>NC_044993.1:31675534-31995264 GCF_008728515.1 Papio anubis | reverse complement strand
AAAAAAAAAAAAAAAAAAAAAAAAAAAAAGTAAAGGGTTCAGGGGTTAGGGGCCCGAGGCTCTGGTGTCTGATGTTTGCAGAGCCCAACCCTGGAAGAATGCCAGGCACCTGGCGAGGGAGCCATAGTCTCTTCCTTCCTTGACTGAGAACAACTAGGAGGCTCCTGGGTGCAGTCTTACTGGGAAGGGGATGGGAATGTGGGCCAAAGGACAGGGCAGAGGCTGATCTAAATACATGGGCCAGCTCCACTGAGGAAACAGAGATGGACCAGTGTTGCGTGGAAGAAACCAAGGGGAGCAGCCAAATGTCCTCTTCTCCAGGCTGCTTGGCACAGAGCTGGGCACACAACCAACCCTGCAGACCAGCTGTCCAATGGGCAAAGGAAGGAGCAAGACAGGTCCATCTGCATGCTTGGCTGCTGGGAAGGTGAGATGGTGCAGGGCATTGGAGGCTGACTCCACAGTGGACAGAGAAGACTTTCAGGGAGATCAGTTCCGTCTGAGGGGCAGGGACAGGAGGAGATAGCGTTTCTGTGGTTATCAGGAAGGGAAGTGGAAGAGGCAGCCAGGAAGATACCAGGAAGAAAGAGGAAGGGTGTGTGCTAGATCCTGAAGAGGAAAAAGCAGCTGAATTTAGCAGCCTCAGGGGTGTGAAGGTCAAAAGTATCAAGGAATCTTAAGCCCAGGGTTCTGGGCCAAGAAAGCAGCACTCTCTCTCTCATTTTACATGGGCATCTAAGATGAAACCTGGTGTCCAGGGACTTCTACCAACCTAGAATTCGTGGGGGAGGGCAGTGGGACTGGTTCAGAACCTGGCTCCACTATTTACTAGATGTGTGACCTTGGGAGAATTACTTTGCCTCTCTATACCTCATTATTTCCATCTATGAAATGGGGAGAACTCCACCTTATAGGGTTGCTCTAAAGATTAGACAAGGCCAAGTGTTCAGAACAATACTGGCATATACAAAGAGCTCCAAAATTTTATTTTTCAGTGACTTCGCTCCAGTGGTGGGTGAATGCAGAGGGGCTGGCTGGGGAAGAGGGTCTCTGCCTCTCTGGGTTTAGACCAGGGCAGCAGAGCTGCAATACTCCCCCTGCCCTAGATCAGGGACATTGCAAAGATTGGGGGGACAGGCTGGACAGCTGCCCAGAGACTGCAGCCGGCAGGGCTTGGTCCCCCTGAGAGAGCAGGCAGAAGGTCAAGGAAGTTGCACAGGGAATGCCACCTCCCTGCACACCATCATTTATCCTGGGCTTTCCAGGGCAACCCAGATTTCAAACTCTCTGCTCCCCAGTGCCCCTATGAACAGCAGAACTCACCACCCTGTGCCCCTAAAGTCCAGTCACTGCAAACGCAGGGCCCCATTCTGAGGCTGCATTCCTAGCAAGTGACTCTCCCTGGTGAAGGAGACGGCTACTTTAACAAGGGCATGGGGAATACACGTCTGGGAAAGAATGGGTGCTCACCCTTTCCAGGCAGAGGAAAAGTCGGGGAAGGTGAAAGGGCCAGGGGTGGCCACAACCCGCAATCTTGAGACAGTGTTGGGCTATGGAGGTGGCGGGGGCGGGGGGTGGCAGTAAATGGTACTCCAGAATTTAAACACAGCTTCCTCTTTAATATCTCCCAGGACCAGGCCCTTCACTGCACCAGCCAGAGTTCTGCTCTAACTAGCAATGCGGGGCTTAAGGGGGTGGTCCTGGGATCGCCCTCCCTGCTGAGACCTTCACAACTGCTGTGGCTGTCATGGCCCGATTCCTCACTGCCCAGAGTGCGCCGGCCAAGGCCCTTCTTCCTAACCTCTGGGCTGGGGCACCCCGCCCCAGGCCCTGCCAGGGAAAAAAACGAACTCCCCAAGGGACGTGGTGGGAGGGACCCAACGGCAGCCTTCCAAGGAGCCCTGGGGGTGGGGGAGACCCCAAGAAGGGGAGGGGCGGCGCCGATTGACACGCCGATCCCGGGTAGGGTCTGCGCTCTCCTCGTTCAATGAAATCTAAACGGGGTCCCAAGGCTGCTCGGATCCCGGGAGACACGCCGCCCCCGTGCCTACTCCCAGCAAGGTCCTCGACTAGGGCTGAACGGCGCTGGAGGGGACCTCGCAGGGCTGGGTCTCCCGGGCCTTTTCCTCCCCGCGCCCCCAGCGGGTCGGGGCAGAGGGGTCCCGAGGGCAGGGCCGGCCCTGACGCGGCTCCCCGAACGGCGGGCTGGGCGGAGCCCCAGCGCCCCGCCCGCACCCAGCCCGCCCGGGCCCCCCACTCACCGGCCTGGCGGAGGCAGGATCCCGGCGTCGCCGCAGCGCCCGGGGCTCGGCCCGGCCCGGCCCGCCGGCAGGAGGCAGCTCCACGCCGCCGCCTCCTCTGCCCGCCCGCTCGCGCCCCTCCCGCACACTTTCCACAGGAAATGATTAACTCGGGCCGCGGCGCGTTCCCATGGCAACTGGCTCCGACCCCGGCGGGGGGCGGCGGCGCGCGCTCGCACTCACGCGCGCACTGGCGCGCACGCGTCAGCCCGGGCGCGCCCCCGCAGGTCTCCCGCCGGCACTCCCACTCCCACTCCCGCTTCTTCGCGGGGCCTCCCACTTGGGCTCTCCCGCCTCCCCGCGTCCCGCACTCGCACTGGCACACGTGCTCATGCGTTCTCTGAAGGCTCTCACAAAACATGCCTGCGCATGGGCTGGCTCACACGAGGCAGCCCACACAGCCGCACACCTGGTGAGCCATGCGTACTTCTGCACAGCCTCAAACCCGAGTGCAAAACTTCCACGCGAATACTCAGACATACACGTCTCATGCGGCCTCTCATACCAGTACGTGTCTTCCCATCCCAACACACACACAAGCTCTTATTCACGAGACAGTAGATGTACACCCCTTACCGTGTCCTTGCACACGCTGGCGCACATGCACTCACCCTGTTTTACAGCGCACACCCCCTCACTCGCTCCACCACCTACTCGCTGGCCAGGCAGCCTCCCAGCCACAGCACTTCCTACCTCTGCACCCCCAGCCCCACCCCAGCAAATGAATATCTTCCCAGCAAGAAAGCTGCCTGGGGTCTCTTAAGGTAAAACATTCCGTCAGGTTCCAGTGAAAACACACCAATGGTGCAGCAGTTCCCAGCCTGGCTGCAGAAGGCCCTGCTCCTGGGGGGCCTGGAGCCTCAGAAGAGGCCTGGGGGAGGCCAGGGGCCTGCCAGCCTGGAGAGACAGCTGACCCGGAGGAGCCACTCTGTTCTTTGTCTCCCAAACAGAGCCAGCATTTTATTCCAGAGCCAGCAGCAATATTCTCCCTCACCCTCCACACACACACCCCACACACACCCCCGGGTGCGGAAGAGGAGAAAGCAAGTCACTCTGAAGCCAGCCTGTGCAGGCTGATGGTTCTGCAGATAATCCCAGGAGGGTGGGTACTCTGCCCCTTCCTGCTTGTCAGGGGATTGCCCAAGAAGATCAAGGAGAGGACTGGAGGGGGTCGGGCAGCTCCAGGTGGGAGCTCCCACTGCTGCCCAGGCGCTGGGCTGCCAGTCAAGAATCTCAACCAGAGACGGAGCCAAGGGCCTGGGCCTCAGTTTGTTCTGGACACCAGAGCAGGACAGTCACAGTCCCCCAGCTGGAAGCAGCCTAGTGCATGCTTTATTTGCCAACTGAGATTCCTCAGTGAAGGCCTGATAGAGGGTGAATGTCATGCTCCTGGAATCATTCCCTAGAGAGTTGGATTTCCAGCTGAACACCACACCGAAGAACCCTCCCAATGGGAGAGAAAGCCTTATTTGGGGAGTTAAGCTCTCTGAATTCCCCTGCCTGCCCTCCAAACAGCAGTGATCCAGGGGACTGCAAGGGTGGATGAAGGCAAAATGTCTCTAGAATTCGGATTGAGTATCTAACTCCCTTGATTACAGTGAGTTGATGGGGGAGGGGGGAGGGCAGAAAGTTTGTCTTTAAAGTCCTGGTTCAAAACAGGAGGTTTTTTCTTACTCAGGGATTGAGTACATTGACATTAACTGTAGGTCCTTCCCACCAAAGCCAAAGCCAGATTTTTAAATTAATAATAACATTTGTTGTTCTTTTGCTTTGATTACAAAAGTAATAGATGTTCATTGTAACCATATCCCACCCACTGGAGATAAACGCTGCCAACACTTAGAAATCTTTTTTTTTTCCTGTGTACATAATAGATGCCATTATTGAAGCTAACACTGTGTCAGGCACGGCACTAAGCTCTTTATAAACAAAATCCCATTTAACCCTGAACACCCTATGAACACCAGTACCGTCGTATTCCCATGTTTCAGGAAGGGAAAGTGAGCCTCTGAAAGTCTGTTCACAAATGCAGTGTGTGATAGAGCTATGAGTACAATAGGTACTCACACAGTACTATCAGATGCATATGGGTATAACAACTTATTAAGATCAAAGCACCAGCGAAGGAAAAAGAAAATTGAAGTGTAAGGAAGTTGTATTTTTGGAATTCTAGCAAAACTCTGATTTGAAATGTAAAAACTACTTGTTTCATCGTTGTTGCATTTTTGAGACAAGATCTTGATCTGTTGCCCAGGCTGGAGTGCAGTAATGCATCATAGCTCACTATAGCCCCGAACTCCCGGGATCAAGTGATCCTCCCACCTTAGCCTCCTGAGTAGCTGGGACTACAGGCACACACCACTGTGCCTAGCTAATTTTTTTTTTTTTTTTTTTTTAAGTAGAGACGGGGATGTCTCACTACGTTGCCCAGGCTGGTCTCGAACTCCTGGGCTCAAGGGATCCTTCTACCTCGGCTTTCCAAAGTCCTGGGATTACAGATGTGAAGATGTGAATTACTGTGCCTGACTCAATTTTTTTTTTTTTTTTTTGAGACGGAGTCTCACTCTGTCATCCAAGCTGGAGTGCAGTGGGATTACAGGCACAGACCACCACACCCAGCTAATATTTTATATTTTTGGTAGAGACAGGGTTTCACCATGCTGGCCAGGCTGGTCTCAAACTGCTGACCTCAAGTGATCCACCCGCCTCGGCCTCCCAAAGTGTTGGGATCGAAGGCATGAGCCACCGTACCCGGCATGACTCAATTTTTAAAAAAAAATATTGTGTGGAGTCCGGGTCTAGCTCTGTCGCCCTGGCTGGTCTCAGAATCTTAGCCTCAAGCGATCATTCTGCTTCAGCCTCCCAAAGCGCTGGGATTATTTGCATGAGCCACCATACCATGCCCATCCCAGTTGTTGGAATTTAAGAATGTACAATGTCACCAGGAACTACATACCGACTCCAAGGTCATTTCTAACCCAGAAACTTCGCTGATGATTTACATAGGAGGCTGCCAACTTTCCTGGCCGCAGGGAAGGTGGAAATTTTGCTGAAACCTAGCCATCCCAACACTGAAGTCCTAAACCCTTGAGGGAGGACTCTTGGGTTCAGCCTCAGCCTTAACCCTTCCTGCCTACCTCTGGCAGAGGCACAGCTGTCTCAGGGAAGGCCAGACAAAAGACAGTATCCAGAACACTGTAATTCCACACCCACATCCACCCCATCCCCAGGCAGGGCCTAGCAGTGCCATCTTTGTGTTCAGACAAGATCAGGTGCGTTCACGGTGGTATGTCCATAGACTTTTTTGTTGTTGTTGTTGTGGTTTGAAACAGAGTCTCTACTCTGTCACCCAGGCTGGAGTGCAGTGGCGCAATCTCAGCTTACTGAAATCTCTGCCTCCTGGGTTCAAGCGATTCTCCTGCCTCAGCCTCCTGAGTGGCTGGGATTACAGGCATGCGCCACCACGCTCGGCTGATTTTTGTATTTTTAGTAGAGACAGGGTTTTGCCATGTTGGCCAGGCTGATCTTGAACTCCTGACCTCAGGTGATCTGCCCACCTCAGCCTCCCAAAGTGCTCGGATTACAAGCGTGAGCCACCACACCTGGCCCGTCTTTGTGTTCAAAGGGCCCGAAACCCCTTACTGCTCAGGTATTCGTCAGAGAAGTGGCCAAGAGCCTGAGAGTTCTGCTCCCCAAAAGAAAGGAAAGAAGGGGAATGAAAAGCCAGATTGTGTTTAATCTGATTCTCATAGCAACCCAGAGTAAAGCACAGATAAGATTTACATGATTTTCCCATTTGAAATGATTTAACCTGAGATCAAGTCTTCTCCAAGCCTTTGCAAATGTCCTCGCTGCCTGGAAAGCCCCTCTCCTTCACCCCATTCTCATCTGCCTCCACTAACCCTTCCCTGGTCAATTTCATACCTGCTTGTCCCTCCGTCAAGCTTAGAGGTCACCTTCCTTGACCCTCCCAGGCACCAGCAGTTGGGCCCAACCCACCCCCTGCAGCATCCCTGACCCTGGATCATGATGGCGTTCCTGTCTATACCATCTGCTCCTTCAGGACAGGACCCTTTCCTGACTTGATCACAAGGAAAGCCTCAGCTGACCCCAGCTCAGGGCCTGGTATCACAGACGTGCTTATTGAATAAATCCATAGATCCTGTAGAATTCAGAAGGGAAGAACAGGTGCATGAAATGTACCCAAACAGACTTTCTTCCCATGTAAAGTAATGATAATTCCTACCAAAAGGAAGTAAGAGAAGGCTCCTTAGCAATTATTTCCATGTGGTCAGGAAGGAGTGCCCTGCAGCTATGAAAAGTGTGTCCTCTCATGCTTCTGGGTAACAGAACATTTATTGAAGTTGGAGAAACTCATTCTGGAGTGAGCCGCATATTAAGTAATCCTGACCCAATTAGCTGCTTTTTTGAATCCGCATCTTCCAATCTTCCAATACCTCTGAAATCATTCATCATGAGCATCTCAGAAAGAACTGCGGAGGAGGCTGGATGCGGTGGCTCATGCCTGTAATCCCAGCACTTTGGGAGGCTGAGGCGGGCGATCACCTGAGGTCAGGAGTTAGAGACCAGCCTGGCCAACATGGCGAAAACCCATCTCTATTAAAAACACAAAAATTACCCGGACGTGCTGGCCGGTGCCTGTAATCCCAGCTACTCAGGAGGCTGAGGCAGGAGAATTGCTTGAACCCAGGAGGTGGAGGTTGCAGTAGCCAAGATCATGCCACTGCACCCAGCCTGGGCAACAGAGCAAGACTCTGTCAAACACACACACACACACACAGACACACACACACACACCCTGTGGAGGAGCTCATGGAGGCGAAGAGCATGGCCCTGCACCCAGCCCCACAAGCATGAATTTGGTTTCCAGCTTTGCATGTCACCAACTGCAGGTCTTGGGCACGTGACTCAACCTGAGCACCTCAGGGGGTCTGGCACAAGGCTCACAGCTGCAAGCTCTCAGGAAGCCAGGCTCCTCAGTGGGCATGGAGAGGTGGTGGTCTTGGATGACCCTTGACTGGACTGTAAATTCCTCTCATCCTTGTCTACTCTAGACCCAGCTCAGCAGGCAGTAGGTGTTCAAGTGATACTTAAACAAATGGTACTTTTCTCACTCTTTTATCTCCTTCTCGCCTTCCTGCTCCCTGTGTTCCCTTCCTTTCTAGAAACTGTATTAACAGGGGAAAACAGTTCTCCCATTTTCAGAGAACCAAGGCAATCTTTCCCCCAAGAAAATCACCTTGCAGGCCAGGCACAATGGCTCATAAGACAGGAGGATTGCTTGAGGCCAGGAGTTCTAGACTAGCCTGAACAATATAGAGACCCTGTCTCTACAAAACAACTAGCCAGCCGCGGTGGCACCGGCCTGTGGTCCCAGCTACTCAGGAGGCTGAGGTGGGAGGATGGCTTGAGTTTGAGGCTGCAGTGAGCTATGATCATGTCACTGTACTCCAGCCTGGGCAACAGAGCAAGATCCTGTCTCAAAACAAGAAAGAAAAGAAAGAGAGAAAGAGAGAGGGAGGGAGGGGGAAAAAAAAACCTTCTAAGGGGACTAGAAAATAAAAAGAAAACCACCTTGCTTTAAAATATCCAAATGGTGGCTGCCTTTCTGCATTGGCCAAAATGACTGAACTCGACAGTGCTCCCCTAACTCTCAGTTTACGGGAACCTAAAACCTCTTTATGACTCAAGGAAGAATTTGGCGGAGATTCCCTCCCTCCTAGCACTCCAAGGCTAAAAGCAAACCGAGGCTTTGTGGGTTTTTTTCCCCTTTATCATTTCCTGTAGTCTAAAAAAAATGAGAGGAATGCAAACATTGAGGAGATAATGGACGTAAGCACCAGGTAATAAAAAGATTTAGCAATAACCGCCCTGAGAGTAGCACGGGCCAAATAAGCCCCGCCCCAGGCCCGCCTCCCAGCCCGAGGATCCTGTCACCATCCTCCAGAAGCCTCCGGGTTCCTCCTCACTAAGTGGTCTGCCGCTTTCCTTCTTGCTCCTAAATTGTTCTAGCTCCGGGTTCTAAGCCAGCACATGCGTTATTAACATCCTTCCCATTTTTCCCCACTTCCTCATTCACTTCTCCCCACCTGCTGCAAATTCTAGGTGGCAGTTTTTGGTTTTGAACTTAAATTTTTTTTTTTCTGGACAAATCTAATGAAATCAAGAGAGAGAGGGAAAACACAAAAACCACCCTTCACTTATTGTCATTGGTCCAGATTTTTCCTTCTAGTATCTGACCATGAGCTGATGTCATTTCTGTGTTAAGGAGATGACAGTATAGAGGAGCGGCTAAAGGTGGTTCTGGGGCCAGGTAGACCTGGGTTTGAGCTCAGTCACTGGCTCAGTCACTTCCTCTGTGCCTCAGTTTCCCCCTGTGAAAATGAGAGTAGGGGTAGTGTCTAACCCATTGAGTTATGGTGAGATGTAAATTAGAGCAAGCACATAGCACCCTCAGCCCAGCATCTGGCACACAATTGGCGTTTCTGCAAACACAAGCTGCAGTTATAGTGGGAGGCAAAGACTGGATAGAATTTTTTACTCTGCCTTTTCTTACTTTGAATCATGTAAGTGCTGGGCATGGTAGCTCACGCCTGTGGCCCAGCTTCTTGGAAGGCAGAGGTGGGAGGATCACTTAAGCCCAGGAGTTTGAGGTCAGCCTGGGCAACATAGCAAGACCCCCATCTCTAAAGTTTTTTAAAATTATTATAATAAGCATTTTCCATGTCACTTTTTCCTCCTAAGGCCTGCATTTTTCTGAAGTACAGACATCATCGGATAAGGCCAAGATCACATTCAGAATAGAGGTTCCGGTGTCTGGGGCACACCTAGCACTCAATAAAAATGGCTGAGAAGTATTTTATTTATTCACTTATTTAGATTTGGGGTCTCGCTCTCTCACCCAGGCTGGAGTGAGGTGGCATGATCAGAGCTCACTGCAGCCTTAAACTCCTGAGCTGAAGCGATCCTCCCACCTCAGCCTCCCGTGTACTGGAACGACAGCTGTGAGCCACTGCACCCAGCAAAAAACTATTTTAAATGGCTGCATAATATTCCACTGAAAGCCTGTGCCCTGACTGAGCTGGCCATTCCATAGGATCTGATATTTGAGTAGCTCCCATTTTTGTCACTTTTATAAACAGCATTGCTGTCACCATTGCCACCCACACAGCCCGTTCATTCCCTGGTGTGGGGTGGGAAGGGAGAAGAGAGGTTGTCAATTTCATAAAAAATCTTTCTGAATAAAGAGTCTGAGCATTTTTTTTTTCACTTTCTAAACATGTTGCCAGATTGCCCCTCAGAAGGCCTGTACCAAATTTACACTGTTGGCAGCATTTTTTGACGAGAACTACTCTTCACGCTAATTTACAGTTTTTCTCTCGGATCTGGAATTCTTGCCCTGGCTGGTTCTCCTGGGAGGCATGAGGCGTGTATAAAGATATCTGAGCGATGGCTGTCACCAGAGGGGCGTATCTGGTTCTTCTGCCAGGTGCTCAGGCTGGGAGTGTTTCTGTCTGCTGGGCCAGGCCAGGTGGGGCTGAGAGCACTGTCTCAGTGCTCCCAATCCCTGCCTGCTCTTAAGCCACCAGAGATCTTCCGAGGTGGGTCCTGGAATGCCTCGGTACCCTGCGGTTCAACACTCTGGCCCATCCTAGACAGATGAGTCTCATCAGGTGCCACCACCGTGATTCCTGCTCTCACACCCTGGCACTTCATTGGGGCTCCTTTGCAATAAGTCAATCAGCTACTGCTGGAGAAAAAAAAATTTTTTCTCCTGGGTAGGGAGATGGGGACAGGGGCCATAAGTGAAGCCACATGCTCCTGGAAAGCCATAGCCACAGCCCCTGACCACGTGCTGAACTCTTAGCACCACTGCTGCTGCTGCCTTTAGACTGTAGCATTGCTTTGCTGAGGTTCTGTGACGCGCAGCCTTTCCCCTAGCTCTGGTCCTCCTCCTCCGGGGGTGGCCCTTGTTTGCAAACAGCAACAGGAAGTTTTGACGCTGCTGATTAACCAGACTCCCACAGCTCTCTGTGCTGAGTCATCGCCACTAGTGTCAACCTCTCGCCTGCCCCGCCGACACCACCAGCTTCCAGGTGACCGAGAGGAAGCAGCAAGCATCTTGTGGTTCCAGTGGCTTCCATCTGCCACCTTCTAGGGGAGGGACAAACTTCCATCCACCCCAGACAACCAGAATGTGCAGGGCCCTGAATGCCAGGATGGGAATTTAATCTAATTAAACTTCAGCAAGGGGCTGAGGGACAGCTTCATGCCAGGCACCGGGAAAAACTCTTTACACACAGGATTGCCTTTGCTTTCATTCAATCCCTGCAACATGTGTGGTAGGTGTTATTATTCCCATTGTACAGATGGAGAGACTGAGGCCAGCGGGAGGCCCATGGATGTGTAGGGGCTGCTATGGGAAGGCAGCTTGGAGTGCCAGAGATGGTGGGTACTGCCAGCAGGAGCTGTGTCCTCTACGCACGATGTGACCTTGGTCAGATTTCCTCCCTGTTCTGGGTCTCATGCCCCTCCCTGGGTACATGAAGACTGGTGACCTTCTCAGGGCTACAGCCACGAGGAAGTGAGTGGGCCAGCTGGATGGCCCACTCTGGGATTCTGCTTGCTGAAAGCCTGATCCAAGGGCAGGACTATCCCACCTCAGCCACCTGGGGCTGGCTTCACTGTTCACAGTTGCATCACCAAGGAACTCCATGGAAAGAAAATAATTGAGTGGTTGCCAGGTCTTGGGAGGTGGGAGGGAGAATGAGGAGTGACTATGAATGGGGCTTCTTTGGGGCGTGATAAAATGTCCTAAAGTTAGATTATGGTGACAGTTGTACAACTCTGTGAATATACTAAAAACAATTGGATTGTACACTTTAAACAGGTGAATGTTGTGGTATGATAATTATATCTCAATAAAGCCGTTTAAGAGAGAAAGGAGGAAGGAGGGAAGGAGGACAGGAGAGAGAGACCTACTCAGAGGTCAGGCCAAGCACGATGGCTCACGCCTGTAATCCCAGCAGTTTGGGAGGCAGAGCAGGGAGGATCACTTGAGGTCAGGAGTTTGAGACCAGCCTGGGCAACATGGCAAGACCCCATTTCTACAAAAACACTTAAAAATTAGCTGGGCATGGTGGTGCATACCTATGGTCCCAGCTACTTAGAAGACTGAGGTGTGGGGCCAAGCGGAGTGACTCACGCCTGTAATCCCACCACTTTGGGGGGCTGAGACAGATGGATCATTTAAGGTCAGGAGTTCAAGACCAGCCTGGCCAACATGGTAACCCTGTCTCTACTAAAAATGCAAAAATTAGCCGGGCATGATGGCACATGCTTGTAAACCCAGCTACTTAGGAGGCTGTGGAGAATCAGTTGAACCTGGGAGGTATAGGTTGCAGTGAGCCGAGATTGTGATTGCGCCACTGCGCTCTAGCCTGGGTGACAGTGAGACTCCGTCTCAAAAAAAAAAAAAAAAAAGATTGAGGCCAGAGAATCACTTGAGCCCAGGAGTTCAAGGCTGTAGTGAGCTATGATCACACCACTGCAGTGCAGCCTAGGTGACGGAGCGAGACCCCATCTCTTAAAAAAAAAAAAAAAAAAAAGGGCCAGAGCTGCCTTTGAGATTTGCCTTCTGGAATAGGGCCCTCAGCATCCAGGCCCTCTCCAATCATCCGCCTCTAAGCAGCCTCCCTCCAGAGCCCAGGAAAGGTGTGTGTGAAGACACCCAGTGGCAGGCGGTGGCCCCAGCTGCTGACCGAAGGTGATGGGGCCCTGGCCTCTGGTGCTTGCTCTCCTCAGAGAGGAAAGAACCATGAATCAAAGGGCAGGTGTGTGTGGACCTGGAGGAATGCGGGGAGGGTGGCAAGAAAACTGCTGGAGGCGGAGCGGGAGAGACCCTGTGAGTCAGGGTGAGGTGAGGTGTTGCTCAGACAGGGAGGGCCTAGAAACAAAGCCTGGACTGGAAACACCAAAACAGCGGGCTGGCCAGGGAGCCTAGAAACATCGTAACACTCCAGAAAGTGTAAGTAAGGAACACCTGCTGCTCGTGAGGGGCCCCCACCAACTGGTCCGGCCATGTCTGCTTGGCAATCGGGGGCACAGGCAGATGCCGCTGCCCAAGAGGTAACCCCAGCCTAGACCTAACGCTGAGCCATGGGCACAGGTGCAAGGGATCCATCATGAGGTTAGCTAAACTGGCCAATAAGAGGCTGGAGCTCATTCCACTTGTACTGTTTGGGCAACTTACTGTTGAAAAAGGAGAACCTGGCCGGGCGCAGTGGCTCACACCTGTAGTCCCAACATTTTGGGAGACTGAAGCTAGTGGAGCACCTGAGGTCAGGAGTTTGAGACCAGCCTGCTCAACATGGTGAAACCCCATCTCTACTAAAAATACAAAAATTAGTCAGGCGTAGTTGTGCACGCCTGTGATCCTAGCTACTCGGGAGGCTGAGGCAGGAGAATCGCTTGAACCCGGGAGGAGGAGGTTGCAGTGAGCCAAGATTGCACCACTCCACTCCAGCCTGGACAACAAAGCAAGGCCTTGTCTCAAAATAAAAAAATAAATAAATTAAAAAAAAAAAGGAAAAGGAGAACTCAGAGGATCTTGGAGGCACAGTGTCCCTGTCTAAATCTCCAGATAACCCAGAAAGCACGCGCTGCCCCCACGCCACTCCACCCCCTCCACGCCTCCCTGTCCTATGCTCTTCACGCCCACCTCCTGGGGCAAATGGCACCGGATGCTCCTGTCTTAAGTGAACAAATGGAGACTCTAACCACCTTCTGAGAATCCCAGCCCTGCGGTCAAACCTGCATGCCTGCTGAGTACCTGCATGACAATAATTAGGATTTCCTATGCTCTGAAGCAAACCTCCCACCTGGCATCCTGCATGTGTCCAGCAACTCCCTGCACCTGGGCACTAATCACACAGGTGGGCTTGGCATCCTCACAGCCTCTGTAGCACATGCCTTCAGGGGGAAGAGACCCAGGGACTCAGGAGACTCGAGGCATCTCCAGAGTCACAGCCTGAAGACGGAACCCCATGCTCTCCTGGACATAAAAGCCACACAGTCCCTGGTAGACAGGTAGGCAGAGGTGAAGGGATTTACCCTGGCACTGGGTTAGAGCTGTGCAGTCACCCCTGCTTATTCTTCCTGTACATCCCGCTACTGTCCCCCTGCTATAGATTTGACTGGGGCAGGCTGGCTGCAGAGTCCAGGTCTTGAACCACTGTACCACACTGCCTCTCAAGGGCACAGTCAGTGGGGTCCTTGTCACTGTGGGCCATTCCTCAGCATGCATTCAGAGCTCTTCACCATCTGCCTGCAGCCGCCCTGCCTGGCCTTTTCTCCCACTGACCCCCCAAGGCACCCTCTTTCTGGTCCTTGAGTTTTCCATATGCTCCACCCCCACCCCCACATCTCCACCTGCAGCTGTTTACCTGTGAGGCTCAATGAAAGGACCACCTCCTCCGTAGGGACTCCTGATACCTAGTCAGAAGTCCCCTAGGACCACCTCCCCTTCCCTTAGCTCACCTAGCACTGGATTCACAATTGTGAGGGACTGTCAGTCTCCTACATTAGATTGGAGGTCCCTGATTCAGACTCCCATGCTGTGTGACTTAGGGTAAGGCCCTTAACCTCTCTGAGCCTCAGTTTCCTCATTAACAGGTAATATTTATTGAGCACGTACTATGTGCTAGGTACTATATGCTACTATCCCTTTCAATCCTTACAGCACATATGAGGCGGGTACTGTAATTATCCCATGTTACAGATGAAGAAACTGTCACTGTCATTAGGACTACCACCATTATTGTCATTCTTTTTTTTTTGGAGACAGATGCTCTGTCACCCAGGCTGGAGTGCAGTGGTGCGATCTCAGCTCACTGTAACCTCTGTCTCCCAGATTCAAGCAGTTCTTCTGCCTCAGCCTCCCAAGTAGCTGGGACTACAGGCATGCACCAACACACCCAAGTGTTTGTATTTTAGTAGAGATGGGGTTTCACCATGTTGCCCAGGCTGGTCTTGAACTCCTGAGCTCAAGCAATCCACCCACCTCGGCCTCCCAAAATGCTAGCATTACAGGTGTGAGCCACCATGCCTGGCCTATTATTGCCCTTCTTTTATCCACTACAAAACCTAGCACACAGCAGATACTCAAACTCAGCAAAATTCAAGTATGGCTAGAACTGGAACCAGCCTTGGATAGGAAGGAGTTTCAGAAACAAAGTTCTGCACATGCTCTAGAACCCGCAGGCCTGGCCCTGTCCTGGCTGGGGTGATACCATCTTTGGAGGCTGATGCTGGCAGTCTGTTGTGGCTGGGGACTTGGAGTGGCCTCCTTTCACTTCTCACAGCAGCCCTGCCTCTATCCACAGAAACAAACTCTGCCCAAACCAGTCCTGCAATGCACAGAGCCCGGTGGCAAACAAGCCACCTGGATAAATGGTGCCCAAGGCTGTGGGGGTCCTGGGAGGCTGACTGGAGGCAGAATTGTGTTCATTTGTAACCAGAGTAGCTCTGGGTTACTTCTGTTAGCTCAAGGTCACAGAGTACATCCTCTGTGCTTCAAGATCACACACCCCACATCGTGTTTTTCAGGGATCTGCTCCAAGCATTTTTAAAGCCAGGGGCTGCTTACAAGCTCTCTGCCCATCACCCCCAAGCCTGGCAGGCTGGGACCCACATGGCCACCAGCTGGCTCTTCTACCAGGATGCCTCCAGACCAACACTGATGCCTGGGTCCCCTCACCCTTGGGGAGACTGGGGGGTGCCCCTAAGCTGACTGCTGCCTGATGTGTGGAAACAGGCTCCAAAAACGTAAATTGAAGTGGGTATTCCTGCTAACCCACCTCAGGGCCTGGGAAGGGCAAATGTCTGTCTGCCCCCGCCAGCTCCACCCAGCCAGGCTTGTCCCATGGCCAAGTACCTGGAGTCCATTAGGATCACCAAGTTCTTCTGAGTCACTATACATACCCCAAACACCCCAGACTCCTTTCCCTGCCCTCCCCCCACCTCAGGCACACATGCAGTGTGGCGCCCGGGGTTAGAGTCTGTGCCCTGCACTTGAGTGCTGCCTGGGGCCGGTGTCCATTGAGATGAACTTGGCTGGGTCATCCTGCAAACAGGCTTTTACATTCTTGAACTTGCCTGGGGTGGGGTTTTCAGAAGTCCTGCCCTTGCCCTTTCCTCCTGGGGCCTCCTTGGTCTGATGTTAATGAGTGGCCATCCACGTACCCACAGGAGGGGCCGGAGTCAAAATCCTCTTTACAGCCTGAGACCATTTGACCTGCTACCTGAGATGCTGGGGAGAGAGGAGGGAAGGGTGCTGTCACTTACAAAGTTCATCCAGTTCTCACAACATCCCCATTCACAGGTGAGAAAACCGAGGCCTGAAGAGTGTCAACCCAAAGACACTCCCTTGCCCCAAGCCCAGAGGCTGAGGGAGTAGGGAAGTGGGGTGGGATCTGTCTTCCCGTGTGTCTTCAGGATCAGGGCCACCCTCCTGGCTTCCCTCCTTGAGAAAGGCCTCCAGAGACCCACCTTTGGTCACTTGGGACAGAAGCTGGGCCGAGAGGCAGGGTTTGTGGCCTCACAGGGAGCTCTGGGCTCCAGGGCACATGAGGGGGTGACTCACGGGCCCTGCTGGGAAGTGGCCCAGCTGGCAGATTCCTTGTCTGCGCCTTACAAAGAACCACAATGGGCTGCAGTGACAGCCAGCTGCTCTGAGTGGCAGGAGGAATGTTGTTGCCAGACCAGGTTCCTGAGGCATCTGCTGAGGAAAGCTGTGCTCCCAGAAACCAGCCCTGGGCAGCTGACACACACAAGCAGCCTCACCCCTCCCACAACCAGGACTCATAGGGGCACCCCACCCATAGCCTCAGCAGGGCCACCTCCCACGTCAGAGATCCGGCCCCAGAATCAGCCACACCACAAGGACAGCCACCCATTCCGGGCAGGAGCTCACTTGGGAAACCATGACCAGGGAACCACATCCTCCCCACTTTAGCAGCAAGACTTGAGGCCAGGGAGGTTGAGGAGGTCTCCCTATGAAGGAAAGCCAAATCTGTAGCCGTCACAGCAGGCCTTGAACCATAGTACTATGAATGAGAGCGATAATAATCCACAGCTAACCCCTTGCACTCCTCATGCGGGCACCATGGCATGGGCTTTTCTGGATTATCACATGCATTCATTTCCTGGGAGCTGCAGCAGAGCTGCCACCAACTGCATGACCCAAAACAGCAGAAAGCGTATTCTCTCTTGGCCAGGCGCGGTGAAACCGCCTGTAATCCCAGCACTTTGGGAGGCCGAGTAGCGGAGCAGATCACCTGAGGTCAGAGTTGGAGAGCAGCCTGGCTTCCAACTTGCTTATGGCCGAAACCTGTCTCTGCTAAAGTGCTTGGTGTGGGGTAGGGCCTGTAGTCCCAGCTACTCAGAGGCTGAGGCAGGAGGGTGCTCGAACCCAGGAGGTGAGTAGTTTGCAATAAACTGAGATGTGCCATTGCACTCCAGCCTGGAGTGACAGAGAGAGAGACTCTGTCTCAAAGGTAAAGGCAAGAGTAAAATAAAAGAAGAAAGTAAAAGAGAAAAGGACTGTGTTCTTTTACAGCTCTAGAAGACCAGAAATCCAAGCTCAAGGTGTGGTGGGGCCACACTCCTCCTGAAGGCCTAGGAGAGAATCCTTCTTTTTCCTTTTCAGCTTCTGCCTAGGCAGGTGGTCTTCAGTGCACCTCGGCTTATGGAGCGTATCACAGCAGTCTTTTCCATCTGCACCTTAGGTGTTTTTCTCTGTGTATCTATGTCTCTGTGTCCAAATCTCCCTCTTCTTAGAAATTACACCAGTCATATTGGACTTAAGGCCCTCACAATCCAGTATGACCCTCTGCATCACCTGCAAAGGCCCTAGTTCCAAATAAGGTCCATATTCCCAGGGTTCCAGGTGGATACCTCCAAATTTTTGGGAACACTATTCAACTCAATATACCACATGTAATCTTCTTAATAATAAGACTGATATTGCTTTTATCTTCATCTTTGGATAAGGCTCAGAGGTTAAGCAACTTGCCAGAAATCACCCAGCCTCTGATTCTAGAACTCATACCATCATCATCACCATCTCCTCCTGACTCAGCATCATCGCCTAAAAGCTTCTCCTGGCCATTGTCTCTTTTCTCTCTTTCTCTCTTTCTCTCTTTCTTTCTTTCTTTCTTTCCTTGTCTTTGTCTTTCTGTCTTTCTCTCTCTCTCTTTTTCTCTTTCCATGCTTTCTTTCTTCTTCCTTCCTTCCTTCCCTTCTTATTTGTCTGTTTTCTTTTTTATGTTTTGGATGGAGTCTCACTCTTTTGCTGCCCTGGGTTGGGTGCAGTGTGATCTCTGCTCCGCCACAACACCCTCCACCCTCCTTTAGTACAGATTAGATTTCACCATGTGGCCAGGCTGGTCTCGGGCTCCTGACCCCAAGTGGTCATGCCTGCCTCAGCTTTAAAAGCACTGGGATTATAGGCATAAGGCCCCATGCCTGTCTACTGTTGCATTTTCTTCTTGCCAACACAATCTTGAGGGGCTTGGGAAGCAGTTGATAAAGGAAACAGTGGGCTCCATTAATGTGGCCATGCATTCATGCAGCTAATGAGGAGGAAGGTCTTTTTGATTTTCTTTTGAGACAGGGTCTAAGCTCTGTCACACCCAGGCTGGAGTACAATGGCACAATCACAGCTCACTGCAGTGTCCAAATCAGAGTGATCCTCCCTCAGCCTCTCCAATAGCTGGGATTACAGGCATGTGCCAAGAGCTGGGCCTCTTTTTATAGAGACTGGATCTCACTGTATTTGCCCAGTCTGGTCACCAAGCTCCCTGGGCTCAGGATCGCAAAGCTACAGCCTACAAAGTGCTGGGATTATAGCTTCTGCTGGAGGTAGGCGATCTTCCGTGCACCACCAGCCCGGCTGAAGTAAGCAGATCTTTTGACCCCAGATTCCAGCATACTGCACTATGTAGGCTCCAAATGGAGACCTCGTTGGAGACATTTCAAAGGCTTTGTAAGCCCCTCCAGGCCTATTGCCCAGAGTGATCAATGCCATTGCTGTATTTACTACAATGCCCCACTTCAGCTACCTGCTTGGCCTCATGAAGCAATATTGTAAGCCTGCTGCTTAAGTTACCTCCCTCAAATATCCAGCTCCTCCCATCCCTGTCTGTTTCTCTACAGCAGCAAAATTACCTTCTTCCCAGGCAGTAACAATCATGGAGAAAATCCAAGAATCATAGGGCCTACAGCTCACAGCTGAGCCACGGGAGTCTGGGAGACAAAGTAGCAGGTGTGGGGTGCCCGTTCCTCCAGTTGCTCCCAGCCAAGGAAGGGAGGCTGAGGTACAGAGCACAGCCCACTGTTAGCTGCCCCTCAGACGTGGCTCCAGGGCCGGTCAGAAATCTTCTCGTGAATACTCTGAGGATCCCACAAAATCCATGCAGTAGCTGAGGCATGGTGGCTCCTGCATGCCAATCCCAGCACTTTGGGGCTGAGGACAGGAGGATCACTTGAGCCTAGGAGCTCAAGACCAGCCTGGGCAGCACAGGAGACCCTGTCTCTACAAAAATTAAAAATAGCCAGGCACAATGGCATGTGCCTGTAGTGCTAACTTCACCCAGGAGGCTGAGGAGAGAGGGATGGCTTGAGCCTGGGAGTGGGGCATGACTTGGCATAAGCAGAGTTAGACTCCGAGATACACCTCCTGTTTGGACCTGTACGGCAGTCAGAGAAGTCTTATAAAGGAGATTGTCACCTTCAAACTTTATTTTATTTCTATTTATTTTTTATTTTTTTATTTTTATTTTTTTATTTTTTTTTTTTTGAAGTAGTCTGCTCTGTCGCCAGGCTGCATGGAGTGCAGTGGCGGATCTCCCAGCTCACTGCAGCTCCAGCCTCCCAGGTTCCGCCATTCTCCTGCCTCCAGCCTCCCGAGTAGCTGGGGTTTCCACAGGCGCCATACCTACTTGACTAGTTTTTTTTGTATTTTAGTAGAGACAGGGTTTCACCCGTGTCAGTGGGGGTCTCGATCTCTGACCTCGTGATCCGCCGTCTCCGGCCTCTAAAGTCTTTGGGATTACAGGCTGGAGCCGCAGCCCGGCCTATTTTTATTTTTTAGAATTTCATTTATTTATTTTATTGGGATGGAGTCTCGCTCCTGTCACCCAGGCTGGAGTGCAATGGCTGATCTCCGCTCAGGGAGCAACCTCCTGCAGCCTCCCAGGTTCAAGCCTTCTCCTGCCTCAGCCTCCCTGAGTAGCTGGGATTACAGGTTCACCACCACAGCGCCTGTGATTACGCTTATTTTTTTGTAGAGACGGGGTTTCACCATGTTTCACTTCAAGGTCAGACTGGTCTTGAACTCCTGACCTCGTGATCTGCCTACCTCAGCCTCCCAAAGTGTTGGGATTACAGGTGTGAGCCACCACACCCGGCCCTTTTATTTTTATTTTATTTATTTATTTATTGAGATGGAGTTTCGCTCTTGTTGCCCAGGCTGAAGTGCAATGGCACGATCTCAGCTCACTCCAACCTCTGCCTCCTGGGTTCAAGTGATATTCCTGCCTCAGTCTCCTGAGTAGCTGGGATTATAGGCACCCAACACCATGCCCAGCTCATTTTTTGTAGTTTTAATAGAGATGGTGTTTCACTATGTTGGTGAGGCTGGTCTCGAACTCCTGATCTCAGGTGATCCACCCACCTTGGCCTCCCAGAGTGCTGGGATTACAGGCATGAGCCACTATGCCCAGCCTTTTTTTTTTTTTTTTTTGGAAACAGAGTCTCACTCTTGCCCAGGCTGGAGTGCAGTGGTGGAATCTCAGCTCACTGCAATCTGTGCCTCTCAGGTTCAAGTGATTCTCACACCTCAGCCTAGCTGGAATCACAACTGTGCACTATCATGCCTGGTTCATTTTTGTATTTTTAGTAGAGATGGGGTTTCATGATGTTGACCAGGCTAGTCTTGAACTCCTGACCTCAAGTGATTTGCCTGCCAAAGTTCTGGGATTACAGGCATGAGCCATTGCACCCGGCTACCTTCTGACTTTAAAATGTGGCACCGGGCCTTTGCACTCACTGTTTCCTCTGCCTGGGGTGCCATTCCTTGAACTCCATGCAGCTCAGCTGTCCGCTTTTCAGAATGACTTTATTTTTTATTTTTTGAGAGACAAGATCTAACTTTGTCACCTAGGCTAGAGTGCAGAGCAGTGGTGTGATCATAGCTCACTGCAGCCTCGAATCCCTGGGCTCAAGCAATCCCCCACCTCAGCCTCCTGAGTAGCTGGGGCTGTAAGTGCATGCCATAACATTCAGCTAATTTTTTTTATTCTTTGTAGAGATGGGGCTTCACTATGTTGCCCAGGCTCATCTTGAACTCCTGAACTCAAGTGATCCTCCCAGCTCAGCCTCCCAAGTGCTGGCATTACAGGTGTGAACCGCTGTGCCCAACCCAGAGTGATCTTAGAGTTGATGGCTCCCAGTTATTCTCTACCTTAACCTCCTGGTTTATTTCCTTCGTTGCATTTAGCAAAACCTACAATTACCCTGTTTATTTATCATTTGCTTCTTAATCGTCTTTCTCTCATGAAGACAAGAGGTAAGGACTTTGTCTTGTTCCCTGCTGACTCTAGCGCTTAGCACAGTGCTTCCACGTAGGTCCTCAGTGGATATTTGTTGAATGAATAAATGAATGAATTCAATAGAGAATACAGGTAAGGTGCAGTGGCTCATGCCTATTATCCCAGCACTATGGGAGGCTGAGGTGGGAGTATCACTTGAGCCCAGGAGTTTGAGACCAGCCTGGACAACATAGCAAGACTCTGCATCTACCCAAAAAAAAAAAAAAATGTTTATTTAAAAAATCAGCCAGGTGTGGTAGCACACACCTATAGTCCCAGCTACTCAGGAGGCTGAGGCAGGAGGATCACTTGAACCAGAAGTTCGAGGCTGCAGTGAGCAAAGATTACACCATTGCACTCCAGCCTGAGTGACACAGCAAGCCTCTGTATTAAAAAAAAAAAAAAAAAAAAAAAAGGAGGACCACGGGGTCCCAGATAAATAACCCAAAGCCTGGGAAAAGACTGGGCTGGCCATTGGGTATGACAAGGAGAGTGGCCTGGGAGATTGAGGCCCAGGTAGAAGCTGGGGAAACATTGGGAGAGTGAAGACAGGTGGCTGGGCCTCAGCCAAGAGGACTTCCTGGAGTAGAATGACTAGACCTTGTAAAGGGATGTTCTGTCTCTGGCTGTAGCTTTGCGCAGGGACAGGAAGCAAGAAAGGAAACCAGGTAAAACTCTCTGCTGCTTTAGCTACAGTTACCACCACGGAGACCAGAATAGGGAAGAGTTTCTTAGTCCATCTTCTGCCCCAACCTATAACAAGGACTTGAATTAGGAGGCAGTGATTTCAAGACTCAAAGGTGAACTTTCATCCTACAATCCTCTGTGCCCATTTGCTGGCAATCTTTCCTAAGTGCTGAAGACTAATGCCGCCCCCCGCCCCCCACTGTTTCTTGTAGGCCTGGGGAAAGTATAAAGGTCAACCTTCTTATCTCTACTGGTACATGGTCGGGGAGGGGTGCTATTATAGGTAGGAGATAGCTGAGGACCATGACAACACTTTGCTGACCTCAGAATTCCAGAAGTTAAAAAAAAATAATCTGTGTGGGCATGGTGGCTCATGCCTGTAGTCCCAGCACTTTGGGAGGCTGAGGTGGGAGAATGGCTTGAGCCCAGGAGTTCGAGGCTGCAGTGAGTCTTGTTCCCACTACTGCACTCCAGACTACATGACAGAGTGAGACCCGTCTCTACCAAAAATAAAGATTAGCCTGGCACGGTGGTATATGCCTGTAGTCCCAGCTATTCCAGAGGCTGAGGTGAGAGGATCACTTGAGCCTGGGAGGTCAAGGCTGCAGTGAGCTGTGGTGGAGACACTGCACTCAGCCTGGGTGACAGAGTGAGACCCTGTCTCAAAAATAAAAGAAACAAAAAATACCAAAAAACTACAAGCAAAACAAGAAAACTCCCCAAAGCACAATGGCCGCATCGTTAAGAAAATGGGCTCTGGAATTAAACTTGGAGCCACCTCTCGGGGCTGAGCACCCTCAGGCAAACCTCTTAACCTCTCTGAGCCCATTTCCTTCTGTGCAAAAGTAATCAAGTCACTTGTCCCTCAAAGGGTTGTTGAAGAGATGAATGAGATCATGTACAGGAAGATCCTGGAACACAGTAGGTGCTCAATACATGGGAGCACTTGTTAGGGGCCAGTTCTGTGCCAAGCCCTACTGGAGTGTCTTTCATTCTACAAAATAACTGGCCTGTCCTCTTTTAAAATGCCAATGTGGCTGGGCACAGTGACACACCTGTGATCCTAACACTTTGGGAGGTTGAGGTGGGCGGATCACTTGAGGAGTTCGAGACCAGCCTGCCCAACATGGTGAAACCCTGTCTCTACTAAAAATACAAAAAGTAGCCGGGTGTGGTGGCAGGCACCTGTAATCCCAGCTACTCAGGAGGCTGAGGCAGGAGAAAGGCTTGAATCCAGGAGGTGGAGGTTGCTGTGAGCCAAGATCGTGCCATTGTACTCCAGCCTGGGCAACAGAGTGAGATTCCGTCTCAAAAAATAAATAAAATAAAATAATAAATAAAACGCCCGTGTCATGAAATACAAAGAAAAACTCAGAGACTGTTCCAGATTGAAGGCAACACAGAGCTTGGATTTCCTTTTGCCATGAAAGACATTCTTGGAGCAATTGACAAAATCCCAATACAGCCTGTAGATTATTAGGTAGCAGTGTTGTTTCAATGTTAATTTCCTGATTGTGATCATTGTATATTGGTTATGTAAACCAAAAATTAATTCTAAGGCCCCCCAACCATCTGAATAAACCCCTCCTCTTGGCCAAGGGCATTTCAGCGTTAACTTGAAAAACTAGTTCAGACTATGATGGAAGAGGGTTCGGACAAGCCTCATTATACTTTCCTCCCTTTTGGAATTCAGGAAAAGTCGACCAGCATTAACATCAATACAGAGCTTAAGTCTGATAGGAAACATTTACAATATATTCTTCATCTGCATGACAAAGCCATGGTCTCTACAACCCCTTATCATAACCCAGACATTTCTTCCTATTGATAATAACTCTTTCAACCAATTACCAAGCAGAAAATTTTTAAATCAGCCTATGACCTGGAAGCCCCTGCTTTGAGTTGCACCACTCTTCCAGATGGAACCAATGTAAATCTTATATGTATGGATTGATACATCATGTCTCCCTAAAATGTATACAAACAAGCTGTACCCTGACCACCTTGGGCACTTGTCCTCAGGACCTCCTGAGGGTGTGTCGCAGGTGCGTCCTTAACCTTGGCAAAATAAACTTTCTAAATCAATTGAGACCTGTCTCAGATACTTTGGGTTCACAGTTGTAAAAGAGAATTTCTTGTTTTTAGGAAATATACAGTGAAGTATTCAAGGCTTAAGAGGCATTATGTATGTACCGAACTCTTAAATAATTTCAGAAACAGAGTCTCGCTCTGTTGCCCAGGCTGGAGTGCAGTGACGCGATCTCAGCTCACTGCAACCTCCGCCCCCCGGGTTCAAGTGATTCTCCTTCCTCAGCCTCCTGAGTAGCTGGGGTTACAGGTATGCACCACCACGCCCAGCTACTTTTTTTTTTTTTTTTTTTGTATTATTAATAGAGACGGGGTTTCACCATGTTGGCCAGGCTGGCCTCAAACTCCTGACCTCAAATGATCTGCCCTCTTGGGTCTTGCAAAGTGCTAGGATTACAGGTGTGAGCCACCACCCCCAGCCTAAACAGTTAATACTTGAGGAATCTATAGAAAAATCGCGAGAATAAAGTCTGCAATTATGAAAGAAAGAAAAGCATGGTTCCTGCCCTTGTGGAGTCCTGGCAGGGAGAGCACATCCTGCTGGTGGCAGGCTTCCAGGGAGGGTGATCAACCATCCAGCTTTGCCTGGGATTGTCCTGGTCTTGGCACTGAAAGTCCTGCATGCTGGAAAACTCCCAGGATGGTTGGTCAGCCTAATTCCAGGCAAGCTTTGTAGATGGAGATCATGGCTGCATATGAACCTCTGTTGGTCCAGTGAGGCTCCCTGCCCTGGAGGAGCCACTGAGGCTGCACCACAAGCTAGAGGCAGGCTTGTAGTGAGTAGGCTGAGGGCAGACCAGACATCTCAGCTCACCCAACAAGAGATGGGCCAGGAGCTTTCTGGCAAAATGAGATATTCATAGCAGAGAACAAGATTCTAAGTAGGGCCAGGTGTGGTGGCTCACACCTGTAATCCCAGCACTCTGGGAGGCCAAGGCAGGCGGATCACTTCAGGTCAGGAGTTCATAACCAGCCTGGGAAACATAATGAAACCCTGTCCCTACAAAAAATACAAAAATTAGCCAGGCGTGGTGGTGCATGCCTGTAGTTCAAGCTACTTGGGAGACTGAGGTGGGAAGATTGCCTGAGCACAGGAGGCGGAGGTTGCAGTGAACCAAGACGGCGCAACTGCACTCTACCCTGCGTAACAGAGCAAGACCCTGTCTCAAAGAAAAGCAAAAACAAAAACAGAAAAACAAAAGATTCAATGTAGCCCTTTGCCTGAAATCACTACTGAGGCCCTGTAGGTGCAATGAACAAGGTGGGGAGGCCAGCCCTGCGCCCCCCGGTCCCTTTTTCTACACATTTTTTGTAGAGATGGGGTCTCACTCTATTCCCAGGTTGGTCTCAATCTCCTGGCCTCAAGTGATCCTCCCATCCATCCCAAAGTGCTGGGATGACCCATGTGAGCCAGCACCATTGGCACCTCTCGACCAGGCCCTCTCTCATCAAATAGTTAACCTGCCTCCCAAGCCTACTCAGCTATCACTGCGGCCAGAACCAATGAGATAGATGGATGGATGGATATCAACAAGGCACTTAACGACCAAGGAATGTGGCCTACAGCACAACCCACCCCAGCCCAGCCCTCCTAGCAGGCAGATTGCCCAGCCCTTGGGCAATCCCAGGCCACTCTGCAACACAGATGCCCTCCTGAGGGACTTGCCTCCTGTTACCTGCTGAGGGACGAGTCCCACACCTAAGAGAGGTGGAGGAGAGGCACCACCATCAGTCCTCATGAGTCACTGGCCAGGCTCCTTCTCTTTGTCCCTCCTCAACAAATGCCAAGCATCTGTGCTAAACCAAGACTCTGGCTTCTCCCCAGCCCCGAAGGGAAAATGGGGTTTGCACGTGGGCTTTCGGCTCCATTCATGAAAGCATAGGTATGTGTGATTATAACAAGGATATGAGCTTGCATGCAGCAGGCTGTTAAACACCATGCCAGGAGGACGCCACTCCATTTAACCCCTGAGGCCACTGTGGGGCCAGCTGTGAGTCAGGCTTTGACCTCAGCCGCCTTCCTAATTTAGAGTGGCAGCTGCCCACCCAAATTAGCTGCCCCACGTTCAGCCTCAGCTCTGCTGTTCAAATGCCTCTATCTGCTTAGGTTCTTTGAAGAACAACTCTGAGGTTGTTTTTTTTTTTGTTTTTTGTTTGGTTTGTTTTGTTTTGAGACAGGGTCTCACTCTGTGACCCAGGCTGGAGTGCAGTGACACGATCTTGGCTCACTGCAGCCTTGACCTCCCAGTCTCAAACACTCCTTCCACCTTGCAGCCTCCTGAGTAGCTGGGGACTACAGGTGCGCACCACCATGACTGGCTAATTTTTTTCATTTTTTGTAGAGACAGAGTTTTGCCATGTTGCTCAGGCTGGTCTCAAACTCCTGGACTCAAGCTATCCGCCCACCTTGGCCTCCCGAAGTGCTGGGATTACAGGCATTAGCCACTGCACCTGGCTTGTTTTCTCATTTAATATGTTCAAACAGTACAAACTATGGTGAAAAGTAAGTCTCCCTCTCACCTTTAACCTCCATCCTCTGCGCCCCTCCTCTGAGGGAATCACTGCCACCAGTGGCTGGAGGGTCCTTCCCCAGAATAGTCCCCACATACAAGCCCACACCCCAAAATGCCTGCTTCCCCCACCATGGGAGCCCAGAGCACAGTTCACATGCTATCCTGTGCTTTGCTTTTCACACTTCACCCTGTTGGAAAGCTCTCCACATCATGCATACACACTTGTCCTTCTATGGTTGTGCTTTTTTCAAAGAGTGGACCCAACTGATTGAACCAGTTCTCTCTCCAGAAACAAACAAAACAAAGCAAAACAAAAAACTATGTGATGATTTTGCATTCAGTTTCTAGAGGGAGGCTCATAGATGCCACATTAAGAAGTCTTGCTAGAGAGGTAATTAACAGGTAATTGAGTTATTTCAAGTCTTTTGCGACCACCATGCTTCCAAGAATGTCCTTGTACCTAGATCTTTTATCTCATTTACAGGTGGTAGTGGCTATTCCTAGAAGTGGAACTGCTAGAGTTTTTAAATGTTTAAATTTAAATTTAAACATTAAAAAATATTGGGTTAGGAACCACCGCTCTTTTGAAAATGTCATGCAAAATACCAGTTCTCTCTCAAGAAACAAACAAAACAAAACAAACTACGTGATGATTTTGCCTTCAGTTTCTAGAGGGAGGCTCGTAGATGCCACATTAAGAAGACTTGGTAGCGAGGAAGAGAACAGGTGCAGGAAAATTGTATCTGACCATCACTTCCCTGTGTGCGTGAGTGTTTTGATTTGGTCATCATAGAGGAAGCTGCCAGTTTGTTCTGCTGACGGTGACAGACACACACAGTAGAGTTCAGTTCTGATTCCAAAAGTCAGATTCCTGATCATATTCTGCCACTAGAGTACATACCTCTCACCGTGGTCATACTCTGGACCTCGGACTCCCAGAATGTGGCTGCTGAGCAGAAGTGCATCTGACGCTGCCCCACACAGTGCTGCGCTGGGACACTGGGGCCTGCTGGAGACCCTCCCTGCAGCTGCTGCCTTGGGACTGTGAAACCAGAGCCTGCTAGGAAGGCTCTGCAGCTCACACGCTCAGTTAGGCTTTAATATTTTATGCCAGCTGCCAATAAGGACTCAGGTGACAAGAGTCACTTCAGGAAAGTAGCGTGCAGAAAGCATGGACCCCATTGTCTCTCATTCAGGGTCCACATCAGACTAAAGTGATCCCACAAGAGAAAAGCTAAAAGGAAGCAGAGCCGTGAACAGCCTGTGGCTGGTGGGAGCCTGGCGTCAGCGAGCTCAGGGTCTCACTTCAGTGACTTGGCAGCCAGTAGCTTCCCTTGGGCCATGGCCACAGGCCACATCTCAGTGTCTGGTTGGCTCTGTGTCCAAGGCCACTGCCCGCTGTGAAGACATGGCGAGGGCTGAGGCCAGACAGCTGAGGGCCCTGGCTGACCTTCCGCTGGCCCACTCACCTGAACGAGGTTCACCCAGGGCAGTTTCCACAAATCTGGAGCAGGGCCAGAGAGCCAGCCCATGCCTGGCACAGAGGAGACGCTCAACACCTGTCATCCCTTCCCTTCTCCTCCCTGTCCCTCAGAGTTCCTGGAGCTTCCGATCTCCCAAGCCTCATGCTGCCCATGCGACACGTCACGACCATTTTCAACAACACAGCCTCCCTGTCCCATGGCTGTTTTCTGAGGTCTAGAAGTCACCGCCTTGGGCTTAAGCAACCACGAGGCCATGGATGGTGAGAAACTTCCCTGGGCTGCTCTCCACAAACCCTCCAGCGGGCACAGCACGTGTCTCTCACACTTTGGAGAGAAAGAAACTGAGAACTCCAATTTCTGGAACCCCATGCCAGTTCTAGAAGGTTCCATCCTAAAGACGAAAGCTGATTTGTCAGCTGTGGCGTGTCCCAAGAAGAAAAAAACACCTCACCTTGTACTGAGCACTAACTACACACCAGGTGCCAATTGAAGCCTCTGAGGCGTATTCACTTACTTATTTTTCCCAACAACCGCTTGAGGGAAGTTCTACTGTACCCTCTTTTCAGCTGAAGAAACTGAGGCACAGAAAGGTGAAGTGCTTCCCCAAAGTCATGCCACCAGTAAGGAGCAGGCTGGGATTTGTAACCCAGGCAGCCTGCCGCGTGGTCCCTGGCCCTCTTGGGGGCTCTTCCCTGAGCAGCCTCCAGAGGAGAGAATGGAAGAAGCCCCTCTGCGCTCCTCCTGCTCCTCTGCTTCCTCCTCATGAGGGAGCCGCTGCCTGTGTAAGTGCTTTACCTGCATCATCTAATGTCACCTTTGCAACTGCCCTGTGAGATACGAAGCGTGCTTAGGTCCCTTTCTCAGGGGAGGATGCCAACATGAGGCCACCTGCCCGCTAAGGCAATGGTAGACCGGGACTCGGCCCAAGGTTGCGCCGCCGTTGAAACCCAGGCCCTCCCTGGGTGCTGCACGTGGAGGCCCATGTGCAGATGTGGCCAGAGGAAATGCTGTGAGTGGCAGAAAGGCCAAGAAGCCAACGTGGGTGGCAGGAGGGGGAGAGGGAGGCTGTGGCAAAGTCTTGTTTACATCTTGCCAAGGAGAGCTACTTGTCATCATCTACCTGAGGGTGGCACCTCAGAAGACAGCCTGGGTGGGGCCCGGCGGTACTGGGCCAGGGTCCCAGCCTGGGTTCTTGTCCCAGCTCTACCCTGATGGATCCCGTCTCTGGTGGACCTGGGCAGAGGACAGGCCCTGAGGACCCTTCTGGCCCTAATGCTTTATGATGCTGGAGCAGGAAGCAGGGCTGACAGCAGAAACCTTGGCCCCTAGTGGCCTTTTAGTTAAGTGCCTGAGGAACAGCCCACTCCCCACAGGAGGCACTAAGCCCCTCTCCACTACAAGCCCAGCCCCCTCCACATACAAGCCCCTCACGCCCCAGGAGAGGGCAGTGTTGATAGCATTACTGATTGAGCCCTAACTAGATACTAAGAGTCACAAAGCTGCCTCTCTGCTAGTCACTTGCTATGGATTAAAACAGATGCTGTTGCTATACCCATTTTACAGATGAGAAAACTGAGGCCCAAAAAGTCAGCTCACTCAAGGTCACCACAGCCCCAAACACTAGGCCAACTTCCCCAGCAGGTACAATAGGCACAGTGATGTGATTAGAGACCATAATACTTTTAAGGACCCATAAAAATGTTTTAATTTCACTTAAAATCAGAAGGGGAAAAATGAACTTTTAGGATAAAGATAATGATTTCATATATAAAATTAACATTTTCACCTTTATACCAATATAGCAGGAAAATCTAGTTTTTTTTTTATTTTGTTTTTTAAAATTAAGAATAACCTTTGTTTTTTGTTTGTTTGTTTTGTTTTTTGAGACAGGGTCTCACTCTGTTGCCCAGGCTGGAGTGCAGTGGCACAATCAGGGCTTACTGCAGCCTCGACCTCCTGGGCTCAAGCAATCCTCCCACCTCACCCCTCGAGTAGGTGAAACCACAGGCATGTGCCACCATATCTGGCTAATTTTTAAAAAATTTAGTAGAGATGAGGTCTTGCTATGTTGCCCAGGCTGGTCTTGAACTTCTGGGCTCAAGTGATCCTTCTGTCTCAGCCTCCCAAAGTGCTGGGATTACAGGTGTGAGCCACCATGCCTGGCCAAAAATCTATTTTTTAAATGTTCTTTTTAGTGGCAAAACGAACTTACCAAGGCAAAAGTACCTAGGGCTCAGGAAAGTCACCATGCAGCCCTGAATAGGCAGACCTTGAACTCCGATCTGTTTCCCTCCCAGGGTCATGTCCATCAAAGAATCCTCCAGCCTCTTCCCCAGTATCAAAGCAACCACTCAAGGGAATCTCACGGAGCTGCAGAGTTGACGTCTGTCCTTGGAAGGGTCATGGCCAGACAGCAACTCAGCCACGGGTATTTGCCCAGCTGGCCACAATCCTTGTGGGCAAGTGTCCCAGGCTCAATTTTTGGCCTTCCAAGAAGCCATTGGAGCAGAGGAGCTACATTTCTGGGGCCAAGTCATTCACAAGAGAAGAGGAATAAAGCAAGCTGGGAAACATGCTTCCCCTGAGCTGGGAGAAGCAAGAAAAGATGACCAAGATCTTCCAAAAAACATTCCATCTTTTCTTCTTGACCTGAAAGAAAACAATTGACAGCCTCCACCAGGGAATTCTGTCCTCGAAAGTCCAGGTATAGCCCAGGAGGACAGAGAGCACTGGCTTTGGTGACAGGCAGATCTGGGTTTGGGCCCCTACTCTGCCATTTAATTTGCTGTGTGACCTTGAAAAAGTGACTTTACCTCTGTTTTCCTTTCTTTTTTCTTTTCTTCTTTTTTTTTGAGATGGAGTCTTGCACTATTGCCCAGGCTGGAGTGCAATGGTGCAATCTCGGCTCTCTGCAACCTCCCCGTCCCGGGTTCCAGCAATTCTCCTGCCTCAGCCTCCAGAGTAGCTGAGATTACAGGCACCCCCTACCACGCCTGGCTAATTTTTTGTATTTAGTAGATTACAGGCACCCCCCACCACGCCTGGCTAATTTTTTGTATTTAGTGGCCAGGCTGGTCTCGAACTCCGGACCTCATGATCCACCCGCCTCAGCCTCCCAAAGTGCTGAGATTACAGGCGTGAACCACCGCATCTGGCAAAAATATGGAACGCTTCACGAATTTGCATGTTGTCCTTGCGCAGGGGCCATGCTAATCTTCTCTGTATCGTTCCAATGTTAGTATATGTACTGCCAAAGCGAGCACTGTTTTCCTTTCTGTAAACTGGGAATAATAGCAACGCCCTTCCCCCAAAGGATGGTAGTGAGAATTGGCTGAAATAAAATGCTTTTTTCTATAGTAAAGCAGTTGCAAGGAGTAAAAGCCAGAAGAATATTTATTCATCGGTTTGAGAAACAAAATCATCGATGCCAGCATTCCCAGGGCCTTGAGTAATTATGCCATGGGCTTGCCTGAAACGTTGATAGAGAAACCACCAAAGCCACAGTAACTGAGGCCACACTATGAGGTCAGCCTGTTTTTCCCCCCAGGTCTTTGAGGTGACAGTTTAGACAGGAGGTAGGAATCTTGCTAATGAAAGGAGAGCCTCACCTTCAATTAAGGCGTCACCAGAGTGGGAAATTCATCAGCCCTGGTGATGGTGACTTACGCCACACTTGAGCCTTGCAAGTCCAGGATGACACAACCCAAGGCAGAAACCATGAAATTAGAACAAAGGTCTAAGTAGTAAGCAGATCTGGGAGTTCCATCCAGGTGAGCAGGGCTGTTGCTCAGCAGGTGAGCCTGCCCCACCATGGAGACTCAGTGCTAGAGTGAGAACCACATCTGCTCACACCAGGGGCCTGAACCTTGCTAACCCCACAGAGGGGGTTCTCACAGCCAAAAGCTCTTGTGACTCTTCCAATAATAGCAACTCCCGCCCAGCCCCTTCTCTCTAAGAGCAGCGCTTCTCAAACCACATTGTGCACATGAGTCAGCTGGGATGTTATTAGAATGCATCTTAAGGCCACGGCTCATGCCTGTAATCCCAACATTTTAGGAGGCTGAGGCGGGAGGATCACTTGAGGCTAGGAGTTTGAGACCAACCTGGGCGATGTGGGCACAAGACCCCGGTCTCTATACAGAAATATTGGTTTTTAATTAGCAAGGCATGGTGGTGTGTGCCTGTAGTCCCAGCTACTCAGGAGGCTGAAGCAGGAGGATCGCTTGAACCCAGGAGGTCCAGGCTACTGTGAGCCATGATCATACCACTGCTTGGCAACAGGAAAAAAAGAAAAGAAAGAAATACAGCTTAAGCTTTAGTGGGTCTTGAGATTCCACATGTCTGACAAGCCCTCCATGGATACAGCTGGTGAACAACGAGGGCCTAGACTTTCCTTGGGCCCCACAGACACCTTGGGTTGCCCTTCACCAGGTAGACCTGGGAACCCTGATCAGTTTGTACTCCAAGATTTAGGATTCAAGCAACCAACAGCACAACTATAAACTGGATCCCTCATGATTTCTTTGGAGGTTGAGGGGAAAGGGTAGGATACAAAATGAATTAAACAGAAACATTTGTGGCAGGATAACTTATTGCAAGGTGATTTTTTTTTTTTTTTTTTTTTTTTTTTTTTTTGAGACGGAGTCTTGTTCTGTCACCCAGGCTGGAATGCAGTGGTGCAATCTTGGCTCACTGCAACATCCGCCTCCTGGGTACAAGCCATTCTCCTGCCTCAGCCTCCCAAGTAGCTGGGACTACAGGCATGCACCATCACGCCCATCTAATTTTTGTATTTTTAGTAGAGACGGGTTTCACCATGTTGTCCAGGTTGGTCTCAAACTCCTGACCTCCGATGATCCTCCCACCTTAGCCTCCCAGAGTGCTGGGATTACAGGCATGAGCCACTGCGCCAGGCCTTTTTTTTTTTTTTTTTTGACAAAGTCTCGCCCAGGATAGAATGCATTGGCACAATCTTGGCTCACTGCAATCTCTACCTCCCAGGTTCAAGTGATTCTCATGCCTCAGCCTCCCAAGTAGCTGGAATGTGCTATCATATCCCGCTAATTTTTGTATTTTTAGTAAGGACAAGGTTTCACTATGTTGGCCAGGCTGGTCGACAACTTCTAACCTCAGGTGATCTGCCCACCTTGGCTTCCCAAAGTGCTAGGATTACAGGTGTGAACCACCGTGCCTGGTCGCAAGGTGAATTTTTTTTCTCCCAGCATTCTGCCCTTTCCCCAACACACACACACCCTTTTCAGGTAGCAAGACCCTTTGATGTCTTCTTGCCACAGAGATTTTTAAATTTCAACTAATTTCAGAAGTCAGGCGCGTTTCTTTAAAAACAGAGGGCTCCGGAGGGCTCCATCCTCTCCTATCACTCCTACTCCTCACTCCCAGTTTCAGACATCCCTACTGATATTTAGGCAAAGGTATTTTAAAAGAGAGATGTTTGCAGGATCATGTTAGATTGGCTCTTCCTTTCTTTTATTAAAAATATATAAGCCGGCCAGCCTCAGTGGCTCATGCTTGTAATCCCAGCACTTTGGGAGGCCAAGGCGAGTGGATCACCTGAGGTCAGGAGTTCAAGAACAGCCTGGCCAACATGGGGAAACCCCATCTCTCCTAAAAATACAAAAATTAGCCAGGTGTGGTGGTGTGTGCCTGTAATCCCAGCTCAGGAGGCTGAAGCAGAAGAATCGCTAAAACCTGGGAGGTGGAGGTTGCAGTGAACCGAGATCATACCACTGCATTGCAGCCTGGGTGACAAAGCAGGACTCTGCCTCGAGTATATATATATATATAGGGTGCCAGGGGGGCAGAGGGGACAGTGGCTGCCCCTTCCCATCTTGTATAAGATATAGTTACAGGGTGGAGGTAAGTAGTGACAGCATCAAAGGGAAGCTTGGGGGCCTTCAGTCTCCCCATTAACTTCACCAGGACCCCTTCCCCTAATCCCTGAGCATAGCTAACCACAGCACTCTGGAGATGTGGATCTCAGCGCGCGAGGGGAGATTCCCTCCCACAGGGATGAGCCCTGTACTAGGGAGCAGGGGTGTGCTCTCCACTGAGGCAGCTAGACAGGGCTGAGCTCAGAGGGGCTTCCGGCTGCACCCAGCTCCTGTCTCAAGCACACTGCTTCCTGGAAGCAGCCCCCACAGACTCCCAGGACCCAGAGATCAGGACTCCCAGTATCAGAGACCATGGCATGGAAATGCGGGGCCCCTACCCCCAACTTTGGGTGAGTTTCCCATCGTGGTGACACGACACCTGGGAGGGGGAGGGGCCCTAAAATTACTGAAGAGGAATTTATGGCCACCTCTCTCTAAGGGAGCTTGGGGGTCAGACCTAGGGAGTATCAGTAGCATTTTAAAAAGTGGTATCATACCTCCTGCATATACTTAATGATATTCAATATTTAGGAATGCATTTACTTTTTTTTTTTTTTTTTTTTTGTGAGACTGACTCTTGCTCTCCACCAGGCTGGAGTGCAATGGCATGGTCTCGGCTCACTGTAACCTCCACCTCCCGGGTTCAAGCGATTCTCCTGCCTCAGCCTCCTGAGTAGCTGGGATTACAGGCACGTGCCACCACGCCCGGCTAATTTTTTTGTATTTTTAGTAGAGACAGGGTTTCACTGTGTTAGCCAGGATGGTCTCGATCTCCTGACCTCGTGATCCGCCTGCCTCGGCCTCCCAAAGTGCTGGGATTACAGGCGTGAGCCACGGCGCCCCAGGAACGCATCTACTTTTAAAGTAATGTCCGTACTATAGCTTAGCAACACATTATCAAATAAATTATTTGATGAAAAATTGCAAAAGGTTACCATCTGTGAAAATAATCTCCCAGTACTGTTTCTTAGTGGAGCTCTCCTGGTCTTAACTATTCTAGACTGGGAAACATTGGTTTGTCCCTGAGCAAACTGCACTCCCTGACATTTTTTGAACATTAAAAATATATATATCGCAAAAGTTTTGCACATTATACAATTCATTCATTATTCAGTAAACTCTTTACCTTGATCCTTTTTTCAGTGTTAAAATTCTGAAGTATCTGTAAAATAAAAATACCTTTAAATTGTATTTATCTATTATTTTATTTTATTTTTATTATTTTTAGAGACAGGTTCTCGCTCTGTTGCCCAGGCTGCAGTGCAGTGGTACCATTATGGCTCACTGTAGCCTCAACCCCCTGGGCTCAAGCAATCCGCCCACCTCAGCCTCCTGAATAGCTGGGATTACAGGCACACGTCACAAGCCCAGCCAATTTATTTTTTATTTTTTATTTTTGTAGAGACCGGGTCTCACTGTGTTGCCCAGGTTGGTCTTAAACTCCTGACCTCAACCGATCCCCTCACCTCAGCCTCCCAAAGTGTTGGGATTACAGGCATGAGCCACTGTGCCCTGCAAAAATACCTTTAGGTGCCATCTAGACTGGGTGTTACCTATTGGTGTCTCCACTGCATGCAACTCTGCAGAGGTGGTAATTCATGAGCTATGCTCAAACCTTTGCCATCACTGCTGCCAATGCCCTTTCCCATGGAGGCAGATCTGAGAAACAGAGGGAGATCCTTAGACATGGTAGTAAAATTCAGGAGGAAAACAAAATGCAACAGAAAAGCTGCTTCTTGTGCTTTCCTCTTTGCTAAGACTGGCTCCCTTCAGGCCCCTCCTTCCGTGAGTAAGAACAGAGGCGGGTTCTCTCTTTTGTTCTAGGTACAGTCATGGGAGAGATGCTGCCTCTTCCCCGAAGGCACAATAGCACCAATATTTGAAGAGTCAGTGATAGACGATTTCATCAGAAAGTTTTGGCAACAGAAACTAGCGAACGACTTATTTGGAAACAAAATGGAAAATAGCAAAATCCAATCAGCTCATTGATCACCAGGGGGAGAAAAAAAATGAACGTGTGTTTCTTGTATCTCAGCCTGCTCTAAAAGATGAAACTGGAATGCATTTCAGAAAGCAGCAAAGATGTGACTATGGAAAACTAAAGCACTATGATAATTTGATAGTGCAATTTTCCTTTGTGGATTTCCTGTAGTGACCAATATTAATATAATAGGAGTTAACATCCACTGGGTACTTATTACATATTAGCATTTTCTATGGTATTTTATTAGGTTACAGAACAACCCAATAAGGAAAGTGAGTCACCCAAAGTTTTGAGTGATTCACCCAAAGTTTTATGGCTAATAAAGCTCTATTCCAGCCTGGGCGCCGTAGCTTATACCTGTAATCCCAACACTTTGGGAAGCCGAGGCAGGCAGATTTCTTGAGGTCAGGAGTTCAAGACCAGCCTGGCCAACATGGAGAAACCCTGTCTCTACTAAAAACATAAAAATTAGCCAGATGTGGTGGCGTGTACCTGTAACCCTAGCTACTCAGGAGGCTAAGGCATGAAAATGACTTGAACCCAGGAGGCAGAGGTTGCAGTGAGCCGCGATCACGCCACTGCACTCTAGCCTGGACGACAGAGTGAGACTCCATCTCAGAAACAAAAACTCCATTCCAGCCTGGGCACCTCTCTCCAGGCCCTCACTTCCAACCCAGAACACACTAGATTCCAGAGTGAAACCCAGTCGCCAGCCTGAAGCTGGCATTCAGGTTGCACTTCTCAGGGAACTCAAAGGTTGACGTGAGAATTTTCTGCTTTCTTTGTTTTGAGTCAGGACCTCTGTCACCCAGGCTGGAATGCAGTAGCAAGATTATGGGCTCACTGAAGCCTTGACCTTCCCTGGGGTCTAGCGATCCTTCCACCTCAGGCTCCCAAGTAGGTGGGACTACAGGCATTCCACCATGCCCGGCTAATTTTTGTATTTTTGGTAGAAACAGGGTTTCACCGTGTTGCCCAGTCTGGTCTTGAACCCCTGGGCTCAAGAGATCCTCCCACCTCAGCCTGTCACAGTGCTGGCATTACAGGTTTGAGCCACTGTGCCTGGCCAGTGCAGGCATTTTCTCCTTGGCCTATATCAGCTTGGTGGAGCTAAGAGCATTATTTTCTCCTGATGAAGAGCTAAGCCTCTGGGCAGAAGTTGAGCAGCCCAAGCAAGGTCAAAAAGGGAATGAATGGTAGAGATTTTCTGGTCTCAGACTGCAAATTCCCTCTGTCTAACTGAACTACCCCAAAAGGCACAAAAAGAAAACAGAAATGTACCCTCTTGCTCCAAAACCATTCTCCTGGCTTTCTCAGCCCTTTATGGGCCATCTCAGCCCTTTATGTATTTTTGTTCTTATTTTTTTTGAGACAGGGTCTTGCTCTGTTGCCCAGGCTGGTGTGTAGTGGTGCCACCATAACTCACTGCAGCCTCGAAATCCTGGGCTAATGCAATCCTCCCACCTCAGCCTCCTGAGTAGCTGAGACTACAGGCATACACCATCATAACCTGCTAACTTCTAAAACTTTTTTGTACAGATAGGGTCTTGTGGTGTAGCCCAGGCTGGTCTCAAACTCCTGGTATAAAGTGATCCTTCTGCTTTGGTCTCCCAAAGTGCTGAGATTACAGGTATAAGCTACTATCCCCTGCTTCATCTCAGTCCTTTAAAGATGCATCAGAGGCTCTGCTAGTCTTTAGAAACCAGTGTGTATAGTGGTGTGTGTGTGTGTGTGTGTTTGTGTGTGTGTGTGTGTGTGTGTATGTGTTTTGCAACGGTGACAGAGTTGGGGAGTGAGGGCAAAAACCAAGGAATTCAATCAACTCAATAGAGAAAAACATTACAACACTGACAATGTAGCAGCAGGGCCAGGTGGTGGCTCACGCCTATAATCCCAGTACATTGGGAAGCCAAGATGGGTGGATCGCTTGAGCCCAGGAGTTCGAGACCAGCCTGGACAACATGGCGAAACCCCATCTCTACTAAAAACACAAAAATTAGCCAGGTGTAGTGGTGCGAGCCTGTAACCCCAGCTATTCAGGAGACTGAGGCAGGAGAATCGCTTGAACCCGGGAGGGAGAGGTTGCAGTGAGCCAAGATCATGCCACTGCACTCCAACATGGGTGACAGAGCGAGACTCGGTCAAAAAAAAAAAAAAGAAAAGAAAAAAGAAAGAAAGAAAGAGAAAGAAAATGTAGAAGCCTAATGAGACTAGGTTGCCATAGCAACCATTTAACTGACATTTTCATTTTCCCAGCATTTGTTCTGGGCAGGTGTGGGCAGACACGTGTCCTCAGGGATGTGCAGGGATGAGGGTGTGTCTGTTTCCCCCATTAGTCTTCATAATTGGAGGGGTTGGTCCTGCTCCTAGACAAGGCCTTGGGAATCGGGTTTTTAACAGTGCACGGAAAACCCCGTCTCAGAACATCCACACAGGCAGAGCCAACCTCACCGTGTAAAGGCAGTGGAGGTGATGGTGAACTTGCTTGCTGTGTGGATGGGACGCTGAGGCTCAGGTGGAGAGCCATACAGAGTGGCCTTGGCAGAGCCCAGCCCAGACCCAGGTCAGCTAACTCCTGGTGGGCCACACTGGCTTGAAACCACACTGGCTTGCTGAACCAGGGTCAAGGAGCTGGGGTTAGGGGAAAAAATGTAAGATGAGGAGGAAGCATAGCACAGCTTCAATCCATCAAGAGTGCAGAATCACCTTTCATCTTCTGAAGGAGCAACTGTTTTCTGCACCAAACCACACAATGCAAGCAAATCTGCTGCCAAAGAACAAAGAGAAAAATGCAGGGAACAAGCCGCCTCCCAAGCCTCGCAGCCGGGGAGGGAATTAAACTCGAATTCACCTGCAAGAGCAGCTGATGGTTCAGCTACAAACCGCCTCCAGGCAGCCTCTGAGATTCAGAATTCATGCACCCTGCAAACTGCACAGCATATACTAGTGGCAGCCCTGGCTGGGTCCTCGCAGCCACGCAATTTTTGAGGATGACACACATGGAATACTAAATACATCCCGGGAGTTCCAGACATAGCCACCTGGTTACAGCCTGGCCTGCTCTTGTCTGCAGCAATTTTTCTCAAAGGCAAGGCTTCATGCATATCTATTACCAAGCACATGTAGACAAGACGGTGTTCGGAAAGCACAGTCCCGAGTGGGAAACAGGAGCCGTCAGCAAATCATTTTCACAGGGAAAGGAAAATCTTTAGATGGAAAATATTGCTTTGGGACTTCCCCGGGAGGAAAAAACGAGCTGAAATTGCTGTGGTGTTGCAGCTTCCATTTTCCAAAAAGCAAAATGCTTCTAAGAAGACCATCAGGGTTATGCTTGATCATAGCTTTGCTTAATCCATTTCTTCACGGGTTTTGCCCTTGTCATCTTTGCTTCCTGAACCACTCCTGCACCTTAGAGTCACCACAAATCCTATCCCATAAAAATCTGTAGCGTCTCTGTGTGTGGAAATCAAACAACAAAAAGGCACCGCCATGTGGAGCTGCGTTACGCTTTTGGTGGAAAGATGACGTGGATGAAATGACCCCTGGGAAACGTCGGGAAGGCCTGACTAGCAAGGTGCAGAGTAGGGGATTAGTGGGGAGATACACAGGACCTCTTACTAAAACTGAGAATAGCATTCTGTTAAAGAACCCTTATTGTGAGGCTGGGCACAGTGGCTCATGCCAGTAACACTGTAACATCAGCACTTGGGGAGGCCGAGGTGGGAGGATTACTTGAGGCCAGGAGGTCAAGGCTGCAGTGAATTATGATCAAGCCACTGCACTTCAGCCTGGGTGACAGAGGGAGACCCTGTCTCTAAAAAAATTAAAAATAAACCATATTTGGGGTGATGATATCCCTCCCCTAAAATAATAAAGATTAGCTGGGCACAGTGGCTCAAGCCTGTAATCCCAGTACTTTGCGGAGACCAAGGCAGGAGGATCCTTTGAGCTCAGGAGTTCAAGACTAGCCTGGGCAACATAGGGAGACCCCATCTCTACAAAATGGAGAAAACAAATTCCAGGCATGGTGATGCACACCTGTGGTCCCAGATACTTGGGAGGCTAAAGTGGGAAGATCACTTGGGATTGGGAGGTGGAGGCTACAGTGAGCCATGATCATGCCACCGCACTCCAGCCTGGGTGACAGAGTAAGACCATGTCTCAATAATAATAATAATAAAGATTTTTTTTTTTTTTTTTTTTTTGAGACGGAGTCTTGCTCTGCCGCCCAGGCTGGAGTACAGTGGCCGGATCTCAGCTCACTGCAAGCTCCGCCTCCCGGGTTCATGCCATTCTCCTGCCTCAGCCTCCCGAGTAGCTGGGACTACAGGCGCCTGCCACCTCGCCCGGCTAGTTTTTTGTATTTTTAGTAGAGACGGGGTTTCACCGTGTTAGCCAGGATGGTCTCGATCTCCTGACCTCGTGATCCGCCCATCTCGGCCTCCCAAAGTGCTGGGATTACAGGCTTGAGCCACCGCGCCCGGCCTAATAAAGATTATTTATAAATATCTCTGTAACTCAAACACCCCCTCAAAAAATTTCTATAAATTGGAGACCTCACCCATCATCGTTCCCTTCATTTTATTTTAAATTTCATTGAAATTTATCCTAAAGCACTTCCTATGACTTGAAAATACAGGCATTTTGGCTAATATTATTATTCATTGCTTTACATTTGAATGTAATAAACGTATCAGGTTTATTTATCTGAACTTAAATCTAAGTTTTAGTGTATTTTTTCCCCCTGGATCTAAAATTCCATCATCCTTGAGCAACTCATAGTTGTCAATTTGACAGCTTCTCCACTATTTTAAGCATTTTCCTTTTCATCACCATCCACTTCCATTGACAGCTCCACTCTCCGCTGCCTAATAGACTCCTGGAACTGACTCCTCAAATTGGATTGTCCCCTCACTGGCCCATTCTTCCCCAGCCTTCCCAGTCTCAGTAAATGGCCGCAGTTGCTCTAGTCAAAAAACCTAGCTTAGCCAGCCGAGGTGGCTCACACCTGTAATCCTAGCACTTTGGGAGGCCAAGGCAGGTGGATCACCTGAGGTTAGTTCAAGACCAGCCTGGCCAACATAGCAAAACCTCGTTTCTACTAACAATACAAAAATTAACCAGGTGCGGTGGCACGCACCTGTAATTCCAGCTACTCGGGAGGCTGAGGCAGGAATATCACTTGAACCCGGGAGGTGTAGGTTGCAGTGAGCTGAGATCGAGCCACTGCACTCCAGCCTAAGTGACAGAGAGAGACTCTGTCTCAAAAACAAACAAAAACCTAGCTTGCCAGACACAGTGGCTTGTCCTATAATTCCAGCTACTAGGAAGGATCCTTGAGCCCAGGAGTCAAGACCAGCTAGGGCAACATAGCAAGACCCTGTCTCTAAAAAATAAAAGTTAAAGGCCGGGCGCGCTGGCTCACGCCTGTAATCCCAGCACTTTGGGAGGCTGAGGCGGGTGGATCACCTGAGGTCAGGGATTTGAGACCAGCCTGACCAACATGGGGAAACCCCATCTCTACTAAAAATACAAAATTAGCCGGGCATGGTGGTGCATGCCTGTAATCCCAGCTACTCAGGAGGCTGAGGCAGGAGAATCACTTGAACCCAGGAGGCAGAGGTGGCGGCGAGCCGAGATCTCACCACTGCACTCCAGCCTGGGCAACAAGAGCGAAACTCCGTCTCAAAAACAAAAGTTAAAATAAACCTAGCACAGGTTCTCTCCCTCCTCACCCCAGCTGTCACCAAGTCAAGTGGGTCCTACATGCAAGACAATGTCAAACCTGGCCACCTCCCACATTTGTCCCAGATGTCTTTGGAAGCCTCCTCACTAGCAGATACTAGGCTTCCTGTGTCCACACTCTGGCCTTCTGACAATCCTCCTCCACCAGGCAACCAGAGGGACCTTGTGAAGGCACAACTTCAACCCTGTCATGTTCTCCAGTCTCTCCTTCTGCAAATATTTGCATACCTACTCTGGGCAGCGCTGTTCTAGCCCTTGCTGGACCTTGCATTATCAGCAGAGAGAGAACAATAGACAAAAATCAGAGTGAAATTTAGAGTGTGGTAGAGGACCATAAGAGTGGTGGAGAAAAATAATTCAAAGGAGGACATGGAGGGATGGGTGGCTGAATGTTTTCCAGCTCTTTAAGTAGGGAGTTGTAATTTCTAGTAGGGTGGTCAAGGAAGGCCCTGCTGAAAGGGGTATCTGAGACCTGAAGGAGGTAGAGAAGTGATCCATAAAACACCCAGAAGAGCTGCCACCCTCCTAAAGTTCCCTGTTACATTAAAATGAAACCCAGGCCAGGAGCAGTGGCTCACGCCTGTAATCCCAGCACTTTGGGAGGTTGAGGTGGGTGGATTGCTTGAGGCCAGGAGTTCAAGACCAGCCTGGGCAACACGTGAAACTCCATCTCCACTAAAAATACAAAAAGTTAGCCGGGCGTGGTGGCACGTGCCTGTAAACCCAGCTGCTTGGGAGACTGAGGCAGGAGAATTGTTTGAAGCCAGGAGGTGGAGGTTGCAGTGAGCTGAGATTGTGCCACTGCACTCTAGCCTGGACAACAGAGCAAGACTCTGTCTCAAAAACAAAAACAACGACAACAAAACCCAGAATGAAACCCAAACTCTTTCCCATCACCCATGAGACCCTACAGTATTTGCCATCGGCCTCTCAAATGCACGCTGCCCTCAGTTCCAGCTCTCAAGCTGCACAAGTCTCTTGCGTCTGTCGCATGCCGGGCTCTCCCCATTTCAAGGTCTTGGCTCTGGCTGTCCCCCTGTTGGGGACACCCCATCCACCCCACTACACAGCCCCCATCCCCACCTCCTCCCCTCTTCTCAAGGGTGGCTCCTGTCTTTCTACCCTTAGGCCTTAAAAATGTCACTTCCTCAGAGAGGCCTTCCCTGACCACCCCCACGGCCATCTCCTGCCTTCTTCCTGAGTTTGAATCTCCTCATGCTTCCTTAGCCAGGCATGGTGGCGTGCACCTGTAATAGGTCCCAGCTACTCGAGAGGCTGAGGCAGGAGAATTGCTTGAACCTAGGAGGTGGAGGTTGCAGTCTGCTGAGATCGTGCCACTACAGTCCAGTCTGGGCAACAGAGCAAGACTCCGTCTCAAAAAAAAAAAAATCTCCTCATGCTTCTTAGCGCGTCTGAAATGATCTTGTTCACAAACTGCCTCCCCCACCTGGAATGCAAGCTGCAGGGGGTCAGAAATGTGCTTGCTGGGCCAGGGTCAGAGATCCCTGTGTCTGGAACGGTATGGAGTAGACATTCACTGCATATTTATGGAGTGAAGAAATCAATCCATCAAGTAGAACTAGATAACAAACTTGTAAATAATTCATGCAGTCCAGTGCAGCAGAGCGGGAAACACTCAACAGCTCACATCCAAGGCCAGCCTCGGGCTCCCACCATTGTATCAACAATGAGAACAACCATAGCAGCAAACATAATTCAATAATAATTCAATAATTCAATTTCGTGACTCAGTAACACTGTGCAGTCGGACTAACAACCTGGGCATTGACTCAAAGCCCCTGTCGTTTGCTTTCTCTTTTCATCCCATAACAACCCATTATTATATTATCTTATTATAACATCCTAATAATAGCCCATTATTCTCATTTTAATAGGTCCAAAAACTGAGGTTTAGGAGATGTTTTGTGACTGAGAGAGTTCAGATCCCAACCCTAGGCTACACAATTGTGTTCAATGTCCTCTAAATAAATATCATTGAGCAGCCGGGCACAGTGGCTCATGCCTGTAATCCCAGCACTTCGGGAGGCCGAGGCAGGCAGATCAGCTGAGGGAGAGGAGTTCAAGACCAGCTTGGCCAACAAGATGAAACCCCGTCTCTACTAAAAATATAAAAATTAGCCAGGTGTGGTGGTGCAAGCCTGTAATCCCAGCTACTCGGGAGGCTGAGGCATGAGAATCACTTGAACCCAGGAGGCAGAGGTTGCAGTGAGCCGAGATCACACCATTGTACTCTAACCTGGGCAACAAGAGTGAAATTCTGTCTCAAAATAATAATAATAATAATAATAATAATAATAATAATAATAAATATAAATGTAAATAAATAAATCAATAAATATCATACAGCACCTACTCTGTGCCAGGAACTGTATATAAAAGAAACTCACAGGCAAATCAGGGAAAAATATTTCAGATAAAAGGATTTTCAATTAATTCTGAACCACTTGACAGAGATTCAACTACGAGACAATCAGAATGTGAACACTGACTACCCTTTATTGGGCACTTCCTGCCAAGAAGGCCTTGGGCCATGCACCTCACCTGCCTCGCCTCATCACTACTTACTGTTGGCCCATTTCACAAAGGAGGAAACTGAGATACAGGCTGGTCCAGTGACTTGCTCAAGGCTCTTGCCAGGAACTGATGGTGCTGGGTTCTGATGCCCTGGTGCCCTGGCTGCATAGACACTCATCGTTAGAAAAATGGGGTGCTCAGCCTGTAATCCCAGAACCTTAAGAGGCTGAGACAGGAGGATCGCTTGAGCCCAGGAGTTCAAGACTAGCCTGGGCAACACAGTAAGATCCCACCTCTACCAAAAATAAAACACAAACAAACAAAATCCCTGGTGCTCAGTGAGACAGATCTAGGCAGTTGGCACAGCTTCTGAGAGTATAGAAAATACTGGAAATACCTAAATTGAAAAATCTTCAGACGTGTTTGCAAGGCCTAAAGGAAAACGTCTATACTCCACCCTGGAGATGTTTCTTTCCTTGGCCGGCCATGGTGACTCACGCCCATAATCCCAGCACTTCGGGAGGCCAAGGTGGGCAGATCACTTGAGGTCAGGAGTTCCAGACCAGCCTGGCCAACATGGTAAAACCCCATCTCTACTAAAAATACAATGATTAGCTGGGCATGGTGGTGCACACCTGTAATCCCAGCTACTTGGGAGGCTGAGGCAGGAGAATTGCTTGAACTTGAGAGATGAAGGTTGCAGTGAGCAAAGATGGCACCACTGCACTCCAGCCTGGGTGACAGAGTGAGAATCCATCTCAAAAAAAAAGAAGTTTCTTTCCTTGATCTAAAGGCAGCGTAGGCTGGGCGCGGTGGCTCACGCCTGTAATCCCAGCACTTTGGGAGGCTGAGACGGGTGGATCATGAGGTCAGGAGTTCGAGACCAGCCTGGCCAGCATGGTGAAGCCCCATCTCTACTAAAAATACAAAAATTAGCTGGGCATGGTGGTGTGCACCTGTAATCCCAGCTACTTGGGAGGCTGAGGCAGGAAAATTGCTTGAACCCGGGAGGCGGAGGTTGCAGTGAGCCAAGATCTCGCCATTGCACTCCAGCTTTGGGTGACAGAGCAAGACTCAGTCTCGGGAAGAAAAAAAAAAAAAAAGGCAGCGTAAACCTATCAGCAAGGTCTGGTGCAGGTCCCTTACCTGAAAGCCATAGCCTCGTGTCTCTGAGATCAGGATGCTCCCTGGGGAGGGGGATTGGAGTTCAGCAAGAATATCTTCATTGGAGGTGCTGGGGCTGTGCCAGTGCCAGCTGGGGGCCTCCTCCTGGCCTGTGCTGGGGTCTCTGTCCCACTCTCTCCACCGCCCCCTCCGCAGGCCCCAGGTGTTTGAACAGAGCCACACCAGGGCTGGAACTACAAACATGGCAGCCCGCAGCCCATCCCGCTCGGACGGTCTACGGGAGCACAGTCTTCTACACTGGAGCCCACAGCAGCCTGTGCCCTGGAATTTTCTGCTTGGTTCACCAATTCCTAGCTGGAGCCTGCAGCGGCTGTGGTGTCAAACAAGGCAGGCATTCAGTCATTAGTTCAGCAATTAAAAGGCTTAGAGGACAGGATCTTTAGCTTCCAGGGACCGACCCAGGTTACCAGCAAGGTTCTTGAAATGATACCCTTTGGGTTCTTTAGCCAGTGCGTCTCCTCTGCAGCCCATATGGTCTTGAGAAGAATTAGAATTTTTATAGCAGGGAGACAAAAATTAAGTGAACTAGACTCCTGATATCCAAGAGGGCATTCAAGATGTCCACACTGGAACTTTGATTTTCATTCCCCACAAATCTGGTTTCTCCTTCAGCCTTCTCATCCCAGCTAATAGCAACTGCACCCTTTCAGTGACTCCGTGCAAACTCTGCAGGCATCTTGTTAATGACTCCTGCCAGCACTACCTTCAAATATTATCCAGAATCTGCCCACTTCTCACCATCGCCAGTGTCCCCACCATCCCTCCCTGGACTCTTGCGATAGTCCTTGACCCGCTGCAATCATCTCAACTCAGCAGCCTGAGTGACCCTGTTAAAACCAAAGCCAATCATGTCACTCATCTGCTCAAAGCCGTCTGTGGCCCCCATATCGCTTCAAGTAAAAACCAAGGTTTTGCAGTGGCCCTCAAGCCCCCTCTGCTCCAAACCTCCTATCCCTCCCAACACCTTTGCTCTGCTCCTAAAATCTGCCAGACACCCTTAGGGCCTTTGCATGGGTTCTTCCACCTTGGACACTCTTTCCCCAGATATCCACAGGGCTCCCTCTCTCCCTCCACACCTGCTCAGGCACCTGTTCCTCAAGGAGACTCTCCCTGATCTCCTTAGTTAAAAATCACAACCCACTCCTCATCTTTCACCTCTGCCCCAAACTCTTTACACCCCTTACTCTGCTGTTTGATTGGTTGGTTGGTTTTTGTTTTATAGTCTTCGCTCTTAACACCTTCCAACAGACAAAATGTCGATGTATTTTTGTGCCTATTATTTATTCCGTTTTCCTCTGTGAGGGAGAGTCACCTCTGAAAGGTGGAGATCCTTTTCTATATTGTGTGCCAACATCTCCCGGGCACTGGTAGAGTTTGACACTTACAGAGGGTTCTGTAAAGTTTTGTGAAAGGAAGGGGCTGCCCCAGAGCTGTGGGGTTTTTGTCAAAACAAAGATGAGAAAGAGAACAGATCAGAGGAAATGCGTTTGACTTCCCCGCCCCTCAGGAGATGAGATGAGGGAAGAGTAGACAGGGCAAGGGGCCTGGAGACCCACCCCTGTCAGACACTTACAAACCTGTGCCCACTCCCTCCCCACCAGAGCAGGAAGGGGCTGGACCTCCAGGGGCCGGTGGTAGCCAGGTAGAGGGAGAATTCCACCCTGTCCCTGGGTTGGGTTGGGCAGTAGAGGACCACACCCCTGGGTCCTCTCCTGCCCAGAGAGCACTGTGGGGCTCGTGGTTCCAGACCTGAAGCCAGGTGGGGAGAAGCAGACAAAGCCATGAGATACACATCCTTTCCCTACCTGTGGCCTCCCGGCTGCCTCCAACCTGGACACAGGGCTTTGCAAGCTTTCTAAATGAGAATCCTGATTGCTGAAGAAGGCGGATGGTGGAGGGTGACCCTAACAGAAGTGAGCTCTCTGCAGACACTGGAATGCAATGTTCTGCTGGGAAACCCAGCCACCTGGGCGGAGATGCCTGGACGGCGCTGTTCAACCCAACAGGTGCAAATTCTCATGTCAAACCCTTTAAGGAAGCTGGTCACAGATAGCCCATCCTCCCTCTTTTCTCCCCCACTCCATCTGGTTGTTAACAAGAATGAGAAAAGCAGATTAGAAGTGTCACCCCTGCAGCTGGTTCAAGGCTGTACAACCAATCCACTTTCATTTCATTCTGACAGGTACAATTTCTTTCCCAAACACTCAGGTATTGAGTTTTGAGAAACCTACTTATATTAATTTCATGAGCTTGACTGTGACCTGGGATAACTCTTTTATGAGCAAAACAAATAAATGACCTGTAAAAAGAAGTTTGTTTTCCTTTGTGATTCTGTGATATAAGAAATATATTTAGGCCCGGTGCAGTGGCTCACGCCTGTAATCCCAGCACTTTGGGAGGCCAAGGCAGGCAGATCATTTGAGGCCAGGATTTCGAGACCAGCCTGGCCAACAAGGTGAAACCCCATCTCTACTAAAAATGCACAAATTAGCCAGGTGTGGTGGCGAACACCTGTAATCCCAGCTACTCCAGGGGCTGAGGCATGAGAATCTCTTGAACCCGGGAGGCAGAGGTTACAGTGAGCCAGATGGTACCACTGCATTCCAGCCTGAGGCAACAGAGCAATGATTCTGTCAAGGAAGAGAGGAAGAAAGGAAGGGAAGGGGGGAGGGAGGGAGGGAGGGAGGGAGGGAGGAAGGAAGGAAGGAAGGAAGGAAGGAAGGAAGGAAGGAAGGAAGGAAGGAAGGAAGGAAGGAAGGAAGGAAGATAGATATTTAGGCTGGATGAGGTGGCTCACACCTGTAATCCCAGCACTTTGGGAGGCCGAGGTGGAAGGCTTGCTTGAGCCCAGGAGTTTGAGACCAGCCTGGGCAACACAGTAAAAATCCTGTGTCTATAAAAAATAAAAATTAATTTAAAAAAATTGTAGGACATGCAGCTGGTGTCACAGAGAATTGATTGGCGTGGGGAAGAAACCACACACATTTGGTGTTAGGAGTGTTCCATGGATAGAAAAAGATTAGAGATTCCACAAACTGATTCTGTCAGTTTGTGGAATTACACACACACACACACACACACACACACACACACAGCCCAATTTTCTGTTATAAGCAGGGGAGGTGAGTCCTGAAAGAGATTTGCAGATGATATAAATGCATAAGAGAACATTGAGACTTTTCTTTCCCTTTGGCCTTATTGTTCAAGAATATATTTTTAGATTAAGTCCAAATGCCAGATTTTTTTTTTTTTTTTTTTTTTTTTTGAGACCGAGTCTCACTCTGCCGCCCAGGCTGGAATGCAGTGGCACAATCTCAGCTCGCTGCAACCCCTGCCTCCCAGAATCAAGCAATTCTTGTGCCTCAGCCTCTCAAGTAGCTGGGGCCACAGGCGCACACCACCACATCTGGCTAATTTTTGTATTTTTGTAGAGATGGGATTTCACCATGTTGACCAGGTGGGTCTTGAAATCCTGACCTCAAGGGATCCACCTGCCTCGGCCTTCTAAAGTACTGGGATTACAGGCGTGAGCCACCATGCTTGGCCTGGATGCCAGAAGAATTATTTGCAAAACAATTTTTAAATACTCTGAGAAATTATTGTTGTAGCATCTTTGTAAAGAAGCCAAAGTTTTATTATTGTTATTTTCCGTCTAGTGCCTTGAAGTTGCCATACATTTTGGAGATTCTATTAAAGCTATAAGCTCGTTTTGTTCTGATGAACATTCATTTGTTTTTATGATCAAGCAAACAGAGAGTGCTTTAACTGACTTAAGAAGGACCACACGGAAAGCCGAAATCCAGGACCAGCATCAAGATGCCAGCATGGAGACCCTGTGTGGTGGCTCATCCCAGAATTCTGGGAGGCCGAGGATTGCTTGAGGCCAGGAGTTCCAGACCAGCCTGCACAGTGTAGCGAGATCCCATCTCTACAAAAACTTCTAAAAATTAGCTGGGCGTTGTGGTGCATACCTGTAGTCCTAGCTATTGGGCAGGCTAAGTCCGGAGGATGCCCTGAGCCCATGAATTTGAGGCTGCAGTGAGGTGTGACTGAGCCACTGCCACTCCAGCCTGATGGACAGAATGAGATCTCAAAAAATTAAAATTAAAATTAAAAGATGCCCATAGGAATCTAATCTCCAATTCTGTGTGCAGACTACTAAAATGTCTCTCTTGCTAAAAGGAAGCCCTAAGAATGGCTACACAGGGTTTTTAAAGATTTAGCATGTCTTAGGACTCACTATGTGTGACACCTTCAGGCAGCCATAACAAAAAACTAGAGGTTTTCTGTAAATATATGAATAAAAATAAGGAATTTAGATTCCCTGGCAACTATGACCTTAAACTTTGTTTTCAAGGTGAAAAATATTCACATAAAATTAAGCTTTATGAGAACATTTCTATGATGATTTAATTTCTTCTCTCTTCCCCAGTTCCACTTAAACACTAATCCTAGCATCCTAAAACTGTTCTTCCTGTAGATGTCATGGTAAGTACCACACTTTTTATATGCTTTTCCATGAGCAGAGAACAATAGTAGCTGAGTGATCAGACAGTACAGAGATTAGCAGAGGAGTTAGTAAGAAGCTTTAGAGGTTTATATCTGTGGCTCTACTTGTCTAAATTTAAGCCTTTTTGGAGACAGAAACCCAGTTAACCAATTTAAGGCAACGACCATAACAGTTTCTTGATAATTGGTGATCTCAGTAGAAAGGGTACGTTGTAAATAAACAAAGCAATGAAACCCAGATTTCATTCATCCATGTATCCCCTACAGACCAGTTTAATGGAGATAAATTACCTTGTAGATAATGACAATGCAAACTTAACACACATCAGATCGATTGAGACAAACTGCTGTGTGTGTATCTGTGGCGGCCTTTACTTTGTTATCACAGATTTAGTTATTCTAAAACCCTTATTAAGTGCTCTGTGGGTTCATGGTGGCACTTCTCTAAAAATCTAAACGTCAATATAGTCTTTTAAATTACAGAGTTGGTGCCCTTTGTCTTATGAAGGGAAGGAGAACATAAACTCACTGCCTCTAGAAGATATGGGTAGAGGTGTTTAGTAAATAGTTAATGGGGCCAGGTGTGGTGGCTCATGCCTGTAATTCCAGCACTTTGGGAGTCCGAGGCGGGCAGATCACCTGAGGTCAGGAGTTCAAGACCAACTTGGTCTTGACCCACCACGCCTGGCTAATTTTTGTATTTTTAGTAGAGACGGGGAGGCAGAGGTTGCAGTGAGCCAAGATTGCACCACTGAACTCCAGCCTGGGCAACAAGAGCGAAATTCCATCTCAAAAAAAAAAAGGATCTTTTTTTCTTTTTGAGATGGAGTCTCACTCTTCCGCCCAGGCTGGAGTGAAGTGGCCCTATCTCGGCTCACTAAAACCTCCACCCACCAGATTCAAGCTATTCTCCTGCCTCAGCCTCCCAAATAGCTGGGATTACAGCCACCTGCCACCACGCCTGGCTAATTTTTGTATTTTTAGTAGAGATGGGGTCTTGCTATGTTGGCCAGGCTGGTCTCGAACTCCTGACCTCATGTGACCTATCCGCCTCAGCCTCCCAAAGTGGTAATACTACAGAAGTGAGCCACCGCGCCCGACCACAAGAATGGGTCTTTTTCATACATTGTACTGAGCTCTCCGCAGGCCCTTCCAGTGCTTCAGCTGTGGGAAGTTTTCCTGTGTTGTTTCATTGATATTCTCTGCCCTTTCTTTGTTCTGTCTGGAATTCCTTGAAATTGCTGGTTTGATTTTAACTCCCTTCCCTCCCTCCCTTCCTTCCTTCCTTTCCTTTTTTTTTTTTTTTTTTTTTCGACAGGGTCTTGCTTTGTTGCCCAGACTGGAGTACAGTTGTGCAGTCATATCTCACTGTAGCCTCAAGCTCCTGGGCTCAAGCCATCCTCTCACCTCAGCCTCCTGAGCAGCCAGGATTACAGGAGTGCCACCACACCCGGCTAATATTTTTTTAATGTTTTGTAGAGACAGGGTCTCATTATGTTGCCCAGGCTGGTCTCAAACTCCTGGGCTCCAGTGATCCTCCTGCCTTGGCCTTCCAAAGTGTTAGGATGACCAGTGTGAGCCACCATGCGTGGCCTATTATTTTTCATCTCTCTCTGTTTGTTCTAGTTCCTGGGAAATTTCCTCAACTTCATCTTCCAATCCACTTACTGATTTTTCCCCTCACATTAAAAACAGAGATTTTTCTTGTGTTTGTTTTATTTTATTTTTCCTTATCGCTGGGAATATCTGGAGATTTTTTTGGTTTTGAATATTCATTTATCCAATAGCATTTCAAGAGTGTAATTGCCTCTTGTCTCTGAAACTATTACAATATTCGTTTGTTCTTTTTTTTTTTTTTTTTTTTTTTGAGACAGAGTCTTGCCCTGTTGCCAAGGCTGGAGTGCAGTGCAGCAATCTTGGCTCACTGCAACCTCCGCCTTCCAAGTTCAAGTGATTATCCTGCCTCAGTCTCCTGAGTATCTGGGATTACAGGCATGTACCACCACACCCGGCTAATTTTTGTTGTGTGTGTGTGTTTTTTTTTTTTTTTTTTCCGAGACGTAGTCTTGCACTGTCACCTGGGCTGGAGTGCAATGGCGCAATCTTGGCTCACTGCAACCTCTGCCTCCCAGGTTCATGCAATTCTCCTGCCTTAGCCTCCCAAGTAGCTGGAATTACAGGCACACACCACCAGCCCAGCTAACTTTTTGTATTTTTAGTAGAGACGGGTTTTCTCCACGTTGGCCAGGCTGGTCTCAAACCCCTGACCTCAGGTGATCCTCTCGCCTCAGCCTCCCAAAATGCTAGGATTACAGGTGTGAGCCACACACCCAGCTCGTTCTTTCCTTTTTTTATTTCTTCCTTTCTTTCTTTCCCTAGATGTCTATTTTGTCTCTTTTTTCCTGCTTATTTTATTTTGGTCTCACTTTTACGTTAGAGACAAACTGTGGGATTATCCTTGGCTTTCTGTTCATATTTAAGATGAGACACTAACAGTCGGTCGGACCTGTATGTGGGGGTGGCGCTGGTGACTGGAGGACTTTGCTGTAGGGTGATGGACCGGGACCTTGGAGCACTCATTGGAGGATCCTCATTGTCAGTTTTATTAGTTCCTTTCTCCAGAGCTGATCTGTTTCCCCAGAAGTGAATCGCCCCATCTCCTGCCGCATCATCAGCTGTAACCCTGGCTGCCAATGTTCGGAGACCTCAGAGCGGGCAGACGGCCAGAGGTCTCAGTGTTCGGAGTGAGTTTCGCGTCATCCCTGGGTTTCAGGTGTGGTGCTTCCTCAGCTCCCACCTCTGGGCCAGGTGTTCTGAAATCCAGATTCCTGAACACCTTTTGTCTACTGTTCTGTTCCTTTTCTATTCTCTTTACCCTTGTGGATTTTTACTTTTTAAATCCTTTACAATCATTTCATTTGGGTTCAGGAAGGGATGGAAATGAATGCAAAGATTCCGTCTTCAACTAGAAGTCCTATACATTAATATTTTACTTCAAGAGGTTTAGTTCAAAGCACATCTAGATTAGGAGTAAAAATTGTTCTGTAAGCCCCAGTGAGCCAAACTAGGGAGACTAAAGGAACCTATTTAGCAAAAAGATTCTATATTCCACTTAAAGGGATCAAATAGCAATTCTAAGTAGACTGTCAAAAGCTAAATATATATATTGTAATTCCTACAGCAATTTTAAAACTTTCTTTGTAGAATTTCTTTTTTGTATAGGAGAGAGAGAAATTTTTTGTAAAGAACTAAAATTAGTATGCTATAGTATATTTCTTTGTATAGAATCACTATATAAAGAAATATATACCTAGAAAATCCTGAAGACAAGGAAAACAAGTTAAAACAATTTTAAAATAAGAAATATAATCAAAACCCAATAGATAAATTAAAATGGTATACTAAAAGTATTCAAATAATCTGCCCGGGCACGGTGGCTCACTCCTGTAATCCCAGCACTTTGAGAAGATGAGGTGGGTGGATCACCTGAGGTCAGGAGTTCGAGACCAGCCTGGCCAACATGGTGAAACCCTGTCACTACTAAAAATACAAAAATTAGCTGGGCATGGTGGTGCATGCCTGTAATCCCAGCTACCTGGAAGGCCAGGGCAGGAGAATCACTTGAACCCAAGAGGCAGAGGTTGCAGTGAGCTGACACCATGGCACTGCACTCCAGCCTGGGTGACAGAACGAGAATCCATCTCAAAATAAAATCAAATAGTATTCAAATTATCTAAGAGAGGATAAGAAGGGGCAAACAGAAACAACAAATAGAAGGAACAAACAGAAAACAATTCAATGGTGAACCCAAATTCAAGCATATTAATAATCACGTTAAGTGTAAATAGTCTAAATACACCAATTAAAAGACAGAATGTTTAATTTTAATTTTTAATTTTGTTTATTTATTTTTGAGACAAAGTCTCGCTCTGTCACCCAGGTTGGAGTGCAATGGCACGATCTCGGCTCACTGCAACCTCCACCTCCCAGGTTCAAGCGATTCTCCTGTCTCAGCCTCCTGAGTAGCCGGGATTACAGGCACACGCCACCATACCCAGCTAATTTTTTGTATTTTTAGTAGAGATGGGGTTTCACCATGTTGGCCAGGCTGGTCTCGAACTCCTGACCTGAAGTGATCTGCCCGCCTTGGCCTCCCAAAGTGTTGGGATTACAGGTGTGAGCCACCGCATGTGGCCTTAATTTTTATTTATTATTTTTTGAGACTGGGTCTCATTCTGTCACCCAGGCTGGAGTGCAGTGGTGTGATCATGGCTCAATGTAGCCTCGACTTCCCAGGCTCCAGCAATCCTCCCATCTCAGCCTCCTGAGGAGCTGGGACCACAGGTGCACACCATCATGCCCAGCTAATTTTTGTATTTTTAGTAGAGATGGGGTTTCACCGTGTTGCTCAGGCTGGTCTCAAACTCTTGAGTTCAAGTGATTCACCTGCCTCACCCTCCCAAAGTGCTGGGATTGCAGGCATGAGTCACCATGCCCAGCCGGAAATTGTTAAATGGAATTTTTTTAAAAACTCAACTCTGTGATGTCTATAAGAAAATCCACTTTATATATAATGATATAGGTATGTTAAAAGTAGAAAGATGGGGCCAGGTGCAGTGGCTCATGCCCATAATCTCAGCACTTTGGGAGACTGAGGCAGGCAGATCACTTCAGGTCAGGAGTTCGAGACCAGCCTGGCCAACATGGCAAAACCCCATCTCTACTAAAAGTACAAAAATTAGCCAGGCATGGTGGCACGCACCTGTAGTCCTAGCTACTGAGGCAGGAGAATCACTTGAACCTGGGAGGTGGAGGTTGCAGTAAGCTGAGATCATGCCACTGCACTCCAGCCTGGGTGACAGAGCAAGACTCTGTCTCAAAAAAAAAAAAAAGAAAAAAGAAAATTACCACAGATATAAACGTGAGCAACACCATCAACCAACTGGATCTAATTGACATTCCTGGAATATTCTACCCGAGAACAACAGAATATACATTCTTTTCAAGTGCCCTGGGTCATAAACCAAACCTCAACAAATTTAAAAGAAATTAAATCATATAAAGTTATTCCCTGACCACAGAGGAATTAAACTAGAAATCAACAGAAAAGTATCTGGAAAATCCCCAAGTGCTTGAAAGTTACACAACACACTTCTAAATAATCTGTGAATCAAAGTGGCTCACACCTGTAATCCCAGCACTTCGGGAGGTCAAGGTAGGAGAATCATTTGAGGCTTGGAGTTTGAGATGAGCCTGGGCAACACAGCAAGATGCCATCTCTACAAAGAATAAAAATTAAAAACAAAATTTAAAAGGTGAAAGGGGTTCCCCGCCCCCTTCTATTTTTCTTTTCTCTCTTTTTTTTTTTTTTTTTTTTTAAAGACATGGTCTTGCTCTGTCGCCCAGGCTGGAGTGCAATGGTGTGATCTTAACTCACTGCAACCTCTGCCTCCCAGGATCAAGTGATTCTCATGCCTCAGCCTCCCGAGTAGCTGGGATTACAGGCATGCTCCACCACACCCGGCTAATTTTTGTATTTTTAGTGGAAATGGGATTTCACCACATTGGCCAGGCTGGTCTCAAACTCTGGGCCTCATGTGATCTGCCTACCTCGGCCTCTCAAAGTGTTGGAATTACAGGCATGAGCCACCGCACCTGGCCAAAAAGTGAAAGTTTGGATGGAAATAGGAAAATATACAAACTGAATGAAAACAAATGTACAACATATAAAAATTTGTGAGATGCAGGTAAAAAGTACTTATCAAATGCTTATCTTAGCAGAGAAAAAAAGCTAAATTTCCACCCTAAGAAACGATCATAAGAACAAAATAAATTCAAAGCAAGCAGAGGCAAAGAAATTATAACTTTAAGAGCAGAACTTGACCAGGTGTGGTGACTCAGGCCTGTAATCCTAGCACTGTGGGAGGCCAAGGCGGGTGGATCACTTGAGGTCAGGAGTTCAAGACCAGCCTGGCCAACATAGCGAAACCATGTCTCTACTAAAAATACAAAAATTAGCTCAATGTGGCGGCACACACCTATAGTCCCAGCTACCAGGGAGGCTGAGGCAGGAGAATCACTTGAACCCGGGAGGCAGAGGTTGCAGTGAGCTGAGATCATGCCACTGCACTCCAGCCTGGGTGACAGAGCGAGATTCCATCTCAAAACAAAACAAAACAAAAACAAACAAAAAACAAAAGCAAAAACACAAACTCTCAATACTTTCTATAGCTCACTAATTCACAAACATACCTTTTTTTAACCATCCCCTCCCTTAACAAATTTAAATTTACATAATTGAGGCTGGGTGCAGTGGCTCACACCTGTCATCCCAGAACTTTGGGAGACTGAGGTGGACGGATCACTTGAGGTCAGGAGTTCAAGACCAGCCTAGCCAACACAGTGAAACCCTGTTTCTACTAAAAATACAAAAAAAAAAAAAAAAAATTAGCTGGGCATGGTGGCACATGCCTGTAATCTCAGCTACTCAGGAGGCTGAGGCACGAGAATAGCTTGAACCTGGGAAGTCAAGGCTGCAGTGAGCTGAGATCACACCACTGTACTCCAGCCTGGGCGACAGAGTGAGACTGTCTTAAAAAATAAAAAAAGAAAATACATAATTGAATTCACAAAACAAATTTAATTTCTATGTATATGAAGACAGACAAATGCAAAGAAAAATATTCTATGAAGTATTCTTTGGTTTTATAACAAAAAAGGCAAACAGATACTTTTTACATTCTTCTTGTCTTAATGTAATACATAGGACCATACCCACCTCTTTATTTGAGAAAGTATTTGAACAGTTTCTATTCTGGAGGATTAGAGATTTCCTTGAAGCCATGACTACCCTACAACTTTACACTGTGGTGGGCAGCAAAAATAATATTATGCCTGATCCCAAAGAGGAGACACAAGCCTTTCCAGAAATGTCTACACCAAAGATACACACCAAAAATAGTTTACTAATGTATATTCTCAGCTTGAGTATGTTGCCTGCTTCCACTTCTAGACTTAAGAAAAGGCCGCGTTCCTCACCCTCCTTCCTCCAGCATTTGCTTCATGCAGTTAAAATGGAATGAATGACTTTAGTTAAAGCATAAAAAGAGTCTCACTAAGGAGATACTAATTATAGCTGTTTTCACGAAGCTCTCAGAAACTCCAGCAGGGGGCTCATTCATTCCTGCTGAGCTGCTACAGACCCTGAGATTATGTTGGCTACATCAGCCTTAGAAATTTCTCACAGGCAACACTTCTCCCACACCCGCGGAAGTCATACACCAGTTACAGTGGGAGGGCAACTGTGTAGGTCACTACAAACGGAACCATTAGTTTCATCTCCATGTTCCCCACAAACATTTAAAATAAAATCAAGGCCAAATGCAGTGACTCACACTTGTAATCCCAGCACTTTGGAAGGCTGAGGCAGGCAGACCACTTGAGGTCAGGAGTTGGAGACCAGCCTGGCCAACATGGTGAAACCTTGTCTCTACTAAAAATACAAAAATTAGCCAGGTGTGGTGGTGCATGCCTGTAGTCCCAGCTACTCAGGAGGCTGAGGAGGAAGGATGGCTTGAACCCAGGAGGCAGAGGTTGCAGTGAGCTGAGACTGTGCCACTGCACTCCAGCCTGGGCAACAGAGTGAGACTCTGTCTCAAAAATGAAATAAAATAAAAACAAGCGGGGCAGGTGGAGCTCCCTTAATTCCTCCCTAGGAAATTCTATAAAGGCAGAGTAAAATTTAGAAAATCAAACTGGGGCAGTGGCTCACACCTGTAATTCTAGCACTTTGGGAAGCAGAGGCAGGTGGATAACCTGAAGTCAGGAGTTCAAGACCAGCCTGACCAACGTGGCGAAACCCCATCTCTACTGAAAATACAAAATTAGCTGGGCATGGTGACATATGCCTGTAATCCCAGCTATTCAGGAGGCTGAGGCAGGAGAATCGCTTGAACCTGGGAGGAGGAGGTTGCAGTGAGCCAAAGATCATGCATTGTACTCCAGCCTGGGCAACAAGAGTGAAACTCTGTCTCAAAAATTTTTAAAAATTTAAAAAAAGAAAATCAAACTGGACATCCAAATGATAATTAAATTACATATGTTCATTCATTACCATTGCTGTTACCAGAAAATGGGTCTTGTCCCAGACTCTAAGAGTGGACTCTTAGATCTCACTTTCTCGGGAAAGAATTCAGGGCAAGTTGCAGAGTACAGCAAAGTTAAGATAGTTTGTTAGAGACTATTATGGAGTAGGGCTTCCTCAGAAAGCAAAAGGAGGAATGCCCCTACTTTAAAATTTTTATTTATTTATTTATTTATTTAGATACAAGATCTCACTCTGTCACCGAGGCTGGAGTACAGTGGCACTATCATGGCTTACTATAGCCTCAATTTCCTAGGCTCAATCAATCCTTCCACCTCTGCCTCCCAAGTAGCTGAGCTACAGGTACACACCACCATGGCTGGCTAACTTTTGTATCTTTTGTAAAGATAAGGTTTTTTCATGTTGGCCAGGCTGGTCTTCAACTCCTGAGCTGAAGAGATCCATCCATCTCAGCCTCCCAAAGTGCTGGGATTACAGGCGTGAGCCACCATGCCTGGCCAAGAATGCCTCACCTTAAACATAGTGCTTGCTTATATAGGTTGTTAAGAATAGCATACTTCATTACAAAGACTTTTGATCAGCTTGTGACGGGCTATTAGTATTGTTATTTTCCTATATTACTACTGATTTCCACAAGAATTTATGTGTGTACTATTATCTTTAAAGTAAAATCTATTCTTAAACTAAGAATACTTTTTGTTCTTGAAATATTGGGACGTTTCCATAAGTTCTGGGTCTTTATTTGGTAAGTTAGCATCATTAACTCATCCCCTCAACCACAAATATCTTGTGACCAACAGTGTCAACCCCCTGGGAATGCTGCCCAGCAGGATTGGCTTTACTTAGCCTTTATTCAAGATGGAGTCTCTCTGGTCAGGACATCTCTGACACTATTAACCTTCTATCTCAATGTCTTTCCCTCTCTCACCACGCAACCTTAGATAATTAATTTGTTAATTACCAGTCTCATAAATGAAACAATGCTGACCAGGGCAAATGGCTGGTCTGGATGTTCCCAAGGATGTATTGCAGGCGGCAGGAAGGACGATGGACCCAGCATCCACTTTACCCGGGGACGATCATAAAACAATTTGCACCATGGTACTGAGGGCCAGAAGGCCAGAAGAGAGCCATGTGATCAAAATAATCTTTCCTAGGCCAGGCGCGGTAGCTCACACCTGTAATCCCAGCACTATGGGAGGCCAAGGCAGGTGGATCACTTGTGGCCAGGAGTTCAAGACCGGCCTAACCAACACGGCAAAACCCTGTCTCTACTAAAAATACAAAAATCAGCCGGGCGTGATGGTGTGCACCTGTAATCCCAGCTACTTGGGAGGCTGTGGCACGAGAATCACTTGAACCTGGGAGGTGGAGGTTGCAGTGAGGCAGGATTGTGCCACTGCACTCCAGCCTGGGCAACAGAGTGAAACTCTGCCTCAAAATAATAAAAATAATAACAATAATGTTTCCCACAGGTAAAATATTTTCAAGCGGAAGGAGTGGAAGTACTAGCCAGTCATATATAGAGATCATCAAGGAATAAGGATGAGCTTCCGGAAGCGAATTCTGGCAGCTGGGCTTACCTGCTACTCCCTGGGAGCTTTTTGGCGCCTTTATTATTATTATTATTGTTCTTTAATTTTCTGTCCTGAATAGCTGGGACTACAGGTGCACACCACCACATATGGCTAATTTTTTTTTTTCTTTTAGTACAGACAGGGTCTTGCCCAGGCTGGTCTCAAACTCCTGAGCTCAAATGATCCTCCCGCCTCAGTCTCTCAAAGTGCTGGGATTACAGGTGTGAGCCACCGTGCCTGGCTGAGATTTCATCAAGCTACTTAGAACATCATGCAACTTAGAATTTATGAATTGTTTATTTCTGGAATTTTCCATTTAATATTTTTGGACCTTGGGGCCTAACCAACACGGCAAACCCTGTCTCTACTAAAAATACAAAAATCAGCCAGGCGTGATGGTGCGCACCTGTAATCCCAGCTACTTGGGAGGCTGTGGCACGAGAATCACTTGAACCTGGGAGGTAGAGGTTGCAGTGAGGCAAGAGGGCTACTGAAACCTCAGAAAGCAAAACTGTGGATAAGAGAGGATTACTATACTGCCATAAATTTGCATTTTTAAAATAATTTCAAACATTGTATCCAAGTAATATGTGTATTCAATTAAAATTTCATCCCTTCAGTGTTTTATAAGTAATTCAAATACCAGAGTGGTAACCATCTTCTAAGAATATTAGCTACAATCCCAATCACTGTTTTTCAAAAAGATGTTGTCAGTCCTGCTCCTGAAATGTCTCTCCAACAGGTCTCCTCCTCCCATTCCCACTGCCCCAACCCAGCCAGGCCCTTACCTCGCACTGCTCCGGGACGCCAGCCTCCAATCTGAGGCTTTCCTGGTGTCTGGGCTTCCATGCAGCTGTCAGAGTGTTCTTCCTGAAAAGAAACTCCATCCATGCCATTTTCCGAGCAATACGCTTTACTGGGTTGTCCTGTAGCCTTCAGGATAAAGTACAGATTCCTAAGCATGACACCTCGGATGAAGTATTTTCCAGTCTGTTCCCTCCTTCCCAGATTACCACCTGCCCCTTTGACCCTGCCCTTTGGTCATTAGCTACAATCAGCTGCTCTCTCCAGCAAGCCTCACTAGCTCTCCAAGCCTTCCCCCATGATGCTCTCTGCCTGGACTGCCCTTCCTCCTGTTCCTCTGCCTACAAGATCCGATGTGCCCTTCAGCCTCCAATGTTAGTTCACCAAAATCTTCCCTTTGAATTACGAATGCAGCTGGCTGCAAACTCCTCCAAGTGACCAGAGTGTCCTATAATCACCTCTATGATAGCATCTTTGATTTAGGGGGTGATTTTTCTTTTTTTCTTTTTTCTTTTTTCTTTTTTTTTTTTTTTTTGCATTTCTGAATTTCCTAAGAGAATGTGAATTCCTAGAATCCTAGGAATTCTCATCTGATTTTTATTCCCAACATAGCACCATGCAAAGCAAAAAGTAGGTACCCAATAACTGCTTTTGGAATGAATGAATGAATCAATGAATGGTACCATGCAGCTGCCAAAGTGCTTTCTGCAAAGCAACTCTGACCTTGTTGCTCTCTGAGCTGTGCTCCTTCCTGGGTGATGAGGTAACACTGGAAGCTATTAACAGATAAGAGAGAAAAAAAAAGGAGGGGAGAGATCTCTGGGGCTCTGACAAATTACTTATTTTCACTGAGTTTCTGTTTCCTCATTTGTAAAACAAAAGTGCTGCCCGGATGAGCTCTGAAGGCATCTTCCAGTTCTCAAATTCCAGCCTGCTTGGCTCCCAAACAACTTTCCTGGAGTCTCTGGCAGCTATAACCCAAGTCTTAGCACCATCTAGTGATAAACAGGCACACAGCTGGGAGGGAAGGCCGGGGAGTGGGGAGGGTGGATAAGAGAAGGAATGCCAACCTTAATTATATTATGAGCTGGCAAGGAATTAGGTCAAACCTGCAAATACGAAGTTAAAACTAAGAGGCCTAACTTTATCCTGGGGATGGAATAACTAATTAGCTTCAGAACATGGATGAAGTAGACAATTATAGAATGCCTGAGACATGGAAAAGACAATAAAACAATTCCTGTGTACCCTGGCCCTCTGGTTATTTTATCAATTTACTGCTTGTTACTGTAATTAAATAGTTTTCTTGGGAGGACATGTGCTTTTGAAGGGCCTATGGCATGGGACTCTAATAACTCAATAAAACCACAAATTTATTAAGAATATATATGTATTTTTCAAATTTCTTCTTATTTATTTATTTATTTGAGACAGGGTCTTGCTCTGTTGTCCAGGCCGGAGTGCAGTGCCATGATCATGGCTCACTGCAACCTCGAACCCCTGGGCTCAAGCAATTCTCCCACCTCAGCCTCCTGAGTAGTGAGGACTACAGGGATGTGCCACCATGCCCAGCTAATTTTAAAATTTTCAGCCAGGCACGGTGGCTCACGCCTGTAAATCTCAGCATTTTTGGAGGCCGAGGCAGGTAGCTCACGCAGTCAGGAGTTTGAGACCAGCCTGGGCAGCATGGTGAAACCCCATCTCTACTAAAAATACAAAAATTGGCTAGACATGGTGGTGTGTGCCTGTAATCCCAGCTACTCAGGAGGCTGAGGTAGGAGACTCTTACCCCGGGAAATGGAGGTTGCAGTGAGCCGAGATCCTGCCACTGCACTCCAGCCTGGGTGACAAAGCGAGACTCTGTCTCAAAAAAAAAAAAAAAAAAAAATTCTTTTTTTCAATAGAGATTGGGGTGGGGAAGGTCTCACCATGTTTTGCCCAGGCTGGTCTTGAACTCCTGGCCTCAAGCGATTCTCCCACCTTGGCCTCCCAAAGTGCTAGAATTACAGGTGTGAGCCCCAAGTTCAACCTCTTTACCTTTATTGGAGTATAATAAGACCAAAATATGACTAATTAACACTATAGGAAATAAGGATAATTCTGAGAGAAGCAGCAAAACAGTAATAAGATACTAGTGTCCACATTCTTTTCTTTAAAACCTACGGACCTACACATTTTTATTAACCTAATATTTGCTAAATGACTTTCTAGTTGCCAAAAAACAAGAATCAACAAATCAACTGAACAAATGACAAAAGATAAAGAAACAATTGAGCATTGAGTAACAGAAACTATGTTGAGATTTTGCTATAATCTGTCCCCAGGGCTGTCCTGAGACCATTTTCTGGACAAAGCACACATGTAAAGGGGTAGGTACTTTATAGATACATTGAGCAATAAGGGTCCTTAGGCCAGGTATGGTGGCTCACGCCTGTAATCCCAGAACTTTGAGAGGCTCAGGTGGGAGGATCACTTGAAGCCAGGAATTTGAGACCAGCCTGGACAACAAAGCAAGACCACATTTCCATAATTTTTTTTTTTTTTTTATTAGCCAGGCATGGTGGCATGCGCCTGTAGTTCCAGCTACTCAGAAGGCTGAGGTGGGAATATCGCTTCAGCGCAGGAGGGTGAGGCTGTAGTGAGCTATGATTGCACCACTGCACTCCAGGCTTGGTGACAGAATAAGACACTATCTCAAAATAATAATAATAAAATAGGCTGGTGCGGTGGCTCACGCCTGTAATCCCAGCACTTTAGGAGGCCAAGGTGGGTGGGTCACCTGAGATCAGGAGTTCGAGACCAGACTGACCAATATGATGAAACCCCATCTCTACTAAAAATACAAAAATTAGCTGGGCGCAGTGGCACATGCCTGTTGTCCCAGCTACTAGGGAGGCTGAGACAGGAGAATCGCTTGAACCCGGGAGGCAGAGGTTGCAGTGAGCCGAGATTATGCCACTGCACTCCAGCCTGAGCGACAGAGCGAGACTCCGTCTCAAATAATAATAACAATAATAATAATAATAAATAAGGACCTGTGAGTGGGGAGCAAGTGAAATCAGTCCTACATTTAGGCCATTTCTAAAGTGAGATTCCATTGTAATGCATAATTACATTTGCAAGTCGTAATAACCTATGTCTGCATGTACATTACCTTATAAACCTGTTCTTATCATACCTCTTTGGAGTCTGATGGAATCTGTGTAACCATTTATTGACTGATACATTATATATGCAGTAATGATTATTGCATAACCCCAAGAACACAGAGAGTATAAACCTGAAAATGGACCATTTTACTGCAGTGCCATATTTTCCAAACCCAAAATAAGGCCACTTGTACTGACAAGGATGTGCATACAACAAAAGGAAAACGAGGTCTGATAACACACAGCGCCTCCAGGCCATTTCTCTCTTGGCACATTTATCACCTAGAAGTGTTTGAAAGAGGAAGAAACTGCAGAGGGAAAAAGCAAGTCAGCAATTTTTCTTTTTTTTTTTTTTGCCTGGAGTCAGAATCCAATGGTTGGGTTTTGGAGACTTTGAAGGAAAGTCTCCAAAGCTTTGAAGGAAAACGATGACTTGCTGGGCAGGTGCGTTTCAGACACTAACAAACATGAAAAAATGTAGGGAGTTACGGGTGATAGACTCATGAGACAGGTCTGTGCCTGATTTTTCTATTTTACCTGCTATTAACTATATGCCTCAACCTGTAAGCTTACAGATGCATCTCTTTTATGGCTGATACAGTTACATAAAGAATGATATGTTTCATTTGGATAAACTCAATTTTATCTGAAAAATTCAAAAGCATTTCAAACATACAGAGCTGAAAAACAAACTTTTTTTTTTTTTTTTTTGAGACAGGGTTTTACTCTGTTACCCAGGCTGGAGTATAGTGTCGTGATCGCAGCTCACTACAGCCTCTACCTCCCAGGCTCAAGGGCTCAAGATATCCTCCTAGCTCAGCCTTCTGAGTAGCTGGGACTACAGGTGTGTGCCAACAAGCCTGGCTAATTTTTGTATGTTTTGTAGAGATGGAGCCTCAGTACATGTTGCCCAGGCTGGTCTCAAACTTGTGGGCTCAAGCAATCCTGCCCTCCCAAAGTGTTGGGATTACAGGCATGAGCCATCACACCTGGCCAAAAAACAAATTTTAAACAAATAATAATTTTTAGTTATAATAATGCTTAAATAGGTAACCAAAGTACTTCAGGAGGTGATCCATTAGCCCAGCGCAAAGCCATCAGCTTCATCATAAAACCTTGGCAAAGAAAACACCTGCAATTCATTTCATGCCTCGTGATTTAAAATATATTACATTAACGTGAAAAATTATCTTCTGAACTCGCACTCATTGAAATGTAAATGTGCCCTCCTTTCCCCACGCCCCCGCCACTTCCCCATTTCATCCTGAAATTCCCATTTGTAAATTCTGTACATCCAGAGATGCTGTAGTCATTACCTCGTTTTTTGTTGATAAGTCTTCTCTGCCTAGAGGTTTTTATAAGAGTTATTTTTCCTGTAATGAATACTCAGCAATTCAGGCCCGTCTTTTCAGCTGGCTGGATGCTAGTGTCCCTTGATTAATGGACCTGCCAACTCGATGAGGTGATACCACACCAACAAAAGCTCATCCTAGAAAATGTCACCTCTTATCCTGGTTGCCCAAGCACTTCTGTTTTATGAGCTTTGTGTGCCTCCCAGATGTGCCTAGTATTTCATTTTTGGCTTTGTTAATAAGAAGACAAGTTAGATGGAAGCAGGTAATTGGATTATTTAATGCAGTAGAAAGAATTTCTTTTGTTCAAATGATGTGCTTCATATGATAGACTATTTTTTTTCTATTTTTCATTCCTGTCAGCTAAACTGCTAGTTAACCATTTAAATCAATGTATAGGTCAATACAAACAACATTCTTTTTTCTGCCTGGAGATAAAGCCTTACAGTAAGAATTGTTTGAGAAGAAAAAAAAAAAAGTCCTCAAATAAAAATATTTTGCTTTTTAAAAAATTTGCTTTAATAAGACAAAGACATGGAAACCCTAGTTAAAAGTTAAAGTTGTATACTTTGGTAGCAAATTTGGCTTCTACTTTTTTTTATAGAGACAGGGCCTTACTATGTCGCCCAGGCTAGAGTGCAGTGGCGTGATCTCGGCTCACTGCAACCTCCACCTCCCAGGTTCAATCGATTCTCCTGCCTCAGCTTCCCGAGTAACTGGGATTACAGGTGCCTGCCACCATGCCTGGCTCAAATTTTTGTATTTTTAGTAGAGATGGGAGGGTCTCAGTATGTTGCCAAGGCTGGTCTCGAACTTGTGGGCTCAAGCAATTCACCCATCTTGGCCTGGCAAAGTGCTGGGATTACAGGCATGAGCCACTGCACCCGGCCTAAAAAATATATATTTTGCTTTAATAAGATAAAGACATGGAATCCCTAGTTAAAAGTTAAAGTTATGCCTGGGCATGGTGGCTCACCCCTGTAATCCCAGAACTTTGGGAGACCGAGGCAGGCGGATCACCTGAGGTCGGGAGTTCGAGACCAGCCTGACCAACATGGAGAAACCCTGTTTCTACTAAAAACACAAAAATTAGATGGGCGTGGTGGCAGGTGCCCATAATCCCAGCTACTCTGGAGGCTGAGGCAGGAGAATCGCTTGAACCTGGGAGGTGGAGGTTGCAGTGAGCCGAGATCGTGCCATTGCACTCCAGCCTGGGCAACAAGAGTGAAACTCCATCTTAAAAAAAAAAAAAAAAAAAAAAAAGTTGTGTACTTTGGTTTTTGTTTGTTTGTTTGTTTTGTTTGTTTGTTTTGTTTGTTTATTTGGAGACAGGGTCTCACTATGTTGCCCAGGCTGGAGCGCAGTGGCTATTGATGGGCATGCTCAGGACACACTGTACCCTTGAACTCCTAGGCTCAAGTGATCCACCTCAGCCTCCCAAGTAACTGGGGCTACAAGTACAGGCTCCAGGTCCAGGTGCATGCGCTTTTTATTTATCATTATTATGGCCTAAGATGGTTACTGAATGTACTTTTTATGTTGTTGATAAGATTCCATTTCTTTTTTTTTTTTTCTTTTGAGACAGAGTTTCACTCTGTTGCCCAGGCTGGAGTGCAATGGTACGATCTCCACTCACTGTAACCTCCGCCTCCCAGGTCCAAGCAATTCTCCTGCCTCAGCCTCCAGAGTAGCTGGGATTATGGGCACCTGCCACCACACCTGGCTAATTTTTGTGTTTTTTAGTAGAAACGGGGTTTCCCCATGTTGGTCAGGCTGGTCTCAAACTCCTGACCTCAGGTGATCCACCCACCTTGGCCTCCTAAAGTGCTGGGATTACAGGCATGAGCCACCGTGCCCGGCCAGATTCCATTTCAGTAGAAGAATCCTAACTCTCAGATTGTAAATAGGCAAAATTATGTGCTACTCCAAGCTTCTGAATAAAACATTCTTAAGAAATTACTCAGGGCCAGGCGCAGTGGTTCACACCTGCAATCCCAGCACCTTGGGAGGCCAAGGCCAGAGGATTGCTTAAGTCCAGAAGTTCGAGCCCAGCCTGGGCAACATAAGGAGACCCCTGTCTCTACCAAAATTTTAAATATTAGCCAGGCATGGTGAAACGCGTGTCTATAGTCCCAGCCAATTGGAAGACCGAAGTGATCGTTTGAGCCTGGGAGGTCAAGGTTGCAGTGAGCCATGATTGTGCCACTGCGCTCCAGCCTGGGTGACAGAGCAAGACCCTGTCTCTAAAATAAATAAATACATAAATAAAGTAACCATGGAGCAGAATAAATTTCAAGGGGATTATGAAGACTAATGATCCCAAAGTTATAAAACAATGGACTGCTCCCAAAAAGGTATTCCACAATTTGAATAAAGGAAAGTACTTATGTAAGCACAAAATACCACGCTGGGGCCCTAATAAAAGAAGGAAACTTTAAAAAAAAAAAAAAAAAACCACTTCTTTCAACGCCTGGGGGGATATATGCAAAATATAGGCCTCAAAAGAAACAAAGAGTAGAGCATGAGTACATAATTTCCATAACCATACAAATCTAAAATGTAATAACATTTTTAAGAAAGGGTGGGCCAAGCGAGGTGGCTCACACCTGTAATCCCAGCACTTTGGGAGGCAGAGGCAGACAGATCACTTGAGGGCAGGAGTTCGAGACCAGCCTGGTCACCATGGTGGAACCCCATGTCTACTAAAAATATAAGAATTAGCCAGGTGTGGTAGTGCAAGCTTGTAATGCCAGCTATTCAAGAGGCTGAGACAGGAGAATCGCTTGAACCTGGAAGGCAGAGGCAGAGGTTGCAGTGAGCTGAGATTGTGCCATTGCACTCCAGCCTAGGCGACCAAGTGAGAGCTTGTCTCAAAAAAATAAAAAATAAAAAAAGGAAAGAAAGAAATAAAAGAAAGAGAACAGAAGCCCAGAACCAAGACAGCTAGACACAGCGTCCAATGGAGAGGAGGCTCTGAGCTCTTCCAGGGCTGGCAGAGGTGCATCAGCGTGGCCAAACACAAGGACCAGAAGGCTAAGAGAGAAGCAAGGACATCCAGGTCCCATACATACCAAACTTGACCAACATCAAGACTAAATGTCCAAAACCCAATTTAAAAAACCAGTGGGCTGGGTGTGGCGGCTCACGTCTGTAATCCCAGCATTCAGCAGTTTGGAAGGCTGAGGTTGGTGGATCACCCAAGGTCAGGAGTTTGAGACCAGCCTGGCCAACATGGTGAAACCCTAGCTCTACTAAACATACAAAAAATTAGCTAGCTGAGTGTGGTGGCAGGCACCTGTAATCCCGTCTACTCGGGAGGCTGAAGTAGGAGAATCACTTGAATCCAGGAGGCAGAGGTTGCAGTGAGCCAAGATCACGCCACTGCATTCCAGCCTGGGCAACAAGAGTGAAACTCCACCTCAAAACAAAACAAAACAATGACTAAGATAAATTACTAGAGGGAGTTATAAAAAAAAAAAAAAAAAAAGACAACATATGAGGTGTTGACAATATCATTCACAAACATTCCAATGGTAATGAGAACAACAGTATGCAGAAAGCATAAGTAATAAGACACTCAATTGAATGTAGTATGAGAAAACCATACTTCAAACCATGTTGAAGACATCACAGAATGCAGCTTCCTAATGCATGGAATATAGGAATATAGGATTTAAGCCAGCTGGGCTTGTTGGCTCATGCCTGTAATCCCAGCACTTTGGGAGGCAGAGATAGGCAGATCACTTGAGCCTAGGAGTTTGAGACCAGTCTGAGCAACATAGTGAGACCCCATCACTACAAAAAAATACAAAAATTAGCCAGGCGTTAATTAGGTGGCGCGCGCTTATAGTTCCAGCTATTTGGGAGGTGGGTGGTGGAGGGATCACTTGAGCTCGGGAGTCAGAAGTTGTAGTGAGCTGAGATCACCCCACTGCACTCCAGCTTGGACAACAGAGTGAGACTCTATCCCAAAAAAAGGAAAAAAAGAAAGAAAAAAAGATTTAGGCAAGCCGTCAGAAGAAACCAAAGTTTATAATACAACAAAACATTGAAGAAATGCAGTCTCTATAGCTGACCACTGCCTTGTTTTGTTATATTGTCCTAAAAGAGTAATTGTCTCTAACTGTTCTACAGTGAATCTTCTGCTAGGTGTTATACAAACACTATAAAGAAATTGCTAACGAAATCTGTCAATAGAACTAAGAAAAAAAAGAAAGACATTGCTAAGTAGAACAATTCTAAATCCTCAAGCATGCATAACTCTGAGCGCTGTTAGTTGTCTCCCTCAATGTCATATCAATTTGCTGACAAATTAATAAGATAGCCTCATTTTTTTTCATATTAACAATCTCATGCAGATATTTTTAGGGTCCTGCTCATTAGAACTGGGTAGATGCCCTTTCACTTCCTTCTAAGCAAATCTGAGAAATTCTGTGATTCAACAAGCATTATTCTTTGTTTCAGTTTATTGTGTTTAGAGGCATTACTCATATCTGGAGGAATTATCCCAGATTGCAATGGATAATTCAAATCTGAATCATACCAAGGTTCTAATCCCCTTTTCTAGTCTTCAAATAGTGCTTTTCTTTTTTCTTTTTCTTTTCTTTTCTTTTTATTTTTTCTTTTCTTTTCTTTCTTTTTCTTTTTTTTTTTTTTTTTTTTTTTTTGAGACAGAGTCTTACTCTGTCTCTCAGGCTGGAGTGCGGTGATGCGATCTTGGCTCACTGCAACCTCCGCCTCCCGGGTTCAAGTGATTCTGCTACCACAACTTCCGGAGTAGCTGGGACTATAGGTGCGTGCCACCATGCCCGGCTAAAAGTAGAGACAGGGTTTCACCATGTTGGCCAGGCTGGTCTCAAACTCCTGACCTCATGTGATCCACCCGCCTCAGCCTCCCAAAGTGCTGAGATTACAGGTGTGAGCCACCACACCCAGCCCAAAAAGTGCTTTTCCATGGTCATCGTGCAATGCTCCTGTGGAGTAATTAGAAATAAAAGACCTACAAACACATTCAGTTGTATCCTTTCAAGTAAATTTAGATTCAGATGGAATGCAAAGTATTATCACTGGTGCAAACTTTTGTGGCTCATACTTCCTCCTGGCAGCTTTGTTTGTTTGTTTGTTCGTTCGTTTGTCTTTTGTGGGTGCTGTTCATGACTAATTTGCCAAAAGTCATCCAATATATTATCATATTATCCTTCATTGAATTGAGGCCAATCTAATTTTTTTTTTTTTTTTTTTGAGACAGGGTCTGTCTCTGTCCCCCAAACTGGAATGCAGTGGTGCCATCACAGCTCACTGCAGCCTCGACTTCCTGGGCTCAAGCAATCCTCCCACCTCAGCCTCCTGACTAGCTGGGACTATAAGCATGTGCCACCACCCCTGGCTAATTTTTGTTGTGTATATATTTGGTGGAGATGGGTTTTCGCCATGTTACCTATACTGGCATCGAACTCCTGGGCTCAAGTGATCCTGCCACCTCGGCCTCCCCAAAGTGCTGTGGTTACAGGCATGAGCCAGCACGCCTGGCCCTGATTTTAAAACTTATTACTTATATTTTACTTATACATGGAAGTTTTCCATGGTATCTGAATTATTCTTTTGAACCTGTCTGGAAACACTTCATGTCACCCCCTCCTCTACCCACTTTTCATTAAGGAACAAAACACTTGATTTCAGAAATTTGGAAATGTGGCCGAGCACGGTGGCTCACGCCTGTAACCCCAGCACTTTGGGAGGCTGAGGCGGGTGGATCATTTGAGGTAAGGAGTTCAAGACCAGCCTGGCCAACATAGTGAAACCCCATCTCCACTAAAAATACAAAAATTAGCCCGGCGGTAGTGGCGCGCGCCTGTATTCCTAGGTACTCTGGAGGCTGAGGCAGGACAATTGCTTTTGTCTGGGAAGCTTAAGTTGTGGTGAGCTAAGATGGTGCCACTACACTCCAGCCTGGGCGACAGAATGAGACTGTCAAAAAAAAAAAAAAAAAGAAAGGAAGGGAGGGAAGGGAGGGAGGGAGGGAGAGAGAGAGGGAGGGAGGGAGGGAGGGAGGAAGGAAGGAAGGAAGGAAGGGAGGGAGGGAGGGAGGGAGGGAGGGAGGAAAAAAAAGAAATTGGAAATGTGAAAGGTGGGGGCCCAGTCTCCCGAGACTCTTGATAACGCCTTCTGGAGCCATTTGTCTAGTTAACTGCCTTCATCAGAAAGGATCCTAAAGCTTCTCTCGCCTCCCTCCGGGAGAGGGCCAAATGGCCACAGCCGGGCCTAGGTCTCTAGGCTAGCTCCAAAGTGCGGGGAAGACTCCGGCACTGTCTCCCTAGGTATTTACATGTCAAAGTGAGGAAACCCCAGAACTTGAAGACCCCTCCAGGTGGTTAAAGCTGAGACACCCGGGGCTATCTAGTTCTGGGTGAGGCTTTATTTACATATCAAAGAGCTGGGGTTAGGTTTCGGGCCCATTAAGTTTCCAAGGAGACCCTTTCAAAAAGGGAGGGGAATAGCTACCTCCTTCGCCTTTATAAGCAGGGAAACCTTGTCCTTCATCTATGGAGTGTCCGGCTACTTGCATGGGACGTTTCCTGGCCAGGAGTAAGGCTTAAGGGGAGGCTGGGAGTGGGGGCTATGTACTTATTATTTGCTAAAAGGTAATTAATATGAAATCTGTCTCTGATCCCAAACACCTGTGTGTGTGCATTCAGGATAGAATTAATAAAGATAAATATTTAAAAACCATTGGCAGGCCAGACATGGTGGCTCACATCTGTAATCTCAACACTTTGGGAGGTCAAGATGAAAGGATTGTTTGAGTCACGGAGTTCGAGACCAGACCCCCCCCCCGACTTGTCCCCACCACCCCCCATCCCCCCATCTCTACAAATAATTAAAAAAAAAAAAAAAAAATTAGCCAGGTGTGGTGGTGCGTGCCTGTGGCAGGAGGATCACCTGAGCTCTGGAGTTCGAGGCTGCGATGAGCTGTGATTGAACCATCGTACTCCAGCGTGGGTGACAGAGCAAGACCCTGTCTCAAAAACAAAAATAATGAAACACTGACAGGCTGGACGTGGTGGTACATGCCTCTAATCCCAGCAAGGAGGCAGAAGGATTGCTTGAGGCATGGAGTTCTAGACCAGTCTGGGCAACATAATGATACCCCATCTCTATAAAAAACAGAAACCACTAACAGCAGCCTGGGGTGGGTGCTTTCCCTCTTCCTCCACCAATCATGATTGACTCTGGAGGAGGGGGTGCCAGGATAGCTCTGGCCCAAGGTTGGCCCTAGAGGCTGTAGCCCTAATTGCTCCGGGCACAAGACATTCATCCTCACCTTGCAGAATTGCCAGATAAAATACCGGGCACCAAGTTGGATTTGAATTTTGGATAAATAACATTTTTTTTTAGCCTAAGTATATCCCAAGTATTGCATAAGACATACTTAGGCTTTTAAAAAACACACACACACACACACACACACTTAATTTTTTATCTGAAATTCGAATTTACGTGGGCTTTCTGTATTTTTACTTGCTAAATCTGGCACTCAACCATGGTGACCAGGGAAGAGGACCCCCTGGAGATGCCAACACCTTATGCCCATTGAAAGAATAATATAAGGGCTGGGAGGAGTGGCTCACGCCTGTAATCCCAGTACTCTGGGAGCCCAAGGTGGCTGGATCACTTGAGGTCAGGAGTTCGAGACCAGCCTGGCCATCATGGTGAAACCGCATTTCTATTAAAAATACAAAAACTAGCTGGAAATCACTTGAACTCAGGAGGCAGAGGTTGTAGTGAGCTGAGATCACGCCACTGCACTCCAGCATGGACAACAGAGCAAGACTCCATCTCAAAACATAAATCAATAAAATAAGGGCACTCAGGCCTTCTTTCTCTTCATTTCGGAAGAGATATTGAAGGAGATAGTGCTCAGGATGTTGAATCTAGGAAATGTTACTCTACAATTTTTTGGTTACGGTGAGTTTATTAAACATCCTTTGAATCTTCTTTTTTTTTTTTTTTTTCTTTTTTGTTTTTGACAGAGTCTTGCTCTGTCACCCAGGCTGGAGTGCAGTGGCATGATCTCAGCTTACCACAGCCTCCACCTCCTGAGTTCAAGCAATTCTCCTGCCTCAGCCTCCCAAGTAGCTGGGACCACACACGCGTGCCACCATGCCCAGCTACTTTTTGTATTTTTAGTAGAGATGGGGTGTCAGCATCTTGGCCAGGCTGGTCTTGAACTCCTGACCTCATGATCCACCCATCTCAGCCTCCCAAAGTGCTGGGATTACAGGCATGAGCCACTGCACCCGGCCCTGAATCTTCTCATAACAACCTGGAAAGATTATTTTCTTCCTCCCAACTTAGAGATGAAACACCTGAGGCCAGAAAGCAACTAGAACAGTGCTTGGCACAAAGAAAGAATTTTTTAAAAAAATATTTATTCAATGAATGAAAGTTAGCCAGGTACGACTGCACTGCAGGTTGGTGGCAGAAGCAGAACAGTGGCCTTCGGGGTCTTTTCTCATGAGACTGTTTCTGTCTCTAGCCAAGGTGCTGATTCCCTGAGAATAAATCCCTTTGCCTGTCTTAAGTATGAATTTCCTCATCTATTATTTGGGTCTGATCATTTGCTTCATGATCACGCAGCAGCGTGGACAAGACTAACCGAATGGGAAAAAGGTTTCTAAAGCCCTAAAGCACCATCACCTTTGTTCTCGGTCCAGTAGTAAAAGGCAGCCGTGAGGCAGGGTGTCCAAAGGGTTGTTGATGAGGAGGGTTCTGTCCCAGGGCGCTTCGCTGTGGTGTCAGGACAGGGAGGGAGCCGGGGAGTACCTAGGGGGCATGAGGCTTGGTGCTCCAGTTCTCCTTGCTGGTGAATTACTCTCTCACATTGGGCTGGCCATCCACAGACAGGTGTTTGAATTTCATCGTGGTCAAAACAGCCCCCTCAGCCGGGCATGGGGGCCCATGCCTGTGATCCCAGCACTTTAGGAGGCCAAAGTGGGTGCATCACCTGAGGTCAGGAGTTCGAGACTAGCTGGCCAACATGGTGAACCTCTACTACAAATACAAAAATTAGATGGGAGTGGTGGCAGACGCCTGTAATCCCAGCTACTCAGGCGACTGAGGCAGAAGAATCGCTTGAACCTGGGAGGCGGAGGTTTCAGTGAGCTGAGACCGCGCCACTGCACTCCAGCCTGGGTGACAAAGCGAGACTCTGTCTCACAAAACAAAACAAAACAAAAAACCAACCACACAAACAAAAAACAGCCCCCCCTCTCCTCTAATCCCTTTTCTGAGGGGATCTTCCGAGGTCGGGATTTAGAAACCACAAGTACCTATGCTAGAGCAAAAGTCACACCCAGAATGGGTGGCCTAGATCTTGAGTTTTAAATAATCAGGAAATTCCCAGAAGTACTTTTGTCTGCATCGGTTAGGTTTCTTTCATTGTGAACGACAGAAACCAACTCTGACCAACTTAAGCAGAAGGAAGATATACAGGGTAGCTTGTGTCATTGAAGGAAAGTCGACTAGGCCAGGAAGGGCAAGAACATAGGAGTAACAAGAACCTGAGCAGCAGGAACTCACGTCCAGTGTGATCAGGGGACTGAAGTTTTGAAGTTGTGATGCATCTGCTCCCATTTTCTTTTCTTTTCTTTTTCTTTTTATTTTATTTTATTTTATTTTATTTTATTTTATTTTATTTTATTTTTTGAGACAGGGTCTCATTCTGTCACCCAGACTAGAGTGCAGTGGCACAATCTTAGCTCCCTGCAACCTCTGCTTCCTGGGTTCTACCAATTCTCATGCCTCAGCCTCCCGAGTAGATGGGATTACAAGTGTGAGATACCACATCTGGCTAATTTTTGTATTTTAAGTAGAGACGAGCTGGGCATGATGGCTCATGCCTGTAATCCCAGCACTTTGGGAGGCCGAGGCGGGCAGATCATCTGAGGTCGAGAGTTCGAGACCAGCCTGACCAACATGGAGAAAACCTGTCTCTATTAAAATACAAAATATTAGCCAGGCATGGTGGCGCATGCCTGTAATCCCAGCTACTCGGGAGGCTGAGGCAGGAGAATCGCTTGAACCCAGGAAGTGGAGGTTTCGGTGAGCCGAGATCACGCCACTGTACTCCAGCCTGGGCAATAGGAGCGAAACTCTGTCTAAAAAAAAAAAACAAACTAACTAAAAACAAAGTAGAGACGAGTTTTCACCACGTTAGCCAGGCTGATCTCAAACTCCTGACCTCAATTAATTAGGAGTTCAAGACCAACCTCAGCCTCCCAAAGCACTAGAATTACAGGCACGAGCCACTGCACCCGGCCTCATTTTCTTCCTTTCCTTCTCCATCTCATTGCTGCTTTTACATTTTTAAAAATAATTATTTTTAAAATTGTTTTTAATGTATTTATGTTTGAGAGAGGGTCTCACTCTGTCACCCAAGCTGGAGTGCAGTGACACACTTATGGCTCATGGCTCACTGCAGCTCTATCTCTTTGGGTCAAGCAATCCTCTCAACTCACCCTCCCTAGTAACTGGGAGCACCACAAAGTCTGGCTAATTTTTGTATTTTTTGTAGAGACAGGGTTTCGCCTTGTTGCCTAGGCTGGTGTTGAACTGCTGGGCTCAAGTAATCTGTCCACCTTGGCCTCCCAAAGTGTCGGAATTACAGGTGTGAGCCAACACACCTGGTCTCTTTTTTTTTTTGGACAGAGTCTTGCTCTGTCGCCAGGCTGGAGTGCAGTGGTACCATCTCTGCTCACTGCAACCTCTGCCTCCCAGGTTCAGGTGATTCCCCTGCCTCAGCCTCTCGAGCAGCTGGGACTACAGACACGCACCACCATGCCCGGCTAATTTTTTTTTTTTGTATTTTAGTAGAGATGGGGTTTCACCATGTTGGTCAGGATGGTCTCAATGTCCTGACCTTGTGATCTGCCTGTCTTAGCCTCCCAAAGTGCTGGGATTACAGGCGTAAGCTACTACGCCCAGCCGCACCTGGCCTTTTTTTAGAGACAGGGTCTGACTCTGTCACCTAGGCTGGAGTACAGTGGCACAATCATAGTTCACTACAGCCTCAAACTCCTGAGCTGGAGTGGTTCTCCTGCCTCAGCCTCCCAAGTAACTGGGACTAGAAGAGTGCACTACCACGCCCAGCTATTTTTTGATTTTTTATTTTTTTGTAGAGACGGGGTCTTGGTATGTTACCCAGGCTGGCCTCAAACTCCTGGGCTCAAGTGATCCTTTTGCCTCAGCCTCCCAAAGTGCTGAAATTATAGGTGTGAGCCACCATGCCTAGCCCATTTCACTGCTCCTACATCAGGATGTTTTCAGCTGCAGGTAACAGAGACGATATGAATGGCTTTAAATAATAAAGATATTTCATTCTCTCATATAATGAGTAGTCTGAACACGCGTGGTTTCAAGGTTGATTTGGCAGCTCACACATATCACAGGCTGCATCTCTCCAATTTTTGGCTGTTCAGTCATGAGATGGCTGCTGCAGCTCCAAATACATTCTCACTTCAGTATCCCAGGCAGGAGAAGGACAACAGCAACAGAGCGCTTTCCATACTTGATCAATTCACGGGTTGGAACTGGGTCACACCTAGCTACAAAAAAGTCTGGAAAGGCAAGAATTAGGCAAAAAAGAACAGAGAGCAGTGATTGGCTTATACCAGGGGCTTCATCTTCTGGGGATGGGCATGCTGCTCTCCAAAGCTAAATCAGGGCTCTGTTAGCAAGGGAGGAGTGGGCCATCCTTCTTAAGATTCACCTTCCCAGGAAAGAGAGCCAACGGGCCTGGCTTAGGTCATTGTGTTGGAGTCACTACACATGACTGAAAGGTAATCTTCCAAAAGGGGAAGCAGAATTCTGGGGCTAGAAGAAGAGAGACGGAAGCTGAGTGCACAAAAGACATCTTTACCTCCTTCAACCACTGACCATTTCAGATACTGCGTAGTATCGCGACCCGGCCAGGACAGGCTATATCACCTGTGGGAACCAGTGCAAATAAAATGCAGGACCCATGGCTCAAAACTTATTCAGAATTTCAAGCACAGAGCGCTTCTGGACACAGAGTCCTATGTGACTGCACAGGACACAAGCCCACGAAGCCAGCCCTGGGCCTAGCCCAGAACTGGAGTGATTGCCCCAAGGAGAGTAAGCCTTGCTGGGGTGTTTTAGGGTCTGTTTTGTTATAAAATTGGGTTAAATCATTAATTGATGGTAGGGAAATCTGCGATTTATATTGTTATAATTAACATGTGTCCAGCCCTTTGTACAAACACTGTTAAAGAGTCAAGAAAAGAGGTGATCAAAGCCCTCTGTGTGTATAACCCTAGGCAGAGTCAGAGTTCCGAGAAGACAGAGCTATTCAGAGGCTTCCAGTCTATACCAGCTATCAGAGTAAGAGGGATGGTGCGTTGCTTTTATTCCTCATGCCCACTCAAACTTGGCAATTTCAGTCTATTACTTAATCATCACGGTGGCCCTGTGTGACTCAAAGTATTATATCCATCTTATAGATGAGATCATTGGGGCTCAGAGAGGTCCATGGTGTATGATCAAACTGGGATTGGAAGCCAGGCAGTCTGAATCCTTGCGTCCATGTTTATCAGCACTGTGCGTCATTGAACAAATCTAATGGGCTGGGGAAATTGTAAGTTGTCTTATAATAGATGAGATGGCACAGACATAAAGGGGCTTTTAACTTGAAGGGCTTAGAGTCCTAGAGGCCATGAAGTCTTTTGGGTTTTTTGTTGTTGGTGGTGGTTTTTTTTGAGACTGAGTCTCACTCTGTTGCCCAGGCTGGAGTGCAATGGCACGATCTCAGCTCACTACAACCTCTGCCTCCTGGGTTCAAGTAATTCTCATGCCTCAGTCTCCAGAGTAGCTGGGACTACAGGCGTGAGCCACCATACCTGGCTAATTTTTGTATTTTTAGTAGTGATGGGGTTTCATCATGTTGACCAGGCTGGTCTCGAATTCCTGACCTCAGGTGATCCACCCACCTCAGCTTCCCAAAGTGCTGGGATTACAGGCATGAGTCACCACACCTGGCCCTATTTTTTCTTTTCTTTTTCTTTCTTTTTTTTTTTTTTTGAAACGGAGTCTTGCTCTGTCACCCAGGTTGGAGTGCAATGACACGATCTCGGCTCACTGCAGCCTCCGCCTCCCAGTTTCCAGTGATTCTCCTGCCTCAGCCTCACAAGTAGCTGGGATTACAGACACCCGCCACCACACCCGGCTAATTTTTTTGTATTTTTTTAGTAGAGATGGGGTTTCACCATGTTGGCCAGGCTGGTCTCGAACTCCTGACCTCAGGTGATCCGCCTGCCTCAGCCTCCCAAAATGCTGGGATTACAGGCATGAGCCACTGTACCCAGCCTGTTTTTTCTTTTAATAGAGTTGGAGTCTTACTATGTTGCCCAGGCTGGTCTTGAACTCCTGGGCTCAAGCAATCCTCCCACCTCAGCTTCTCAAAGTGGCCATAGAGGTTTGATAAGAATATCATTCCAGCAATAGGAATGCAGGATGGATTAGAACCAGAAGGATGTCCGTAGGACATTTGCTGGAGTGCCTGGGCCAGGAAATTTACATAGTTTTTCTCACAAAGGTGTCTGTCACCCATGGCTGATTTCTGAAATGAATCCTCAAGCCAGGAACGTTTGTCTAAATACTTTAATTAAATGCATTGTAATATGAAAGGCAGAGTGTAAATAAAGTGTTCATGTTTACTAAGAAAACAGACTAAAATATTCCAGGTAGCTGAACACACTTTGATAATAAAATTTGAAACAGCTTCTTGGTTTTCATTCTATTTAAAATATTTATGTAGTTAAAAAAATATTGGCTATTTGTTTTCCATCTAAATGCAGGAACTGCTGAGACATTTTAAATAAGTAGAGATTGAACATACATAAATAAGGGTCCTGTTTCAGCTACAGAATTAAAATGCTTCTGAGCTGTTCCATTCATACCTCAGCAAACAACCAGTCCAATTCAATTTGGGGAAGAATGCCAGCCTCAAATTCAATTTATGTAATAACTAAGTTTTGTGAAAGTACTGCGTTAAAGGAGTTATCTCAGCGAAATTAAAACACTGCGAATCTCATTTCAAAATCAATTTTCTTTCCAGGACAATTCTTGGGAACCTCAAGAATCTCTTGCTTTATATCATAAGGAGTACACATTCAAGAACTGATATCTAAAAGAATAAGTACATTCGTATAAAAAAGATTCCTTATAAAATAGGATCTCACAGGGAAGGTGCTGTTGAAGCATTTTGCCATTTACTGAAAAGCAATGTGTTTGTTAGCACATCTGAAACACTTGCTAATGGTGGAAGCATTCTCTGTGCTTCGATCTTAGACTATGTGGTACAAATATACAAATAGTAAATGGAGACGAAGGAAAAATAACTGCCTAAACTCGCAGAGTTCCCCATTTAAAAGATATTTACCAGTGAAATTATGTCTGCACAAGATTGTTTTATTGCAGCATTATTTTTAACAGTGTAAGATTGGAAACAACGCAAATGCCCATCAATGGGAGAGTGGTTTAAATGTTATCATACATTCATACAACAAACTAGATTGCTGTCACCAAAAAAACAAGCATGCTCTTTAAGGATAGGGAACCATCTCCAAAGTACATTAAGTGAAAAATAACGGTGGCTCTAATATGTGTTACCACTTCTGTTAAAATTAAAAAGGAAGGGAAGAAGCAGTTACATATTTCCTTGTATAAGCATAAAATAACTCTGAAATGATACAGGAGAAACTGTTAACAGTGGTTGCTTCCAGAGAGGGAACCAAGGAAGCTGGGTACCAGGGCAGGATGAAGAATTTTTATTGGATATCTTTTTGTACCCATGTAAATATGTTATTGTCTATTAAAATACATTTTAAAAGCTTTTTTTTTAAAAAAAAAAAAGGTAAAATAATAAGGTCAATCACTATATTCAATGTGATGATTACCCGGATCATGTGACAAGCCATCAACTAGACAAATCTGTTTGTGACTCTGGGATTTGGAAATGCTTAGACCAGCCTGGGGACTCCCACATTCTTTCAATTTTCTGCAATGGAAATGAATGTTGTTTTTAGTGGATGGACAAATACATATAGACATTTGCAAACCTTAAAGGCCTCTGAGCAGCTCACGTTTTCCTGTAATTTTATATAAAATGGGCAGGACCTATTGGAATTCCAGGTCCTTTATGTTCACTGTTGCAGGTGGAAACAAATGGCCTAATACTAGAATGCTAGATTTTATTTTTAATCACTCACTCCCCCAAGAGCCATTCAGTATGCAAATAAAATCCTCTCGATAAATATTCATTCCCTGAATGATCCTTTTTTCTTTTTTTTTTTTCTTTTTGTCTGAATCATAAAAGCAACATGACATGATCTGGAAAGCTTTAGGGAATGTAAGTGCTGTCATCAGCTGGGAGATTTCATTTTCTAGGATTAATTGAAGTTGCTGCCACCATCTCTACAGCGAGAGTGTCAAAAGTGAGTAACGGACTGATCCCTGCTGGCGAATGGGGTTTCTCAGGATGATAGGCAGAGGATGCTCCTACCGGGCTGTCCCTCCTGGCAGAGGCAGAAACGCTAGCAGTCCCTGGCCAGTAAGTCCATTTCCCTTCTATCTGTTCTGAGATAATGGCATTGCACTGGAATTGAATAGAGTCTGAGGAAGATAAGCACTAACTACCCTAATGGGCATCCAGCCCCCTAGTGTGATTGCCCGCAAAGGAAAACAGTGTCCCAAGCTCAGCTCAGAACCAGGCAATTCTCAGCTGAACAGCTCGGCTGCCCTCCCTTCTTTGTTTCTTTGTTTGTGTACGTTGTTGTTTGCTTTTGTTTCTGCTGCTGTTTTGTAGAGATGGGGTCTCAACACGTTGCCCAGGCTGATCTTGAACTCCTGGTCTCAAACAATCCTCCCATCTCAGCTTCCCAACGTGCTGGGATTGCAGATGTGAACCACTGTGCCTGGCTATCTTTTAGTTCTTTGAGACAAGGTCTCACTGTGTCCAGCTCACCACAGCCAGAAACTCCTGGGCTCAAGCCATCCTCCTGCCTCAACCTCTCCAGTAGCTGGGACTACAGGTGCACACCACCACACCTGGCTATTTTGTTTTGTTTTGTTTTTGTTTGAGATGGGGTCTCGCTATGTTGCCCAGTCTGCTCTCCAACTCTTGGCCTCCAGTGATCCTCCTCCTTCGACTTCCCAAAGCACTGGGATTATAGGCATGAGCCACCATGCCCGGCGGTGAAGTATTTTCTATCCTTGAAATGTGTTAGACAAATTCCTGAGGGGAAACCCCACACATTCATTAACCCTTTACTTTTTCAACAAAGCTTCCCATATATTGGAGCCTCATTTTATCCCCCACCCATGAACTTTAAAAGTGGAACATCATTTTGTTCTTAAAAAAAGGAACAGTCAGGAAAAGGCAGGGCTCTCAACTGATACTGAGAGCTCAGGGACTGGAACACTTGATGAAATGTGTCGAGCTCAGGCCCAGCCCGCGAGGAGCTGAGTCGGGGCTGGCGTGCTGGCAGGGCGGTCAGAGCTGCAGCCACTGAGTCCACGACTGCGGAAAAGCATCTCCTCTTGGGCCGTGGGGGAAGCTGGGGCGCAGGGGCGCAGCGGGCATTGGGGGCACACCTGCCAGAACTGCGCGTGGGAGCCGCCTCACCACACCTTACTCCACCTTCTCCTCCTTTTCCTCCGGCATCTCCACCGACAGGATCTGCTCGCCGGGCTCCGGGCCTGGGCTCATGCGGATCCTCACCGAGTGCTCCTCAGGCTGGGCCGCCCCCTCCTCTTCTCCCTCGGGCCTCCCAAGGGAGGCAGGCGGTGGAGAGCGCGGTGGAGACCCCAGGGGTTCGAGGGGCGTCTGGGGCGCGGGTGGGTCGGGGGTGGCCTCCTTTGGGGGCGTGGGCTGGTCTAGGGCGGCCGAGCCTTCCTCTCCCGTGGCGTCTTGCGAGCTCTTGGCCTGGAATCCAGAAAGGGTGGCTCCTGAGGCACAGACTCTGGGAGGGGTCTTGGAAGGGTCTTGGACACCTCCCTGTTCCAGCCTTTTTGGGCCCCCAAAGAGGACAGCGGAACACACAGCGGGTGAAATCTAGTGGGTGGGGTGGAGCCGCATGGGGGTTATTTAGGAGAAACAAAGTACATTATGGGGAAGTGTACAGATTAAAAGTCCCGGTTGGATTTCATGAAAAGTCTTGGCATGTCTTAGATCTAGGCTGTGGGGCTGGAAGCTGGGATGAGGCTGTTGTTTCAAGCGCAGGGCCCCTCCCCCGAGCTGCTGAAGCAAGCCAGGCAGTGACTCTGAGGGAGTACCCACAAGGCCTCTGCAAAGGCTCAACCATCTGTTACCAGGGATGGGCACTCCTGGAGTGGATGAAAAAAACTCCAAGCAAACAGGGTAAAAAGTGATGAGGGGAGAGGCTGCTGGGGCTGGGCCCCCTTTCTGGAAGGTCTCAAAGGTTGAGATCTTCAGGGATAGCCTAGGACTGGGTACCCCTGGTATTGGGCTGCGCTGACCCTGTATGTGGAGACTTGATGGATACCTCCAGCCTCCAGCCTGTGCTGCCTCCCACAAGCGATGGCCATGGGCTTCGCATCAGTAGGGGACTGGGTAATTAAACCAAGCCTTTGTGGATACCTGTGGCCCCTCCCACTCTGCCTGATCCGATCTCTGCAAGGAAGGAAACTGGAGAGGGAGCAGCCCCCAGAGGAGGACGGAATGATCCTCAGCTGCCCAAGACCCGTGTGAAGTGGTGCTTGTGAGTTTCAAGTGAGAGCAGTCAACGTGCTTGTGCGGAGAGACCTGCGCCATTTGCTCAAGTCATAGGATATTGAAAGAAAAAAATGGAGAGGGGGCAGCCAAAATGCTCCGAGAGCCCAAGGCCTCTCTTGGGATATGCTTGCCCTTCTGTCTCAGTATTTCTGTATGTTTTGGTGCCCCTGTCCCACCCTTCCCTGTTACCCTAAACTCTATTCCTTTCCTTTCCTTTCCTTTCCTCCTTCCTTCCTCTCTCCCTCCCTCCCTCTCTCTCTCTTTTTTCCTTCCTTCCTTCTTTCTTTCCTTTCCTTTTCTTTTCTTTTCTTTTCTTTTCTTTCTTTCTTCTAAGACCGAGTCTTGCTCTGCCACCTAGGATGGAGCGCAGTGGTGTGATCTCAGTTCAGTGCAACCTCTGCCTTTGATCAAGCAATTCTCCTGCCTCAGCCTCCCAAGTAGCTGGGATCACAGGTGCATGACACCATGCCTGGCTAAGTTTTTGTATCTTTAGTAGAGACCGGGTTTTACCATGTTGGCCAGGGTGGTCTTGAACTCCTGACCTCAAGTGATCTGCCCGCCTCGGCCTCCCAAAGTGCTAGGATTACAGGGGTGAGCCACCTGCGACCAGCCCACCCTAAACTCTTGACGACGCATTTCCAGGGCAGGATGCTCAGATGGTGAGCACTGTGGGACTTCCTGAAGCATGGTGCTCTGGCTGGAACCAGCAGCATCATGGGAAGTCAGAAAAGTGCTTTGCTGTGTTCAACATGCTTTTCTAGAAGGCCTCCAAGGTATCCTGCTTGATCTTTACGACCTCCTGAGGCAACCCTCAGTAATTCAAGTCTCAAAAAGCTTGAGGGGCTTCCTGGGTCATGGAGCTAGTGGTGACAGAGCTTGGATTTGGACTTGTGTCTCTGGATGTCTAGTTAAGAGCTCCCTGCACTCTGCCATTCTGCCCTGGTTGTTCTGATTTGGAAAGGAAGTGCCTTTTAATGGAACACTCATGCAAGTTTAATTCCCATCTTAAAGCTGCCTTGTTGAAGAGCTACCACTTAGGAGCCACAAGCCCGCCCCAGCTGAAGCTCTCAGTGTGCTGAGGGCACCCTTGGAGTTCCTGTCTAGTCAGTCCTCACAGCAGCCAGCGCTGAAGACCCCCATTTGCCAGCTCCACCTTGACCTTGACAGTTTGTGAGCCAGGCGATCACATCTTTCCTCAGTCTGGGGCCATTGGTGGCTGTATCTGGAGAATGTCTTGGTACCCCAGATGGCTTTGATGTCACTCACCAGACTTCTACTGTCAAACAACCTCTGGATGGGTCTCCTGGACTCTGATACCAGGCTGGATTGAGACTGAGTTCACTGGGCTCCTTTGAACTCAGCTGTGTAGACTGTTAACCCCAGTCTGCCTAACCCCAGTCCCTCTCCAGTTCCCCAGCAGCCTTCCTAAGGGACAGCCATGAACAAACATAATTAGCGTAATTGTTCTACTTGGTATTCTTGGCTTTGGTCACAGAAAAAAGTCCCAGAACTAATTTTAATGTCCCCCATAGATTTATGGGGGTAGGAACATTAGGCACTGTGCCTGTGTGAGAGGATTTTACTTTCAAAGTTTTATTTTTCATTTTTTGAGACAGGGTCTCACTCTGTCACCCAGGCTGGAGTGCAATGGTGCAATCATAGCTCACTGCAGTCTTGACTTCCTGGAATCAAGTGATGCTCCCAACTCAGCCTCCCAAGTAGCTAGGACCACAGGCATGTGCCACTAAGCCTGGCTAATTAAAAACAAAAAAGAAAAAATTTGTAGAGACAAGTTCTCGCTATGTTGTTCAGGCTGGTCTTGAACTCCAGGCCTGAAGAGATCCTCTGCCTTGGCCTCTCAAAGTGCTGAGATTACAAGTGTGAGCTACCATGCCTGACCCAAATATCTTAAATTGCCACAGATACAGTATTAAATATGAGAACACACTGTCTTCTGGGGAGGGACATTTGCTTCTCACACCCTCTCCTCTAACCTCTGCAACAGTATCAAGACTGTCTTTTAGAGATCCTGCTCCCAGCCTACTCTCAGTCCAGGGGTGGGTATGTGACCCAGGCCTCTTTAGAACACCACAGTGCCCTGGTCACAGCGAATGGCTCAAGAATTGGCATGTGACCCCATTCTGTCCAATGACAGTGAGTCCCGGAACTTTTGCTAGAATGCCTGGGAAAAAGGTGCTTTCTTTCTGTTGGAGTTGCTATGCCAGGAGGATGTCATCCTAGAACTCTTGAGAACCTGCCTGGAGATAAAACCGTCGCTGAATAAAGCAGAGATGATACAATGGGAAAACTCATCCTGTTGGGATCATTCAGGCTTTTGGATCCAGGCTTTCCTGAACTTTTCGATTACTTGACCCCTAATTCCCCTTTTTCTCAAGCTGATTTGAGCTTGCACTCTGTCACTGGTAACCAAATGAGTCCTGACTGATAGAAAAAGGACGGGGAAGACCCTAAAACTAAATGTGTGGCTCACTCTTGGAGACCCCTCGGCCTTCTCCCTGGCACATATCCAAAATGGATGTGGTGGCTGGGTTCCCAACCACATTACCTGTTCCAGCAACTCTTGCTGCTTTGCAGCCACCTCCAGCGCAGCCAGTTCTTTGAGCCGGGCCCGGAGGTGAGCAAGTTTGCCGCCTTTTGCCCCCTTGTCGCCCATCTTTCCTGTCATAGCGAGGGCAGCGCTGAAGAGCTTCGGGGTGCGCGCCCGGGGCGGAAGGATCAGCACGCTCTTCTCCTCCTTGGGCTTGTTGTTGTTTCTCAGCATACGCCTGGAAGAAAGCAGCATCCACTTACATCACAGACGCACGCTGGGGGAAAAGAAAGGCTCGCTTGTGTAGCCTCCTTTAAGCTGGAGCGGTGTGGTGGTGGTGATTTTGGCTGGTGATTGTAGAGAGCCAAGTGTCGTGTTTAGTACTTTATGCACTGCATCTCATTGAAGAATCAGAACAACTGTAATGAGGTGGGTCTTACTGTCTGTTGTACCTTAGAGATGAGGAAAGTGATGCTCAGAGAGGTTCAAGAATAACTTGTCTGAGGTCACACAGCTAGGAAATTCTCTTTCTTTCCTTTCTGTCTCTCTCTCTCGCCTCTCTCCTCTCTCTTCTGAATCCTCTCCTCTCCTCTCCTCTCCTCTCCTCTCCTCTCCTCTCTCTCTCTCTCTCTCTCTCTCTCTCTCTCTCTCAGGGTCTGGCTCTGTCACCCAGGCAGGAGTGCAGTGGTGTGATCATGGCTTACTGCAGCCTTGACCTCCATGGCTCAAGCAATCCTCCCACCCAAGTAGCTGGAACTACAGATATGCACCACCACAACCACAATTTTTTATTTTTTTTTGTAGAGACAGGGTTTTGCCATGTTGCTCAGGCTGGTCTCAAACTCCTGGGCTCAAGCAATCCGCCTGCCTTGGCCTCCCAAAGTGTTGCAATTATAGGTGTGAGCCACCATGCCTGGCCTCTTTCTTTTTTTTAACCAGCAGAAGAGTTAGGAAATCCTGAAGGACACTTTCACATAGGGAATTGGGAATAAGATGCCCAGGTGGAAAAGGAACCAAAGCTCTTTCCTTCTCCTTCTGCTTCACCGTCACCTCCCCATCGTTACCATCACAATTATCAGCATGTATTGAGTGTCTATATGTGCCAGGCCCTCTGCTCCATCCTTTACAGGCACCCTTCAGTGGCCCCTATTACCCCCTTCCTGGTGTTCACGCCTCTGTGTGGTCCCCTTCCCTTGAGGATGAGTGGGGTATGTGTCTTGCTTTTAACCAATAGAATACAACAAGGGCTATCACTGGTGGAATATATCACACAGGATTGTGATAGAGCTCTGTCTTGCAAGGGGACTCTCCCTTGCTGACTTTATTTATTTTTTATTTGATTTTTATTTTAAGTAATAGAGACGGGGTCTCCCTGTGTTGCTCACGCTGGTCTTGAACTCCTGGGCTCAAGCGATCCTCCTGCCATGGCCTCGCAAAGTGTTGGGATTACAGACATGAGCGGCGGTGCCTGGCCTCCCTTGATGACTTTGATGTAGGGAGCAGCCGGCTGTGTTGGAGAAGGTCCACATGGCAAGCACCTGAGGCCAGCCACTGGCCAATTGCTAGTGGGAACTGGAGCCCCAGTCCTACAACCCCAAGGAACTGAATTACACCAACAGCCATGTGATCCTGGAAGTGGGTCCTTCCCCTATCCAGACTTGAGATGAGAGCCTGCTTGGAAGACACCTTGATGACAATCTTACAGAGGACCTAGCTAAGCCATGTCCAGACTTCTGACCCACAGAAACTGAGATCGCGAATGTGTGTGATTTTAAACGGTTAAATTTGTGGTAATACTGTTATGCTAATACATACTCTCTCATTTAAGTCTCACAACAATCCCCATAAGTAGGTCTTATTATTCATCCTCATTTCCAAATGAGGGTATAGAAGTTCAGAGGGGGTGAGTAACTTTCCCAAGGCCACACAGCTAAGAAGCAGCAAAGCGAGAATTCAAAGCCACACTTCTGACCCCGGTGCCCCAGATATTAATGATTACAAAGCGACATTACATCATTATCTTCCTGGACACTGACAAATACTCCTGTGATATGGGAAGGGCTGAGATGACTGTGCCTCCGACAGTTGGGGAAATTGAGACTCAGAACAGGGGGAGTGATGTGCCCAAGGTTACCAGGAAGTGGCAGAAGCAGAATTGCCACCCACGTCTAATGGTATGTACCCCCCTGTTTCTCTAGATAAGGGTAGATTTTTCCATCAAAGAGAGCCCTACCTTTTTACCGGGAATTTTTCACACTACAAACGTGTGGTAAGCAGTTTGTCTCAAGAACAAATGAATTCTGCCTGCAACCAGCGGGCCTAGACAATGAATTGGCAAATTCATTCATCAGGGCTCCAGCAAAACTTGTTTGTTTAAAAATGAGGCCATTACTGGCTGCTTATCTAATCAGAGGCAATGGGTTTAAATGGTGCATATTGATATTAATTGCTCAAGATTTGCATTTCTAGCTGGAGATCCCCCAGGAGAACACAAACATGATAATTCACCAGACGCCTCTGACACGCGCCAGCTCGGCACCGTCCCCCATGTTATTTGAGTCCATAATTCACGATGTGACAGCCCACAGGAAGGCTGAGGGTGCTGTGAAAATGAACTATCTTTTTCTTTCTAACAAAATAACTATTTATAGGACCTTTGCTGATTGCTAATAGCTGTCTCTGTTTGGAAACATTGAGCTGGCTTCTGGGGCATTTCCAGATTAGGGAAATTTGTCCTCATTTTCTGATAATGTATGCTTCCCTATAACTGAGATTGAGCAATCAGCCTGGAGCAAGTGACCCACATAAGACCTCTTCATTCTCTTTCTTGGAGTGGTCAAGCCAGAGATCTGAGCACTTCACTTCTTTGGGGACTCGGGTCCCCCATCTGCAAAGCAGGGAGCTTGGACAGAATCCCACACGTGGCCCTCACCAACTCAGATGTCCCCAGAACTATGGTTCTCAGATAGTGTATCTCCCCTGATGAGCAGAGCTCACACACAATCCCCTGCCTCTCTGGTCAAGCTGGCCTGGCCAGCAAACAGCCACTCTGATGACTCATGGCTGGGCCCCCCATCCCACGCCCCACCATGTTGCTGTGAGGCCTGTTAGCTCCACTCCTTCGCCTGGCTGCCTCCCACCCACACCTCAGCCTTCTCAGTATGGACACAGGTGCACAAGCACTGTCAGGAATGGGGGCCTCTGCACGGCTCTTGGGAGGGCCTTTGGGGTCCCATCTGATTTACCAAACTCTTGCCTAACCCACCCAGGAGGATGGGATAACAGCTAAAAGCATGGCTTTCCTGAGCTTTGTTCCTCCTGGTGGGGGCAGGGGCAAGAAGAGAGGGTGGGGAGACCTGGCACCAGTTTTCACTCACAAGCAGAGTTGAATCTCATGATTTGTAGTAATTATATCCTATGAGATCTCTGCAAACACCAAATTAGCAAATACGGAAACATTGTTGCTAGGGGAAATACAAGGCTAGATTCCTACAAATCTCTCATCACAACATTCGTCAACCATAATACATAAACTTGGCCAGGCGTGGTGGCTCACACACAGTCCCAGAACACTGGGAGGCCAAGGCGGGAGAGCTCTTGAGCCCAGGAGTTCGAGGTTGCAGTGAGCTATGATCATGTCACTGTACTCCAGCCTGGGTGAAAGAGTGTAACCCTGTCTCTAAAATTAATAATAATAAACTTGTCTTATGTGTGTTTCTTTTTAAAGACATTATTATATTATTATTACTATTATTATTATTATTTTGAGACAGAGTCTCACTCTGTCACCCAGGCTGCAGTACAGTGGCATGATCTCAGCTCACTGCAAACTCTGCCTCCCAGGTTCAAGCCATTCTCCTGCCTCAGCCTCCCGGGTAGCTGGGATTATAGGTGCCCACCACCACACCTTGCCAATTTTTGTAGTTTTAGTAGAGATGGGGTTTCACCATGTTGGCCAGGCTGGTCTCGAACTCCTGACCTCAGGTGATACGCCTGCCTCAGCCTCCCAAAGTTCTGGGATTACAGGCGTGAGCCACTGTGCCGGCTAAAGACATCTTATTAAATATAGATTGTTGTTTTATTAACATTGAACACACAGCCAACAGCACTGTAATTCATGCCTGAATGAAACTTATCTAACACTCATATTTACTGCATAAGGGACATTGCAGACTTCTTGTGCTTAGGAACACGAGACGGCACTTCAACACTATGCTTGGGGGCCATTTTAAACAGTGCAATCGCCAACAAAAAGCACAAAAATGAAAAAAAAAGTGGCATTAAATGGACCATAAAAATATACCTGTTTGCAGTACAAGAACTGAAACCAGAAGGCAGAACTGGGACTTCAGTGGGGAGCGTGCACTTGGGGTGACTCAAGTATTTTGCTGCTCTGGGCATGTCCTTGAATTACCACAAAAGCCTGTTAGTATTGATCTTGGCATTACGAGTCCATTTCAGTGAGGAGGCGAATTTGCAAATATGGAGTCCATGAATCACAAGGGTCCACTCTACCTCCCTGTCCCTCAGGAGAGGAGGCGCTGGCACGCACCACTGATGTGGTGGGGAACGTGGGGAGATTTGGTGGGAGAAATTCAGATAGACCCGGGTTTTGGAAGGGCCCAGTGGGTTCCTTGAGAGCAACCAGGTGAGTTTTGGGGCAGCTTCCTTCCCCAGGGGACCTCAGTGTCTTGTGTGCATGATGCTTGGACATCAAAACTACCTCCTTTTACCTTGAAGCTGCTAGAGGGCTCCTGTGAAAACCTAAGGAACTTCAAGTCACTCCTCTGTGTAAAACTCGCCGTGGCTCCCATCTCTCTCTGAGGTCCGACCCAATCTCTTCCCCTACACTCCTCTGATCCCACACCAAGCTATGCTAATTTTCTCACTGTTGTGCCACCCACACACTAAGCCTGCTCCTCCTCAGAGCCTCTGCACATGCTGTTCCCTCTGCCCAGAATGCTGTTCCCAGCCATCAGTCCGCCAGCTCACTCCTTTGCTTTGTACAGGTCTTGTTGAAATGCCACCTGCTCAGAGCAGCTTCCCCAACCAGCTTATCTCAGGCAACACTCCGTCACTTCCCGCTCCTCCCGTGGCTTTGTTTCCTCATAGCCAGACACATCATATCATCACTCATCTTTCCATTGTTGGTTCCCTGACTAGAATGTGAGTTTTGTTTGGTCCTTGCTGTGTCCCCAGAACTCAGCACTGTGTACTCGATACATCACTGTGCTGTAGGAATGGATGCTGGTGAGTTTCTTCCCTTTATTATGGCAACTCTCTGTGCAGTTTATTTCTGGTGTCATTGTATAGAATGAAGGGGAAGATAAGAATATGTGATATAAGACAAGGAGGAAAACCCAGATATGTGGATTAAAAAGGTTTTAGCCAATTGAAAAATTATAAGGTGAATTTGATGGCTACAGAGGAACAATTGCTTATTTATTTTAGACACAAGGTCTTGCTCTGTCACCCAGGCTGGAGTGCAGTGGCACGATCATAATTCACTTTAACCTTAAATTTCTGGGCTGAAGTGATCCTCCCGCCTCAGCCTCCTAAAGTGCTGCGATTACAATCATGCGCCACTGCACCTGGCCTGAAGTGATCGTTATTAACATGCACTGAGCTCTCTGACATGACAGGCACCCCACCGGAGACGTTCCCGCACACTATTTGATTTTCACAGCAGCAGGCCAAGCACAGTGGCTCACACCTGTAATCTCAGCACTTTGGGAGGCCGAGGTGGGCGGATCACCTGAGGTCAGGAGTCCCAGACCAGCCTGGTCAACATGGTGAAACCCCGTTTCTACTTAAAATACAAAAATTAGCCGGGTGTGATGGCACATGCCTGTAGTCCCAGCTACTGGGGAGGCTGAGGCAGGAGAATTGAATCGCTTAAACCCAGAAGGCGGAGGTTACGGTGAGCCAGGATTGTGCCACTGCACTCCAGCCTGGGCAACAGAGCAAGAGTCCATCTCAAAAAAAAAAAAAAAAAAAAAAAAAAAAATTACAGCAGCAAAGTAGGGGTTATGACCTTTATTTTACATAGGAGACAACTGAGACCAGAAAAGTTAAACAACTTCCTCAAAGTCACACAGCCAGCACCTCACATGGAAGGGACCTGAGCCCCACCAGCATCCCAGACCTACTGTGGGGTTCCTGCCACACCACGATGCCTGTCGCTCAATTTGAAACCTGATCTTAAGGGTTTGAAAACAAAAACTGGCTTTTCTAAAAAGAATGACGTGTTCCCCAACAATGCAAAATACAGATGCACACAGTTATTCATTGCACCACTGTTTGTAATTGCAAAATTTTGGAAATACCCTAAATGCCCATTTACAGGAATGTTCTGCCACTGTGGAAAGGAATGAGGAAACTGACTCTGCACTGATAGACGATGATTTCCGGGTTTTGTCGTCATGTGGAAACAAAGTAAAGTACAACAAGAATCTACAGTATGCCACATTTTGTGTAAGAAAGAAGAAATAAGAAAATGTTTGGGCTGGGCGTGATGGCTCACACTTGTAATGCCAGAATTTTGGGAGGCAGAGGCAGGCAGATCACCTGAGGTCAGGAGTTCGAGACAAGCCTGGACAACATGGCAAAACTCCATCTCTACTAAAAATACAAAAATTAGCCAGGCATGGTGGTGGATGCCTGTAATCCCAGCTACTCAGGAGGCTGAGGCAGGAGAATCGCTTGAAATCTGGGAGGTGGAGGTTGCAGTGAGCCAAGATCAAACCACTGCACTCCAGCCTGGGCTACAGAACGAGACTTGATCTCAAAAAAGAAAAAAGAAAATGTTTGTGGATCTGTCTATTTTTGCAAAAGTAAGCAGAGGAAAGAAAAGGCAGAAATTGATGCAACGAATCACGTAATAATGAGGGTTGCAGTCAGGGGGCAATGGGGACAGGGAGAGTTGGGACGCTTTTCTGAGTGCCCCATTTTGCAGAGTGTTGACCTTCAGGAACATGTTAATGTTCTACATACTTAAAACAAGAAAAAGTCAACAAAGATCAGGGTGGCAGGAGCCCTAAATGGAATGTAAACTGAAATAAGTGAACCTACCTGTATTTCAGATGAATAAAGTAACCACATTAAAGGGTGGGGGAGGAAGAGAAGGACTCCAGATAACTTTGAACATAACACTTACATCATATATACTCGGGCTAAAGACAGAAGAGCTGCATCCAGTACTGAACTCTACCTAGAAGCCTTACTCTTTGTTTTTACAGTGACATGGGCTGGAAATTCTGAAATGAACTTCTCTGTACTGCTCAGTGTTGGAGAAGAGATTTACAAGTATGAAAAGGGAGAATATTAGAATGAATTATAATATGTGGTAGCAGGGCATGGTGGCTCACACCTATAATCCCAGCAACTTTGGGAGGCCGAGGCAGGCAGATCACCTGAGGTCAGGAATTCGAGACCAGTCTAGCCAACATGGTGAAACCCCATCTCTGCTGAAAATACAAAAATTAGGCAGGTGTGGTGGCACATGCCTTTAATCCCAGCAGAGGTTGCAATGAGCTGAGATGGTGCCACTGCCACTGCACTCCAGCCTGGGTGACAAGAGTGAAACTCTGTCTCAAAAAATAAAATTAAATTAAAATTAAAAAATAATTAATTCTGTAGTGCTGGATTGAAATTGTTTTATAGATAGATCAATCAGTAGAAAAACAGAAAAATTGAAGTTGGCATATATATGTATATGTGTGTGTATGTATTTTATATATAGATATTATATATGTATTTTATATAAATATATTTGTATTTACACATCCTGGTGTGTACGTGGGTGTGTTTCTTGGTTCCGTCTGCTGCAGAGGCCTGTAGCACTCCAGTAGCAATGAGTGCTCCTACGACTCAGATCTTGGTTTCTAAAAACCATCCCGCAGTAAAAGGAATCAAGGCTCCTTGGAGAAAACTGCCATTTCCAGGATACCACAAGGGATGTACAAGATGAACCAGGGCATCTGGTTGTGGCTTACTGTTACTTGAGTAAGCAAGGAAGTGCTCAAATATGACAGGGATATCACAAAGGTCACAAATGAGCCACCTTGAAAAAGTGCCCAGGGCCAAATTGGACCAATTTGAGCATCAAAATAATAATTGTTAACAGAGTGTTCATGGAATCAAGTGAATCCATGCCGATATACGTTGAGAAATGAATAAACAAGTGGGAGAGAAGAAAAAGCCCTTCCATACAGCTGACCGCGAGTTAATAATCAAGGAAGGAGTGGAGTTACAAAATTACCATTTTACAACTATCATAGCAATCTCTTTGTAACTATCATAGACAGGAACCATCAAAGGATGCTAAAAGTGGTGGGTAAAAGTTTGATGGGGAACAGGATATCCTCATAGTCTGAAGGTGACTCCCCACTAATTACTTAGGAATTAGGTTTAAGGGAAAATAGGTTCATAGTACAGAAACCTTAACCAAGTAATCAAAGTGAAAATAATCGATATTGGGAGTAATCGGCATCATGTGCCTCTCAATACATTTGCTGCAGAAGCGACATCACTTCCGAGTTCTTCCTGCCAAAAATGCAGACTCTAATGGTAATCACGAGAAAACCATCAGACAAACCCCAACTGAGGGGCATTCTATAAAATAACTGGCCTGTATGGGCCAGGTGTGGTGGCTCATGCCTGTAATCACAGCACTTTGGGAGGCTGAGGTGGGTGGATCACGAGGTCAGGAGTTTGAGACCAGCCTGACCAACATGGTGAAACCCCGTCTCTACTAAAAGTACAAAAATCAGCCAGGCGTGGTGGCATGTGCCTGTAATCCCAGCTACTCAGGAGGCTGAGGCAGGAGAATTGCTTGAATCCAGGAGGCAGAGGTTACACTGAGCTGAGATTGTGCCACGGCACTCCAGCCTGGGCAACAGAGCAAGACTCTGTCTCAAAAAAAATAAATAAACAAATAAAAAATAACTGGCCTGTATGCTCAAAAGACATCCAAGTCACTAAAGGTTGGAAAAGCCTGAAGAACTATCCCAGATCAAGGAAGACTAAGAATACTCTGCACCTTAATTACAATATGTGATCCTAGACTTGATTCAGGCATGGAAAAGAAGAAAAGGTACAAAGGATATTCTTGAAGAATTAGCAAAATCTGAAGATGGATTATGAATGAGATAATAGTGTTGTTTCAATACGAAATTTCCTTATTTTAATGGCGCAGTGGCTCACACCTGTAATCCCAGCACTTTGGGAGGTCAGAGCAGATCATGTGAGCCCAGGAGTTTGATACCAGCCTGGGCAATATAGTGAGACCCCAGCTCTAGAAAAAATTTTAAAAATTAGCAGGGCATGGTGGTATGTGCCTATAGTCCCAGCTACATGGGAAGCTGAGGCAGGAGGATCATTTGAACCCAGGAGGTTGAGGCTGTAGTGAGTCATCATCACTCCAATGTACTCCAGCCTGGGTGACAGAGCAAGATGTCATCTCAAAAAATAAATAAATAAAAAATAAAGGTACTGTGGTTACGTAAGAGAAATTCATTGTCCTTAGCAATTTTCTATTAAATGAAAGAAAAGTTACATACCTGGCTTTCTTCCGGAGTAACTTCTGAGACTCAGGATAATGCACCAAAATCTCATTCAGGTCCTTCTTATCCAGGATGAAGAGGTTGGTAAACCCATGGGCCACCACGTTGGCCGTGCGCCGGTTCCCACCCCCAACAGCCAGCAAGCTGGGGCAGAAAAGGGAGGAAGGAGACCCTTCAGAGACTGTGGTTTTGGTCACATTCAGATCTTTCTCTCCCATGTGTGGAGCACAGTGGTGGCCCCACACAGATGAGAGCCTTCCCCCACCCCCATCCCCGCATACATCAGCAGGTGCCAGTGCTGCATCTGCCAAGCCATAGACACTCTCACTGCCCGCTGGCCGCCTCCTTTCCCAGCGCTTGCCACAGGCCCCTCACTTTACCCCAGCTGCCTCTGACCTTATTTCTCCAAACACAGATCCAGCTTTCAGCGTCACCAGCACAGATTTCCCATCAGGGCCGCCCAAGACCTGCACTTGCCCTGCCTGGATGATGTACATCTCACGGCCGATCTCCCCCTGAAACAGAAAAGGGACAAGTCCCTCTGTTCATCCTCCAATGTCACCAGAGAAGAGCCAGGGTTGGATCCAGAGGCTGGAGGTCCCGCAAGGAGGAACCTAGGCACTGGTGTCCAGCCCTGCCACCACAACTTGGTGTGTTGTATGGGGGCAGTCACTTCCCGCTTGGGCCTCAGTCTCCTCATCTGTAGACTTGGAGGAGTGACTACCCTATGTCCTGCATAACTGATAGGGTTGCAGTGGGGGAGTTAGTGATGTCCTGGAATGGGAAGTGCCAGCTAACCTGGGAGGTGCAGGTATAACGGAATTCTGCAAATTTCCAGTTAGACTCACTGATGGAGGCAGGGTAAATCAGATAGCAGTTCCCACCATCAAATGATATCTACACCTGGCATATTTCAGGGGCTCAGGAAGCATTTGCTAACTGCAACAGGAATGGGAATAACAATAATGATAGTATTCAAATTGCCTTTTTTTTTTTTTCCTGAGATGGAATCACTCTGTCGCCCAGGTTGGAGCGCAGTGGCATGATCTCAGCTCACTGCAACCTCCGCCTCCTGGGTTCAAGCAATTCTCGTGCTTCAGCCTCCCAAGTAGCTGTGATTACAGGCATCATACTTCGGCCTCCCAAGTAGCTGAGATTACAGGCATGTGCCACCGCGCCCGGCTAATTTTTGTATTTTTTAGTAGAGACAGGGTTTTGCCACGTTGGCCAGGCTGGTCTCGAACTCCTGGCCTCAAGTGATCTGCCTGCCTTAGCCTCCCAAAGTGCTGGGATTACAGGCGTGAGCCACCATGCCCAGCCCCAGATTGCTTTATGCGGTGTACTACTTAACCTCAACAACCCTCGGAGGTGAGAGCACTCTTTGCCCAAGAGCTGGGATCTGGTTCCAGAGTTCATGGTTGTTGTGGGTTGAATTCTGTACCCCTCCTAAATTCTATGTTGAAATCCTCATCCCCAGCGTCTCAGCATGTGACCTTATTTGGGAATAGGGTCATTGCAGATGTAATTCCTAAAGATGAGGTCCTTCTAGACCTAATCCAATAGGACTGGTGTACTAATGGAAATGTGGACACAAAGACAGGCATAGAGACAAGAGGATGTGAGGAGCACACACACAAAAAAACCGAGATGGCCACCTACAAGCCGAGGAGAGAGGCCACCCAGCTTGTAGTGTTGTGCAGTGTCCCGTGGCAGCCTGGCAAATGCATACAATGGCCTTAATCCCAAGACAAACCAAATGCATGCATGAATGAATAGCTTGCTTTGGACTATAATTAGAAACACCTAGTCTGCCACGCGCCTTCCAATCCTCATGCCTTCACGGGCCTTGTCCTGGCCAGCTACCTGTGAGTCACATGTGTTTAAAAGGGGAAGAGGAGGTCTATAGAAAATAATAATAATAATAATTAAAAAGGGGGCCGGGTGCGGTGGCTCACGCCTGTAATCCCAGCACTTTGGGAGGCCGAGGTGGGCACATCACCTGAAGTCAGGAGTTCGAAACCAGCCTGGCCAACATGGTGAAACCCTGTGTTTACTAAAACTAAAAAAATGAGCCGGGTGTGGTGGCACATGCCTGTAATCCCAGCTACTTGGGAGGCTGAGGTAGGAGAATTGCTTGAACCCGGGAGGTGGAAGTTGCAGTGAGCTGAGACAGTGCCACTGCACTCCACCCTGGGCGAAAGAGTGGGACTTGGTCTCAAATAAACAAACAAATAAATAAATAAATAAGGGGTCCGGGAAGTGACCAAGGGCAGTAACTGTCACACTTTTGACTTATTTGACAGAAAATTCCTGCGCATTTCACACGTGCATGACCTCCTTAACAAAAAGGAAGGGAGGTTTGCCTCCCTGTTTCTGTTTAGTTTGACAAGAGTGAAAGGGTGAGGGGACCTTCACCTCACTAACCAGCGCCCAGGGTGTCTCAGAGAGATCGCTGCAGAGCAAAACCAGACAGCAGAGGGCGCCCTTCACACGTGCTCACCAAGTGCTCAATTTAATTTGCAATCACAGACTTTAGATTCACTTTTTCTCATTTGAAGCAAACTCTGCATCACCCACGAAGATAACAGCAACAGCACTGGCACCTGCTGTGTGGCAGGCACAGTGTTAAGCTCTGTATGCACATCTTATTCAGCCCTCACAACCACCCCATGAGGGAGGTACTATCAACATCCCCCACTTTATCCACGAGATGAGCAGGACTCAGAGAGGGCAAGCCACTTGCCCAAGGCTGCACAGCCAGAAAGTGACTCCAATGTCAGGCAAGTCACTCTATTGTTCCCAGACCCCTCTTGGCCCCTAAGGTTGCAGCTTTAAATCCTCAGCCCTCTGAAGCATCCTTTTCCCCTCTTCACCCTGGCTCTCTGCTTCCAGAAATTTCACTGCTGCACAGCATATAACCTGGAGACAGGGACCTTCTTGGGGACAGGGGTGCCCAAGTCTTGCAGAGCCTGCTTGGGTAATGTTTTCCCCCCGTACGCACACCCAGGCTTATTAACAGCTCTGGGCAAGAGGACTGAAACCTGGGTTCCTGATCCCTCCCCTCACTCACCAAGTACCTTGATCTCACCTTGAACCCCAAGGACAGGGAGCAGAAAGGGCTCTAGACATTGTTAGACCCCAGGATTCAACCCCAGACGTTTTCTGGGATCAGAGGGTGAAGCTGAGCAGGGAGGGGGTTCTAGGGTGGGGCAGTGGGGAGCGGTGGGAGCTGTGGCATCAGGAAGGGACACAATGTCCCCCTTTGGGGCAACCTTACCTCCACCCCAGCTGGCTCTTGCCATTTGGGAAGTGGATCCAGTGCTGGCAGATTGACTCTTTTCAGCCAGAAATCTGAATTTTTATATGAAATCTTCAAATTTTTAAAGGTTGGGGACCAATTCTACATTTTCTTAAAATTAGAAAGAAAAAAAACCCCACAGAATACCTGTGTGCTGGATCTTACCCAAAGGCCACCAGTTTGCAACCTCTGACCTAAGCCCACCCCTTCTCCTGCCCCATTTTCCTGATGGGAAGACGGAGACCGCAGAAGCAGTTCCAGCTACACAGTCAAGGCCCTGCCCCTCTTCAGGCTCCGCGGCTTCTCTTTCTGTAGGGCGCGGGGGTCTTTGTCCTGGACCCCATGGTCCTGTGTCAATGGAGCTGAGGAAATGCTTTAAAAAGCCAGAGGCACATGTGTGCTGATTGCATAGAACTGGCAAAGCCTCCTAATCCGCTCCTGCTCTTGGATCTGGTCAGGTCACTGCAGCACAAAGCCGCAGACACTCCTCTCCCTCCCCAACAATCTCACTCTGCCCTGGGCTGGCAGGTTCCCCTCCAGCTCAGCTCCTTGAAAGCCAGGGGGATCGTGAACCCCAGATCCAGCAGTGGCTGCCGGGCCAGCTCACCTTCTTGCACACATAGTCATTGGGCAGGTAGACAACAGAGCGAAGCCTCTTCAGCATGTCAAAGATCATCTGCCGGTCACAGCCCTGTCTCAGTGAGGAAGGGAAAGGAACGCTATTTAGTGAAGATTGGGTTTGGAGCCTCCCACAGCCCTGAGGGTGAGGGCACCAAAGGGTGTACCTGAAAGAGTGCGACTTTGCTAACGATGTTGTAGTTCACGTCGATGGCGAGGTCCAGCCGCATCTTGTCTGGAAGCTGCACCATCAGCTCTGACTCATCTGTGAACAAGGCCTGGCAAGGGTTAGAGGCAAGGCCAGGCCCCACCCCAGGCACACGTACGGGCCAAGTGCCCACCTACCAGCTTATCAGGGCACACCGTTGCCCTGCCGTACAGAACCACTCTAGATTTGTAGAGCGCCCTCTCTCAATTCCAGCCTTTGCCAATACTGTTTCTTCTGCCAGGAGCACCCCTGTGCATTTCCCAAACGCCTACTCATTCTTCAGAACCCAGCACTAATGTCACCTCCTCCTGGAAGCCTTCCCTTGACATCCCCCACTCAGTTACTATGTTAGTAGCCCCTGCACTGTTGCAATTATCGGTCACCTGTGTTCCCAGTGCCCTGTAAGGACAACATCAGCAAGAACTAAAGTCTCTGGAGCACTTCTATGAGCCAGTGAGCCAGGCACTTTTTTTCTTTTTTTTTTTTTTTTTTAAGACAGAGTCTCTCTCTGTCGCCCAGGCTGGAGTACAGTGGCATGATCTCAGTTCACTACAACCTCCACCTCCCTAGTTCAAGCAATTCTCCTGCCTCAGCCTCCCAAGTTGCTGGGACTACAGGTGCCCACCACCAGGCTGGCTAATTTTTTGTATTTTTAGTAGAAACGGGGTTTCGCCAGGTTGGCCAGGCTGGTCTCCAACTCCTGACCTCAGGTGATCCACCCACCTGAGCCTCCCAAAGTGCTGGGATTATAGGAGTGAGCCACCACACCCAGCCAAGCCAGGCACTTTTTAATAGAGTGTTTTATAAAGATTATCTTAGTTTTTAGTTTTTATTAAAATAAAATGTTTTCAATACTTTGAACCCTGAGAAGCTAAAAAAAATTTTTTTCTTTTAGAAACAAGGTCTCACTATGTTCCTCAAGTTGGTCTAAAAACTCCTGGGCTCAAGCAATCCACCCGCCTCAGCCTCCCAAAGCACTGGGATTACAGGCATGAGCCACCGCACATGGACTTATTTTTATTTTTCTGAGACAGGGCCTTGCTCTGTCACTTAGGCTAGAGTGAGTGCAGTGCAGTGGCACAGTCACAACTCAGTGCAGCCTCAATTTCCTCAGACTCAAGCGACCCTCCAGCCTCAGCCTCCTGAGTAGCTGGGACTACAGGGATACACCAACACGCCCAGCTAAATTTTTTGACTTTTTGTAGAGATGGGGTATTGTCATGTAGCCCAGGCTGTTCTTGAACTCATGGGCTCAAGTGATCCTCCCACCTCAGCCTCCCAAAGTGCTGGGATTAAAGGCAAAATTATTTTACTAAATCCCCTAGGCAACCCAAGAGTTGCCCCACTATAATCTCGACTTTACAGATGAGGAAATGGCAGTGACATGCCCGTAGTCTTGTAGCTCAGGGGATGAACTCAGGACCCCAACCTGGCTGTGTAGCTCTAGAGCTGCCCCAGGATATCCAGGGCTAAGCCTGCTGCGCCCGTCATGGGGCGTGCAATGTCCTTGAGAGAAAGAGAGGACAGAGGAGGAAGAGAGAGGGAGGGAGGGAGAGAGAGGAAGGGAGGGAGGAAGGGACAGAGAGTCCTTCTTCTTCTTCTTCTTCTTTTTTTTTTTTTAAATTTAAACTGCACTTCGGCCTCACACCTGTAATCCTAGCACTTTGGGAGCCTGAGGCTGGTGAATCACCTGAGGTCAGGAGTTCGAGACCAGCCTGGCCAACATGGTGAAAGCCCGTCTCTATTAATAATATAAAAATGAGCTGGGCATGGTGGCACATGCCTGTAATCCCAGCTACTTGGGAGGCTGAGATAGGAGAATCGCTTGAACCTGGGAGATGGAGGTTGCAGTGAGCCGAGATTGCTCCACTACACTCCAGCCTGGGTGACAGAATGAGGCTCCATGTCAAATAAATAAATAAACACACACACAAACACACACACACACACACACACTGCATTTCACTCTTTTTTTTTTTTTTCACCCAGGCTGGAGTGCAGTAGCTGGATCTCAGCTCACTGCAAGCTCCGCCTCCTGGGTTTACGCCATTCTCCTGCCTCAGCCTCCCGAGTAGCTGGGACTACAGGTGCCTGCCGCCTCGCCCAGCTAGTTTTTTGTATTTTTTAGTAGAGACAGGGTTTCACCGGGTTAGCCAGGATGGTCTCGATCTCCTGACCTTGTGATCCGCCCGTCTCGGCCTCCCAAAGTGCTGGGATTACAGGCTTGAGCCACCGCGCCCGGCCTGCACTTCACTCTTGCATGGGGATGCATTTCAAGATGGGTGAAGCGAGGGGGGCAGGCACACAGAAGACAAGCCCCCCAAGTCTCCAGGGATCTCATGACAGCCCTGCTAGAGGCATTTCAGGGGACCCACTGGGCCCCTCTCACACCAAGGTTGGGGACACAGCCAAAAGAGGCCCCAGTACTCAGGGCCTCAGAGACACAGAGGACAAGGGAGGTGCCCCGAAGGCAGGGCACCGGGCACCAGGCAACAGGAGTTGGCTGGGAGCTGGTGGCTGTCAGGGTGTGACCATCTTACCCAGCATGCCTTGCGAGTGCCAGGTGTACTCGTACCAGGTCTTGACGCGGTTCTGCACGGCCTTGGGGATCTTGTAGAAGTTCATGTACTTCACCGTGCTGTCCATGCAGCTGCGGTAGTAGGTCTGTCCCGCGGTGGCGGCCCCTACCACATCTCTCATCTAGGGGGAAAGGTTAGGGGAGGTCAAGGAAGCCACTGGGTCATGGGAGTGGGGGCTATTCCATGGGTTTGGGATGTGTCACTTCACACAGACCAGGGGCATGTGCTCCTGGCGGGGCACTGGGAGCAGGGAAAGCAGATGTCCTCATACGGAGAAAGTTTTACTGACGGGAAGTTCTGCCTCCAGCATGGATGTGGGGAAGAGGAAGGGAGGGAGACTGCCAGCCCCTTTGTGGCCTCAGGTCCCTGGGACCACACCAGTGGGGAAAGCTCCTTGGGCTGGGCTGATTCTGGTACAACACAGTCGCTCGGTGACGGCGGCCACTTTGACTCCATGTTGGAGGAAATAGGAAGCCAGTGTGCTGTTCCTTCGGGGCGGGGCTCTTTAAAGGTAACGTTGAGGACCTCTGACTGTCACCTCGTGTCTCGACCAGAATGTAAGATGCCGCCCCGGCACACACCAGCTACACCAGGGGTTTCTCCCTCAGTCTCTGTAGAAGACCATTCGGCCCAGTGCACCCAGAGGAACGGACATTTCAAATGAGAACAACCTCAGAGAGGGAATAGGGCCGAGTTCACCACCACCCCCTCCACTGCACAGAGCACAGTGCTCCAGGCCCCTGACTCTCAGTCCAGTGCTCTTTCCCAGGCTTAATCCAAAAGGAACGGGCGCAGAGGGTGACATTTCTCGCAACAGTGGGAGGGGGCCCTGCAGTCAGGTGGGGTGGGAAGCCGGGCTGGTGCCCCGATACCTGTCCAATCATCACAGAGAAAGCAAAGACGCCCGTGAAATAATTCAGCAGCTGGAAGACAATTTCAAAGAGTGTCTTGGGGTCAGGCAGCCCCCCGATGGTGATGAGGGTCTTCACAGCAAAGTAGTAACAGCGAATATAACTGGAGAGAGAGGAGAAAGGGAACATGGGTCATCATAGGCCCCACTCTGCCACCCCTGAGTGGTCTGGCTCAGATGCCTCTGATAGATACACGTTGTGCAAAAGACAGAAACCCGTTACAGCTCATCTATGCAAGAAAAACCACCTCCTGCACGTGTAGAGCACGTTGCCATTTGCAGAGCAGGTTCACGAATACTATTAGGTGCGGTTGTGTCTCTAGGGATATGTTGCCATCCCCATTTACAGATGTGGAAACTGAGGCTCTAGGGGATTTCCAGGAAGAGTTGGCGGGAGGCCAGACCAGGGTCTTCCAACTCCTAATGACTGCGCTCCCTTAATTTCCTTCAGTGTTCCTCCAATTTCCAGTCTTTTCGTTTGCTGTCACCTGCCATGTTGGCTTATGAAAAGCAAAAGCAACATCAAGTTTGGAAGATATCTTGAGGATGACTTTTTCTGACCCACCCCTCCCCAGCCCATCCATTCTCCAGATAGTGAAACTGAGGCCCCCAAAGGGAAAGGGCACACCCATGGTCACTAGTTGGTAAGTGCAAGAGCTAGGCGCTGTCTGCTTCTCTGAGATGTCATCCACCAGCAGTTAACCCTCTGACACAGGCTTGTGAACCTTCTGGAAGGGAGGTATGGGGGAGGCGGTCCTACTGTGTGGTAAAAAGCATAGGAAATGCCCTGAGTGCTCTAGTCTGAATGTGTCCCCCGAAATTCAGGTACTGGAAACTTAATTCCCAGTGCAATGGTGTCGGGAGGTAGGGCCTTTGGGCGCTGTTTAGGCCGCGAGGGCTTTGCCCTCATGAATAGATTAAAGCTGTTACAAAAGGTTCTGGTGGAAGATTTCCACGTCCTTTGGCCCTTCTGCCTTCTGCCATATGAGGACAGTGTTCCTCTCCTCTAGTGGACACTGTGGCATTCAAGACACTGTCTTAGAAGCAGAGAGCAGCCCTCACCAGACACCAGAACCTTGATCTTGGACTTCCCAGCTTCCAGAGCAGTGAAAAGTAAGTTTCTGTTCTTTATAAGTTACCCAGTCTCATGTATTTTACTATAGCGGCTCAAAAGGCATGAAGCCACCAAGCTTGTGTGTGATTATCACAGGGCAGCAAGGGTCCCTCTGACACCTGTCCACCCCTCAGGCTGAGCCCTCCCCTGGGTCAGCAAAGGTGAGGTCAGAAGGGCCTAGAGACCAGGCAGTCCCCGCAGGCTTTCCTGCACCAGCTATTTATGCAGCATCCTAGATAGAACACGGGCTCCGGACCAGACTGGCTGGGCTCAGCCACCTTCTAGCTGCATAACTTGGACAAATTTCTCTCTCTCCAAGCCTCGGTTTCCTTCTCCATAAGATGGGGATGGCAATAGAATGTCCCTCACAGAAGACCATGAGGACAAAATGAGATGCTAGAAGACAGCCTGGCACATGATGGACTCTCAACAAGGGAGCTGTCAAAGCCTTCACAGCCACTGTTGCCTGCTGTGGGCAACTGAACAGACTCGCCCATATCCTCAAGAAGCTTGTGGTCCACTGGGGGGACAGGCAGGTAACGTGCAATGCGTGCAGGAAGGAGGAAGCAGAGGTTGCTGGGGAGTGTGGTAGAGGCTCTGCCTGTGATAGCTGCGGGGCCTTGGGCAGGGCTGCGGGCCGCCCTGCATCTCCACATCACCTGTTGCCTGCAAGTTTCAGAACCCAAAACGGGCCGATCAAACCCCCGTCATACTGGTTCTGGCCATCAGAGGGCGCGCGAAGCAGCGTTTAGCGGGACGGAGCAGCACCCCCAACTCTGCAGACCCCTGGGCTGTCCGGGAGCTGGGTACTTATGCCGCTGGGCCACCAACAGAAAGAGGACATAGGCGCGATGTCCACAAAACTCTGGCTTTACCCCAAACCGTTCCCGGCTGGAGGAATCTTCCAACGACATGGCACATAGTCTCCTTGTCTTCCACGCTGTTGGGTCTGTGGGGACCCTCTGTGCTTCAGGCTGGGCAGAACGGGGCAGGAGAGCACTGGGGCAGGATGCAGGGCCTAGCATTTGTAGGAGCTCGGGACCCTGAGCCCCTGGCACCCAGCAAGCACTCCACAAATCCTCGCTTTGTGAAAGTTGTTATTCTTCATGCTACTGGAATTTCTAAGGAATCCTCCTTCATTACGCGTACTTGGCTCACATGTTGCGGTTCCCTGCAGGATGTCATTTGGGAAGGAGTATTGCTGCCAAGGAAGCGTGCCCTTCCCACTGCTGGGCAGCTGGAGCTCCTCCGGCAGAGGGCCCTGCAGAAGGAGGTCCCAGACAGCTGTCCCCCTGCCCCGCCCCCGCCCTGCTCTGCTTACCCTCCCTTCCCCGAGCTGCCCAGTGACGGATGTGCCAGTCTTAGCCCCAGGGAGGACAGTTCTTAGTTTATTGGGGCACAAGCCCCTTTGAGAATCTAGAGAAAGTCAGCTCTGTTTCCCTAGAAAAGCCAACATATGCTCAAATTTTAGCTCCGATGTCTGAGGGGTTTGTGACCCCCGAAAAGCTCTATACCCCAGGTTATTAACTCCTTTCCTGCCATGCTAGCTTCCCCCCTAACAATAGCCATAGCTAGGCACAGGGGTCACTGACACCTGTTCAGGCCCAAGCTAGACATGCCACACATATTTATTTATTATTTCTCATAAGAAATCTGGATGTAAGATACCCGCATTGTGCCTGTGGGAACACTGGGTCTCAGAAAGGATAAGGTCACAGAGCTCAATTCCGTGCAGAAATTGTGTTCTCCCCTTTGCAGAGAAAGAGCCTTCAAGTCCCTCTCTGCCTCCTTGTGATGGGTTAAATGAATGAGGAAGTGAATGAATGCATGGCCTAATCAAGGCTCAGGAGCGGGGCTGTGAATGGGAACGGGTAACAGGGCCACTGGTGACGTGGGGAAGCGTTAGATCTTGACCCCATCCCTGATATTCTCCACCCCACAGTGGCTCTCAGGGACTCCCCTCCTGCCTGCCTGGGCTGCCCTGGCCTCTGGCACATCTCTTTCGAGACAAAGTCTCGCTCTGCCGCCCAGGCTGGAGTGCAGCGATCTCAGCTCACTGCAACCTCCAACTCCCGGGTTCGAGCGATCTTCCCATCTCAGCCTCTTGAGTAGCTGGAATTACAAGCATATACCACCATGCCCAGCTAACTTTTGTATTTTTTTGTAGAGGGGAAGTTTCGCCATATTGCCCAGGCTGGTCTCGAACTTGTGAGCTCAAGCAGTCTGCCTGCCTCAGCCTCCAAAAGTGCTGGGATTAGACATGAGCCACCAAAATCAGCCTGGGACATCTCTGTAAAGGTGTGGTTCCCCCTCAGGGCAGGGCTCACGGCAGAAGGCGACGGCTGTAGCCATGGTGGCTGAGGTTAGGGCATCTATACTGGGAGGAGACATTCAGTACAATTAACCACTCTACGAAGCCGCCACCTTGGATGCAAGCGACCCACCTGTTCCCAACTGGGAGCAAGGGCCTGGGGGTGGACAGCTGGACCACGGGCATTTTGTGTCACTAGTGGGCACAGCCCAGGGTGAGGTGGGACACCCTTCGGTGAGTAACTCCCCACTGGACCTTTCCTTCTTCCACCTTCTCATCCTCACTGTGGCTGACTGAGCGCCCACCGTGCCCAGGCACTGGGGCAGGGGCTCAGAGGCATCTACTCCTCAGTCACCTCTTTAGGGTGGGACTCCCATTTGCAGCCCCATTTTGCAGGTGAGGGAACCGAGGCCCAGAAAAGAGAACTGGCCTGTCTCTGCTGCCAGGGGGCAGCTCTAGGAGTCACGCTTGGGATTCCTCATCCCTCATCCCTCAAGCCTCCCTTCTGACTCTGCAGGCCCAGCCCCCATCCTGTGCGCATCCCTCCTGCCCACATCCCTCCTGCCCACCCTGACCTCCGTCCCCTAGGTCAAGCCACCTGTTGGTCTGGAGGGTTTGCAGCTCTCTCTGACACAGCAGCGCCCCTTGCTGGCTGTCTGCTGCCTGCTCTCACTCCCGGTGCGCTCTCCCATCAGCGCCAGGGTGGGCTTTCCAAGACCCCTCCCTCTGCTCACTCTCCTGCTTAAGGCTTTTGACAGGGCAGGGGAGAGAGTGTCATCTTTAACACCATCCAGTCTTAAAATGAGGCGCACACCTGTAACCCTAGCACTTTGGGAGGCCAATCGCAGGCAGATAGCTTGAACTCAGGAAGCCGAGACCAGCCTGGGCAACACGGTAGAACTCCATATATCCAAAAAATACAAAATTAGCTAGGTGCAGTGGCATGTGCCTGTGGTCCCAGCTACTCGGGAGGCTGAGGTGGGGGGATCACTTGAGCCCAGGAGGCGTAGGTTGCAATGAGCCGAGATCATGCCACTGCACTCCAGTCTGAGCAACAGAGAGCAGACCCTGTCTCAAAAAATAATAACAATAATAATAATGGAGGTGGCATATATGTGGGAACTGTCTACTTTCCAATGGACCTCTCTATAAACTTCAAGCCACTTTTAAAAAAATTAAGTCTGTTCATTAAAATAATTTTTAAACTTTTTTTTTTTTTTTAAGACGGAGTCTTGCTCTCTGTTGCCCAGGCTGGAGTACAGTGACATAATTTTGGCTCACTGCAATCTCCCCGATCCAGGTTCCAGTGATTCTTCTCCTGCCTCAGCCTCCCAAGTAGCTGGGATTACAGGCGTGCACCACCATGCCTGGCTAATTTTTGTATTTTTAGTAGAAATGTGGTTTCGTCATGTCAACTAGGCTACTCTCAAATTCTTGGCCTCAAGTGATCTGCCCACCTCGGCCTCCCAAAGTGCTGACATTACAGGCATGAGTCACTGTACCTGGCTAAAAAAACTTTTTTAAATGTTTGTAACTTTTGATGACTTTTGGTGAAATTGACAGTGCTCATGCCCACCTCCCCGCTCCCTCTGGCCACCAGATTGGCACTTTTCCTTTTCATTGAGGCAGTTAGGACTCTGTGGCCATGACACCTGGGTTCAAATCCCAACTCTGTAACTCATGAACCGTGTGACTCGCATCTGCTACCTCATCTGTAAAATGGGGATGGTGCAGTACCTATCTGATGTGATAGTTGTGAGTTACTGTGTTCAGTGCTTTAAACAGGGCTGGCATGAAATAGGTATCCTACAAGCCTTGCTGCTATTATCATCATCATTGTCACCATCATCACCATTGTAAACCAAAAATAAATTATAAGGCCCCCAACCATCGGAACAGACCCCTCCTCTTGGCCAAGGGCTTTCCAGAGTTATCTGAAAACCTAATTCAGGCCGTGAAGGAAGAGGGGGTCGGACATGCCTCATTATACTCCTCCAGCATTAACATCAACACAGACCTTAAGTCCGGTAAGAAACATTACAGTCTCTTCTCTAAAGCCCACTACTTAGAGGCTTCATCTGCATGAAAATACCTAGCTCACCACAACCCCTTATCATAACCCAGACATTTCTTTCTACTGATAACTCTTTCAACCAATTGCTAAGCGGGGAATTTTTATTTATTATTATTATTATTATTATTATTATTTTGAGACAGAGTCTTGCTCTGTCACCCAGGCTGGAGTGCAATGATGCAATGTCATCTCACCACAACCTCCACCTCCCAGGTTCAAGCAATTCTTGTGCCTCCGCCTCCCGAGTAACTGAGACTACAGGTGCTGCTACAACGCCTGGCTAATTTTTGTATTTTTAGTAGAGATGGGATTTCGCTGTGTGGGCCAGGCTGGTCTCAAACTCTTGATCTCAGGTGATCTGCCTGCCTTGGCCTCCCAAAGTGTTGGGATTACAGGTGTGAGCCACCAAGCCTGGCCTTTTTTGTTTGTTTGTTTTGTTTTGTTTTGTTTTTTTCAAGCAGAGACTTTTAAAATCTACGTATGCCCTGGAAGCCACTCCTCCCTTTGAGTTGTCCCGCCCTTCCAGATCTAACCAATATAAACCTTACATGTATTGATCGATGTATTCTGTCCCCCTAAAATGTATAAAAGCAAGCTGCATCCCGACCACCTTGGACACATGTCATCAGAACGGCTGAGGCTGTACCATGGGTGTGTCCTTAACTTTGGTAAAATACACTTTCTAAATTGATTGAAACTTGTGCCAGATACTTTTTGGTTCACATGTCATCATCATCCCTTTGGCAAGTCTCATAATGAATGGCGGCTCTCTGATTGGCAAGTGGGTCTCACCTTGTCTGCCAGTGCCTCCATGGTAGCAGTGCCTGGGGAGCTGTGCTGGGGAGTATTCTCTGGCCTTGTTCCCTCTTGGCCGTGCCCGGGGAAGCAGGAGTAGACACACACATACAATGTATTTGCACACCCTACTAGAATTTGGATGCGGAAAGGTTCTGTCTAGCAAGTCTTGTTCACACCAGTACCTCCGGTCTGACACATGTAGTTGCTCAGGAAACCTTAGCTTAGGGAAGACGTGGTAACCTGGCTCTTTTTCCATTTGTTTGTTTGTTTGTTTGTTTGTTTATGGTTTTTTTTTTTTTTTTTTTTGAGACAGAGTTTTGCTTTTGTCGCTCAGGCTGGAATGCAATGGCATGATCTCGGCTCATTGCAACCTCCGCCTCCTAGGTTCAAGAGATTATCCTGCCTCAGCCTTCCCAGTAGCTGGGATTACAGGCATGCATCACCACACCCAGCTAATTTTTGTATTTTTAGTAGAGATGGGGTTTTACCATGTTGGCCAGGCTGGTCTCTAACTCCTGGTATCAGGTGATCCACCTGCCTCAGCCTCCCAAAGTTTTGTGAGCCACCGCAACCGGCCCAAGACGTGGCTCTTGAGCCTTGTCATGCCAGTGATTGCTTAGGAGCAAAGTGGCCTTGGCAATACAGCAGCAATAAGACTCCTTCCCGGAGTCTCTGTGCTGTGAATTATAAAGAACAGGAAGGTCCCCCAGGCATGGCCCTTGGGGGATGACTGTGGCTCACCTGTTTCCCACGCCATCGTAAACCCAGTGAGTGGAACCGAGGCCCTCATAGGCCGATGCCCAGTAATAAAGACAGGAATTCAAGTGCAGGCTGTAGAGAAGGTAGGCTGTGGTCCTGATGACCCTGCAGAAGGAACGTAGCATGTTAACACAGTGGTGGAAGAGGGTGGTGAGGGATAGACACCTGGCCAGAGGAAGCCAACCCATGGGTGGGCTGGCCCAACTGGATGCTTTTTTGAGATTGTGCCAGTTAGGAAGGGTGGTGCTTGAATGGGGCGTTGTAACGACCTGGGGCTAGAATTGGCACAGAGGTAGCAGAGCTGACTGTGCACTGGGGGAGTGGAGGGGCCAGAGGGGAAATGTGTGTTGGGGGAGTAGCAGGGAGGGACTGATGTGTGCAGAGAAGTTGAGTTGAAGATGGGGCCATGTCGCGCCAGGAGAGATGTGGACAGGAGCCTTGCTCCCTAGCACGGCCTGGCTGGTCTTGCGCCTCATCCTCAGACGTCTGTGAAATAGCCACCGCCGCCTTACAGCTGTTCCCATTCTGTTAGAGCTGGCTGCGGGCTCCAGTTCCCTGAGCTGAGGCCAAAATGAGGCCTAGCTCACTGCAACGCTGGTAAGCCCCTCGTGCCAGCCGATGCGTGCCCTCATCACAATGAGGGGTATGGGATATGCCTGGTTCTCTAAATAACAAACATTTCTCTGGGAAAGAGGAGGCGGGACCAGAAAGACGCCTGGCTTCCAGTGGAGATGGGGCCTGGAGGTCAGTGGGGGTAGACAATGCCTTGCTGCCTGTTCTCTAGGTACAAACTTCCTCTGTTGTGTGTGTGTGTGTGCATTGTGTGTGTCATTTGTGTCGTGTGTGTGCATTGTGTGTGTTGTGTGTATGTGCACTGTATGTGTTGTGTCATGTATGTTGTTTGTGTTGTGTTGTGTGTGTCATATATCTGTTGTGTGTGTGTTGTGCGTGTATGTATGTGTTGTGTGTTATGTGTATTGTGTGTGTGCGTTGTGTGTTGTGTTGTGTGTGTTGTGTGCCTGTGTGTGTTGTGTGTGTGTTTATGTGTGTCATGTGTGTTGTGTTGTGTGTGTTGTGCGTGTGTCGTGTGTGCTGTCGTGTGTGCTGTCGTGTGGTTGTGTGTGTTTGTGAGTGTTGTGTGTGTGCATGCACACACACACAGGGGGAGTCTCACCTGTACACGTAGGCTTTGCTGAGGATGGATTCCAGGCGGTTGTTAAACTCGAAGAAGGCCATGTACTGGAGGGAGAGCAGGGCATGAGAGCAGCCCACCGCCTGCGGGTAGCATGCTGCTCCCACGCCCACGGGCGCCAGGACTCAGGGCTCTTCCTGCAGCCCACGGGAGGAGGGAACAGGACGGTGAGCATTCAAAATCAGAAATCCTCCACCCCTTGACAGGTAGGGGCCAGAAACTCCACTTAGGAATCTGAAGAAAGTCATAGCCCGTCTTCCCTTGCAAATGACATGTAATCTTGTTCTCACAATTTGCATATAATTTCAGGGGACTCCCGGATGCTCTGAGCCCTATCATGAGACTTTTAGGGGTATATGCATCCAGGTTAAAGATGCTGTTTTTAATGTTTCTTATAAAGAAAACAATTTAATAAAGAGACAGCATCCCTAACACCCCACTCTTATATCCTTCAAAGGTTTATTTATAATAATAGAAGTATATTAATAACTACTTTTCTTTATTGAGCACCTACTATATGACTGGCATATGCCTTTTTTATTTTTTTATTTTTAGAGACAGAGTCTCACTCTGTCATTCAGGCTGGAGTGCAGTGGTGCGATCATAGATAACTGCAGCCTCGAACTTCTGGGCTCAAGCGATTTTTCAGCCTCAGCCTCCTAAGTAGCTGGGACTACAGGGCACACATCACCACTCTTGGGTAATTTTTAAATTTTTTGTAGAGACAGGGTCTCACTGTGTTACCCAGGTTGGTCTCAAATTTCTAGGCTCAAGTGATCCTCCTGCCTCAGCCTCCTAAAATGCTGATATTACGAGCATGAGCCACCGCACCCAGCCAGCATATACAATTATATACATTACCTCATTCCTTATTTACATATGAAGGATGTATTATCATTCTACTTTGACAGAAGTTGGTGCTCAGGGAAGTCCAATAACTTGTCCAAAGCACACAGCTGGTATGTGAGAGAGTCAGCATTCAAACCCAGGCCACACTCAAAGCTGCAAGCTCTTTCCTTATGCTATACCATCTCTAGATCTTTGCATTTATTTTTTGATATTTGAAAACAGTATTTATGAAGATTCCCTAAGGGATATTCCAATTATCATCCATGTGTTCATTCTAATTCCAGCCACAGTTTAAGCTGGAGGCAGAAAGAACAGGGGCTTGGATGGCTCACGCAAAGAGTTTTGTCCACTGAGGGGTGTTCAATGTTAGGCCTGTGAGTTATGCCCCCTCACTGGGGCCACCATGTGAACCAAGATATGGATCTCACCTCTACATCTGGGGTGAAACTTGGCCTGTGGACCCAACCTTCCTCACTCTGATGTTTGGCTCTAAAGCAACCTCTGCAGTCCCTGGAAGGCTGGTATGTGTCAAATAAGAATGGTGCCAATTCCACTTTCCCCCTTCCTCTTGGCAGCCAGGAAGCTCAGAGGCAGTTTCCATGCTCGATTCCACATAGATGTGCTTTCTTTTCATCAGGGCACTTGCATGCCCCCTAGTTTTCTCTGCCCTGTTTCTCTGAGTTGTTCATGGTATTGCATTTGCCTTTTTAAGGTAAATTCCCTCAGTACTGTTTTCAGAAAAAGGCACCAAGCATCATTTCAGGAGAGAGATGAATGTGATTGGTTGGCTACCAAAATCCATTTGGGGGATCCTGAATGTTCTGAGTGGCTATCCACCCTGGTCACATGACAGGACCATGGCCAGCTGTGGCAGCCAGACCATCCTGGAGACTTTGGCTCTGTTCAGTGAGTGGCAGAAGGAATGGCTGGAATGACACTGAGGCCTGGCCAATGATGAAACAGGTGTCTGGCTGTGCATTCAAATCCATCCCTGGCACTTCCTTGCTCCTGCGACCTAGGGCAAGTGTCCCCGCCTCTCCAAGCACCAATGCCCCCATTTGTTAGACAGAGACCATCATAAAGCAGAAACCCCCTCTTGAGAGTATCTGTAATCACTGAGAGCATAAACAGTGGAGTCGGATGACCTGCATTCGAATTCGGGCTCCACTCCCTCCTGGCTCTGTGACTTTGGGCCAATTACTTAATCTCTCTGTGCCCCAGTCCCTTCATTTGCAAAACGCTGGCAATAACACTACCTAACATGCAGCACCACCAAGCACTAGCAATTGTAATGAACTTTCCACTGAGACACACATGGAATAAACGCATCTCCCCTCGGGCCATCCCTCAAGGACGCTCCCTCCCCAGTGCTGCTGGGGGCAGACAGGAAGATGCCAGTGCCGGTGCACAGCAGGGATGAGCTGAAGGCCTGGGGTGGGGGGCCCAGCAGTCCTACCTTTAAACAGCGGGGCAGGCGGAGGAGGGGGTTCACGCCGACTTTCAAATAGAGAAAATCCAAGGGCAGGAGGCTGAGCAGGTCCATCTGAAATCCCCATGGGACACCACGGGGGTAAAACCGGGTGACCCCAGGGTTGAGGGTGAGGGGAGAGGCGGAGTCTCTCCCTTCCGTGGAAAGGTGAGGTTAGAATGCCCCAGGAGAGCTTCAAACTAGAGGGCAGAAGGTGTCCCACCAACAAGCCTTCGTTTGCTTCAAAGCCCATGTTGCCAGCCCCAAAGGCAGTTTCATTATCCCCGATAGTGGCTGCTGTGCCATACAGTAGGAGCGGGAGTGGTATAGACACAATGAAAGGTGGCTTCTGGCCAGGTGCGATGGCTTATGCCTGTAATCCCAGCACTTTGGGAGGCCAAGGCGGGCAGATCACTTGAGATCAGGAGTTTGAGACCAAACTGCCCAACACAGTGAAACTCTGTCTCTTCTAAAAATACAAAAATTAGCTGGGTGTGGTGGTGCACACCTGTAATCCCAGAACCTAGGGAGGCTGAGGCAGGAGGAGCGCTTGAACCAGGAGGCAGAGGTTGCAGTGAGCTGAGATCACACCACTGAACTCTAGCCTGGGAGACAGAGTTAGACTCTGTCTCAAAAAAAAAAAAAGAAAAAGAAAAAAGAAAGGTAGCTTCTGGGGCCACCCAGCCCGTGCTGGTCTCCTGGGGCTTGTGGCTTGGAGGACACTCCCACAGGGACCAGCATCTCTCCGTGTGGCAGAAACCACATCTCATGAGCCCCCCAGGGCCCTCTGAGGCTCCCCCTTCTGAAACTTGCGTTCCCGGCACTCACCTTGAAGCGGCGAGACTTCAGGTAGTTATTTCGCATGTCCTTTTTGTCCGTCTGAAAGAAAGGGAATAATGATGGTGAAATGGCCTTAGAGCTTAATCCCTCACCCTGTGGGGAGCAATTGTGAAATTTCCCGAAGAACCCCACCCTCAAATGAGCATAACAGCTCGAGGACCCTCTGAGCCTTGGTGAAAGCCTTGAGTTTTATAGGTGGAGAGGCCCGGCCCTCAGGGAGGAGAGATTTGTTCTGGTCACCTAGCTAGATCCTGATTTCTTGGGTGGAAATCGAGGACATTAAGCTTATTCTCTCTGTCTACTGGTCTTACCTGGGCCATTTGCACATCTGTTTTCTGAGGAATTGGTAACCACTTTGATCAGGCCAGAAAAGAAGTTCTCCAAGGAAGTCTCTTTACTTTTTACTTTACTCCCTTTAAATCTCTCCAAGGAAAATTGTTGAGAGGCAAAACCTCAGCTCGTCTGCACACAGCAAAACAGGCATTGCCGGGGTGGAATTTTGGAAAGTGACCCACACTGGAGACAGGGACTGTGTCTCCTGTTCCTGAGAAGTCACAGTCAGGGCCTCAGTTTCCTCCCTAGTAAGGCGGGGGTGGTGCGCGGGGCTGGACCAGAGGCCAGGGTCTCAAACTGGCCCAAGTAGGAGAGCATCAGTGTGTTCTTTGCAGGACCCTTGGGAGAAGTCAATTGCCAGCAGTTACCTGTGCTGAGCGCCCTGCATGCATCGTTTCAACCAATCCTCATGGCAACACTGGGAGGTGGAAGCTATTACTATCCCCATTCTACAGATGAGGAAACAGACGCGATTCAGCTAGCTGTGGTGGAGGTGGGATTCAAACCAGGTACATCGTCACTAAAGACCATTCTCTGGACCACTTCTCTATCTTTGATTCCGTCAAGTGGTCCAGGAACTATTTCACCTATGAGCAATATGTGATGTGTGTAATTTGAACATATCAAAGGCGTGCAAAATAAACAACCATGCTGTTGAACAAGCACTGCAGCCGTTCTTGAGATTTCGTTATTTACTTATTTTGTCATCTATGACAGCATCAGGGGTCAGTGCCCTGAAGGCTCTGGCTGAGCGGTCTGCCCGCGGTCATCCCAACACCACCTGCCTGTGACTCACAATGATGTCCCCGCCTCTGACAAACTGCAGGCGTATCTGGAACACGGTGATGTCCAGGAAGTAGATGAGGTCACACAGGTAATCCATCAGCAGCCAGAGGTGGATGTTGTCCGGGGTCTGGTAGGGGAAGGCCCAGCGCACGGGAATCAGCCAACAGTTCCAATTCCAGGCCATCACCACGAAGAACAGCCACAGGATATACATCAGGTCTGTGGGGAAGATGGACGGGGCCGCTGGAGTATCAGCCAGGCAAGGTTCTTCACCAGTTGAATCAGGTGGGGCTTTGTTCTTTCTACATTTCCACACTTTCCGTCAACTACTACATGTGGCACTTTTGTAAGAGTGTGTGTGTGTATATGTGTGTATATATATACATGTATATGTGTGTATATATGAATATATGTATATATGTGGGTATATATATGTGTGTATATATATGTGTGTGTATATATATGTGCGTATATATATGTATATATAACTTTCTGCTTTAGGAGCCAGGCACAGTGGCTCATGCCTGTAATCCCAGCACTTTGGGAGGCCCAGGTGGGAGGATTGCTTGAGCCCAGGAGTTTAAGACCAGCCTGGACAACATAGCAAGACCCTATCTCTACTTTAAAAAAAAAAAACAACTATCTGCTTTAAAAATAAATCACTGATAAGCCCTAATAAATCAAATACTCTCAGGAGGGAATATGCTGGTATTATAAGATAATAGGCAGCCAACTAGAAAACTTTCATTCTTCTTTAATTGTTTTCATTCTCCTTTAATTTTTTCCCAAAATGTATTTTCTGCCTTAGTAAATACAGAATAATAAATAATGCATGAAGGATGGACAGACAGGTGAATGCATGCATGGATGGATGGGTATTCCAGATCATTTGGTTGGCTATTTGTTTATTTGTTTATTATTTTTGTAGAGATGAGGTCTCACTATGTTGCCCAGGCTGATCTTGAACTCCTGGGCTCAAGCAATTCTTTCACTACAGCCTCTCACAGTGCCAGGATTACAGGTTTGAGCCACTGCACGCAGCTCACCAGGTCATTTGAGAAATCCAGTGGACACCAGGGTTGAAGTCCTGTCCCCCAAATGTGTGACCTTGAGAAAGTCCCTCTCTGGCACCTGCCCTCTTCTGAGAAATCACAGGAAAAGATCAGATAAGAAAGGCAGGGAGTCCGCTGTGAACTCTAAAGTGCTACGCACGTATGAAGTGGTGTTATTTCTGAGGAATATGAAGTGGGCTTAAAGGGAAGCAATAGGAATTCACACTCCTGCCCTTTTTCTGTTCAGAGCAGGAAAAGGCCAGCATGACTAGAGTGAAAAAAGGACTTGGCCAAGAGTCAGGAGTCCTGGGTCTGCACTAAGTAGTTGCATCTTTACCCTTGCTGACTTCTTTGTGCCTTAGTTTCCTCATCTGTAAGATGGGTGTGATCTTATGTTCCTATTCCAGGGACTTTTGTTGTTGTTGTTTTTAAGACAGAGTCTCACTCTTTCACCTAGGTTGGAGTGCAATGGTGTGATCTTGGCTCAGTGCAATCTCCACCTCCTCGGTTCAAATGATTCTCCTGCTTCAGCCTCCTGAGTAGCTGGGATTACAGGTGTGCACCACCACACCCAGCTAATTTTTGTGTCTTTAATAGAGGCAGGGTTTCATCATGTTGGCCAGGCTGGGTTTATTTTGAGAATCAGGCAAGAAACTGTGGAATGGTTTTGAAAAGTATGAAAGGTCATGAACCCAGGTCGTTTGTGACTTCCCATCCCACCTCTTGAATCCCCTGACCCTCTTCCCATCCCGCTCCCACTCTCCTGCCCTCTCATGTTACACAGTGGGAACACCCATTCCCCAGGACTCACTGGTCAGTGGGTCAATGCTCTGGGGAAACTGGTACTTCTTCCAGGGGCGGCGTTTGAACTTGCAGCAGAGCATGTCGCAATAGTGCTCCTCTTCCACTGGCTCGGCTTCTGCGGGCTTCGTGGCTGGAGCTGACTCTGGGGCTTTCTTGGCTGGGGCTGTGGGATGACATTGGTGACTATCTGAACCAACCCTGAGGCCCACATAGAGGATGCAGAGAGAAGGATCCCAACTGCAGACCCTGGATCCAGAGCTGAGGGGACCCTGGCACCATTATGCAAGCTGCTGCAAGCTCTGTGTGCAGAATCCAAGTCGCTCTCCTGGAGTGAACTCCACAACTCCCTCCTCAACAGTAACAGCAACCCGGGTGGCCACCCAGAAACTCTTACCAACTACCAAGCTGGAACTGCTTCTCAGAAGCTGACCCAAACGAGTTGTTTCTGGGCCAGTTGGATGTTTCAGTGTCTGCTTGTGTGTCTATGCATAGACCCCCTTAGTTCCCTCTGATGAGATGGAGGCATTTTGTACCCAGTGTTTCCAGTACCCATGGTTGGAATGCTGAAGGGCCTAACAAAATCAGGGAAGTATTGCTCCAGGTTTCTGAGATGGAATCTCAGCTCCTTCATCTCTAAAAACAGAGACCAGATGGGATCACAGCCTCCCTGTGTATCTATGATGATACTTTTGGTGACCCAGGGATTGGCTCTTATAGGTTCAATATGGCTATGTTTTCTAGCTTCAAGACTGTGACATCAGGCTCTGCATGGCCTGTTGTGGGCACCATGATTTCCAAGATACAGCCTTCCTCTGGAAAGATCTAAAATATCTCCCTGACAAGAGATCATGTGTCTTACTTCCTCCCAATACCTTGAAAGAAAAGAAACATTCGGATAGCGTCAATAAGAACTTTCAAGGCACTGACATCTCTGAAAAATAAGACTGCCTAGTTCCAGAGCAGGCTGTGCACACAATCTGAGTGTAAGACCATAAGATACATTTTGGGCGGCACCACCCACCTACCAGTAGGAAAGGGATGGAAGGGTCAAGGAAGGCACTTCCCCATGGGAGAGAGGGCCGAGTGCAAGTGGATTGTTGGCCAGAACTTTGATCTTCCCACTCTTGGGTACCTATCTCAACCTACGGACCCCAAATCCAGAGAGTGGGGATCTGGGCTTCTCTCATGGACCTCAACCATTTTCTTGGGGCCACCCTCGCCATGAGTTGACAGGGGATTTTGGAGGCCCCACCCCATCCCCGGCCAAGTAGGCCCCCTCCAGCTCCAGACTCACAGGGCTTGGGGCTCTCCTCATCAGAGGTGACGTCAGGGTCGATGAGTTTCTCCTTCACTTTCTCTGTCCGCTCCTTGAAGAGCTTCACCAGCTCCTGGAGCCGGTCGTTGATGATGGCGCTATTTGTGCTGGCCGCGGAGGCCACACGGTCCTGGCCGCTGTGGGAACATCACCCAAAGCTGAGCAGGCTGAGCCGGGAGGGACCCCTGCGCCCCCAGGCCAGAGCTGTGCAGCGTCTGTGTCCCACCTTCTGGCAGAGCCTGAAGGAGGTAAGTCCTGCCCCCGTCTCCTTCTGACATCAGAAACCACAGACCCACTGTAATCTCCTAGGAGGAAATTCAGTCCGGGAATAATGCCCAGGTGTTCTGGCCCAGCTTTTGGAAAATGTACCATGTAGGCTCTGATTCAGATGGGCAGTTCTGGAAAACGCGTGACTCCACTTGTAATTTAGGAGAAGACTCTTGGAACTCAGTTTAGAGTTCAGCAAAATTGGGCTGTTCATCCCAGTGCAGGGTTCACATGAGATACGTGTCCAGGGGCAGAACAGAGAGGGAGCAGGCCTACTTTTTTAGGCTTAGGATATAACTGCTGGAAAAAGCAGTGCAGATACATTCTATATCCCTTTAACTTACAGGAATTAAAGTTTCTGCACTGTCAGCAAGAGAGAGAGTGAGAAACAGAGAGAGACAGAGAATGAATGAGTCTGCCTAGCATTCAGCTTAGTGTGGGGTGTGTGCCCTGGGTGCACTGAAGCAGGCCTGTGAATGTGCTTTCTTTCCTCTGAGTGGCCTCACTGAGATCATCTTGCTGAGATATCTTTTTTATCTTTTTTTTTTCATACATTAAGACACAGAAACTGCAGTCGACTACTCTTTTTGAGCTCAACTGAGGAAGCAGGGCTGGAGAAAACAAGTGTGTGGCTCTTTTTTTTTTTTTTTTTTTGAGATGAAGTTTCATTCTTGTCACCCAGCTGGAGTGCAATGGTACGATCTCGGCTCATTCAACATTCACCTCCTGGGTTCAAGCAATTCTCTTGCCTCAACCTCCTGAGTAGCTGGGATTACAGGCACAAGCCACCATGTCTGGCTAATTTTTGTAGTTTTAGTAGAGACGGGGTTTCACCATGTTGGCCAGGCTGGTCTCGAACTCCCGACCTCAGGTGATCCACCTGCCTCGGCCTCCCAAAGTGCTGGGATTACAGGCATGAGCTACTGTGCCCGGCCAAGTGTGGGGCTTCTAATGAGAGCTGGCATACAGGTGTGGTGGGGACATGAGCTGCTCCCCTACACTCATTCTCTCCTGTGGTGCACACTCACTGGGATACAGCCACCCAGCCAGGGACCACGTGCCAGGCTCTCACTATTGGAATGTGAGCTCTCAGGCACAATACATGCAACTAGGGGCCTCCTTGCTGAAGACAGGCCTGGAGTTCTCCCTTTCTAGTGGTGACCAGTGGGATATGGGAAGGTACATGGAGAAAGTGGCAGAGCACTGTCATCTGGGTCCCTAAATGATTGCATGGAGCAGAACCTTCTGCAGACCTGATGCATGCAACTAGTGAGATGACGATGGCATATATGATACATCGTGTTCCTTAAGCCACTGAGCCTTTGAGGTCCATTTGTTACAGCAGCCTAGCCTGCCTAGCTAATACATGGGTCTCCAAGTTGACCTCCTTAAGACTTTTCAAGAATAGGTTTTCTCATTTTACCTCATTTCTGCCTTCGTTTCTGATATTAAACCCTACCTCTACCCCTACCCTACCTCATAAAATGTGAGTCCACTGCATGCTACAGTGGGCAACTGGACTGAGGTTGGGGTTGGGACTTCTTCTTGCTTATCTTTTCTAACTTTCCACAGCTCTGTTAAGCACAAACTGCATAAAATTGTAGATAGAAAAAAAGACTGGAAGGAGGAAGGAATGCCTGCTGTCTCCTGTGGCTCATCCAGGAGTCATGGCCAAGGACTGTGATGGGGATTCCAGGCAGAGCCCAGGGCTGGGGCATTCGCCATCCATCAGAGCTTCTCAGATCCTTCAGGAAGACACCTCCCACTGGCCCAGCCCTGGGGACAGTTCGATCTCTGAGACCCAGGTCCCAGTGCCATCGCAGTGCTTTCTGTCTTTCTTTATTTTTCTTTTCTTTTTTTTTTTTTTTTATGGAGTCTCGCTCTTGTCACCCAGGCTGGAGTGCAGAAGTGAGATCTCAACTCACTGCAACCTCTACCTCCTGGGTTCAAGCAATTCTCCTGTCTTAGCCTCCCAAGTAGCTGGGACTACAGGCACGTGCCACCACGCTTGGCTAATTTTTGTATTTTTAGTAGAGACAGGGTTTCACCATATTGGTCAGGCTAGTCTCGAACTCCTGACATCAGGTGATCTGCCCACCTCAGCCTCCCAAAGTGCTGAGATTATAGGCGTGAGCTACCGCGCCCGGCTGTCATCACAGTGGTTTCTAAACATTGTTCTGCAGGCCAGCCGCACCACATCCCCTGGGGAGTTCGGAAAATGTGGACTGATCCAGTGCAGCCAGATAGGGCCAGGGAATCTTTTTGTTTGTTTGTTTTTTCACAAACTCCCCAGGGCAGAACCCACTGGAGATCCTGGTGGTCCTCCCTGTCCCCACTGACCTTTCACAATTCAGCAGCAGGAGCCCTGCTGGCAGCTCCCCTCAGCCTCTCCTTCACAAGGGGACCTCTGCCTAGAGATCCCTCCCTCTCTGAGCGCTGCTGGCCGTGGACACAGCTGGGCCCAGAGGTTGAGCCCACTGGATTTTACAGGACTCCTGGGCCAGCCAGAAGCAGCCTGGGCAGGAGATCGATCCTGACTTACTGCTGGGAAGCCACTGGCAAAGTCTGCCTTATAGTGGAAGGTTCTAAAAGCATCCACACTAGCCCCCCCACATCCCCCACCCTCCCCCAAGTCTTTCAACTTTCTGAGACCCCAGAGGGGTCTCACTCAGTGTCCTTTGGGGTGGTGGGGTCCGACCAGGCAACCACTGGGGACTCGGCTGGTGACAACGCCTTAAGCTCTTCAGCCTCATCATCCTCAGAGGGCAGCTTCTTCCTGCAAAGACACAGATGTAGAAGGGGCCTTCAGCAAGGGCAGAGGCCCCAGGGAGAAGTGTCATGACTTTGATCCCTAAAGATCACCTAGAGCCAATTCCCAGATAGAGGATGGGGGTGGAGCATGAACTTCTGAGTCCTCATTTCTCTGGAGGGAGGGAAAAAGGCAGAAGAGAGGGGCATAGCCACTCTCTAAACCTCAGTCTTCCCATCTGTTAAATGGCTTGGCCTAAAGGTAACATCATTGACTTGGTATTGCACCCCAGTCCTGCCTCTTACCAGTGTGTGGCCTCAGCAAATTACTAAAATACTCTGAGTTACCTCAGTTTCCCCCTCTGTAAAATGGGATTAAATCTACCCAAGTAAATGAGATTCTTACCACTTAGTTCTCAGCTTAAACTTCCTTCCCCCATCCTGCTCCCAGTCTAAAGTCACCCACCTCATTCCCCTCTACTCTCTATCACACCACCTTTTCAGCTATCAGAGAAGCCGTGGAATCCAGTCTCCAGCTTACGGTGTGACCTTGGGTAAGTCCCATCCCCTCCTGAGCCCCAGGCTCCCTATCTGAAGAATGAGGACTAAATGATCCCAGGGTTCTCCATCAGTCAGGAAGTCCAAGTCTGCCATGGAGTGCTGCATTCTGGAGCCATTAGTGTCTTGGTTAGTGGTGTCCAGATCTGTCCTGAATTTCAGAGACAAGAAGGTTCTCACACAACCTGCCTCTTACCTGACATCAGCAGGTTTGAGCCTGGGCGTCTGACTAGGTGGAAGAGGTGCCTCTGATACTATTTTACATTGGCATCTTAGGGGCCAACTCTCTGGATTTTCCCACCCTCTACCCCAGCAGTGAGAATGAATTGGTTTCCTGAGGAACGCAAAAGCCTGGGAAAGAGGAAAAAAGATCAAGAGAGACAAATTCCTTAATACCACCAAGAAAGCAAGCTCCACTGTTAGAGAAAGAATCCTGTTTAAGATAGAGTAGAACTAGCTGATGTAGAAACACAAAGATTGCGTCTGGAGGACGCTGCCCAGGCCAATATCTACCAATAGGAAGAGCATTTCCTACGTCCATGAATGAAGTCCTGGTAGAGAAGAATGGTCATTCTTAATGACTTCCGTTCGCATTTAAAACACAGAAGGCTGAGTGTTAGCACACAAAACCAAGAGTCTGGGGACATGGGTATGCATGTCACACATGAAAGCATATGTGTTGTTGACTCATCAGGATGAGCATCAGTCAGTCAGTAGCATGAAGATGAGAGTTCAGGACTTGATATGGTCTGGCTTTGTGACCCCACCAAATCTCATGTTGAATTGTAACCCCCAGTGTTGGAGGTAGGGCTTGGCGGAGGTGATTAGATCATAGGGGTGGAGTTCTCGTGAATGGTTTAGCACCATCCCCCCTTGGTACTGTATAGTGAGTGAATTCTCACGAGATCTGATTGTTAAAAAGTGTGTGGCACCTCTCTACTCTCTCAGTCCTGCTTCTGCCATGTGAGAGCCTGTTCCTTTTGCCTTCCACCATGAGTGCAAGCTCCCTGAGGCCTCCCCAGAAGTAGATACTGCCATGCTGCCTGTACGCTCTGCGGAACAATGAGCCAATTAAACCTCTTTTATTTATTTATTTATTTACTTACTTACTTACTTATTTATTTGAGACAGAGTCTTGCTCTGTCAACCAGGCTGGAGTGCAGTGGTGCGATCTCGGCTCACTGCAACCTCCGCCTCTGCCTCCCGGGTTCAAGCAATTCTCCTGCCTCAGCCTCTCGAGTAGCTGAGATTACAGGCACGCACCACCACGTCCAGCTAATTTTGTATTTTTAGTAGAGACGGGGTTTCACCATGTTGGCCAGACTGGTCTCAAACTCCTGACCTCAGGTGATCCGCCTGCCTTGGCCTCCCAAACTGCTGGGATTACAGGCATGAGCTACTGCGCCCGGCCATGATTACTTGACCAGGGCCTTCACTTCCGTGAGGTTTGATCAGAAATGGAATCCACAGGCAAGGAGCTTCACCTTGGGACCAAGCCTGACAAGGATCTTCAGTGATTAATCTGCAATTCCCAGCAGAAGCTGAAAACTCCAGCCAGTCCCCAAATTCCACCCTTTCCCCAGCTGGAGTCAGAGGAAGCCGCCCTCGGGTTCCTTCTCTGGGAACACAGCCTGGGGCCAAGCCCTGAGCTGCCCAAACCTGCTGACATCTGCACATCTTCCCAAGAAGCTCACGTCAGCAGAGGTTCCTACTCCAGCCCCTGAGGGCCAATCACAGAGTTGGGCAGGAGGACACTGGGGACAGGGGTCACTGAAGCCATCACCGGGCAGACGCAACACTCCACTGGGACCCAAACCTGAGTCTGCCAGGGATCCAGGCCAGCGCTCTTCCCCAGCCTCACCACCTTGACTCCGGATTCCACCACTAGGGTTTCTACGGGGATACAGAGGGAGGGATGTGTGGCATCCACCTTGATTCCAGAAGGCTCTGAAATGATCCTGTTGCTTTCTGCCAACTCACCTAGGATGGCAAAACTCATGGATTCACTTTTTTCACACTGTAATTAACAAGAACAGCCCCACACAAGAAGACTGGGGCCAAAAATCCCATTGCTGGGACCCAACGTCAGTCCTCCTGTGCCCAGCACAGGGCATTCTCCTGAGCCTAGAAAGTGCACACTGCCACCGGACACTGCGGCTTATGCCCGTAATCCCAACTTTGGGAGGCCGAGGCGGGCTGATCACCTGAGGTCAGGAGTTCAAGACCAGCCTGGCCAACATGGTGAAACCCTGTCTCTACTAAAAATACAAAAATTAGCCAGGCATGGTGGTGGGCACCTATAATCCCAGCTACTTGGGAGGCTGAGGTAGGAGAATCACTTAAATTCGAGAGTCAGAGATTATAGTGAGCTGAGAACATGCCATTGCATTCCCGCCTGGGCAACAGGCAACAAGAGCGAAACTCCATCGAAAAAAAACAAAACAAAACAAAAAAAACCACGAAAGTGCAAGCTGCCCCAGAGAAGCCAGAATGAGGGCCTAAGCTGGCAGCTCCTGGTCCCCCAGCACTGCCTGTGTCTGGCCCTGTGCTCAGTACCTTAGGGTGCAGTAGCCTGTTAAATTCTCACAATTCTAGTAACCAGGTGGTATTTCTTTCCTCATCTTACATGAGGAAAGTGGAGGCCTAGGGAGGTTAAATGACCTGCCTTAAGACCCACTTACAAGTGGTGCTCTGGGATTCATTCCAAGCGATGGCCTGAAGCTGGAAAGAGGGCCTTGCCCAAGCTCCTCTGTGGCTTTTTGGCCCTCGTCAGTTGCTCCCAATGTTCATTCTGTCCCCGCTCAGAGTCAGCCCCACTGGCCTCGGCCTCCACAGAGAGGCAGGCCTCAGAACTCTCACCTCTCAGGGGTGGGCTCAGGCAGAGGTTTCCCGCCCCGTTTCTCATAGTCACATTCAACCTGGCACTTGCTTGTTTATTTGGTTACTTGTTCATTGTCTATCTTGGCCCCTCTAGAATGTCAGCCCCATGAGGGCAGGCCCCTGCCAGGCTTCTCCCTCATGTATTCCCAGCATCCAGGGCAGAGTTCAGCACATACAGATGTTCAGTACGTGCTTGTGAATGCACGAATGACAGGGACAAGAGGAGCCTCACAGACTCAGCTCACAAGCAGAAGTACAGAGGCTTGGATTTCAGCCCCACATGATCTTGGTCCCTTCTCTCCCCTAAATATGCCACCCCCTACCCAACCCAGCCTGCGTCGTTTCCCTGCCCACATAAAGGGAACAGGGGTAAATAGAGCAGACGTCTACAAGTGGAGCCATTTCTGGATTCCCTAATGGGCTTTGTACATAATTCAGTGAACTAAACATAAGAACTGATGAAGTTGTGAGCTGTACTCCCAGGCCCAGTGAAACTGTGTCTCTTTTCTCTACGTTAAGACCTCACAGCCCTCAGTTTGCTACACCTAGCCATCTCCATTCTGACAGGCTTCTGACCTCAGCTGAGCAATTACTCAGGAGCTCATGGATGAGAGCAAAAGTTAGCTAAGAAGAAAGAACCATCGCTCCATCCAGCCAGTGCAGAAGAGGTGCAGACAGCCCCCCTTAGCTTAAAAATCACTGTCCTGCCCTTGGCAGTTTGCCTCCAGCTGCACACAGAGCCTTCTCCCAGGCACCTGGCTTGAGTTGTTCGAAAGCAGCTCTAACCACTCAGCAACAAATTTATCTGAAGAGGTGTCAAAATGTGGACCACCTTGACTAGGAGTGTCACTCTTGAGAAAGGAACCCAAGGGTAGAGAGCAGAAGACCAAACACGTGATCATGGTACCATTATGGATAGGGCCCAACAAGAGCAGATTTGTTAAGTTCATTCCAGCCCATGGAGCTGGAGGAATACCCAGCAGCCATCATAACTGAGCATTAAGGAGACAGCCCAGCAATATGGAAAAGGGTTCATGGAATGAGACAGCACCGTAAACTGGATCCCTCCTCCAATTAAAACCTTTCAAGACCATGGGCCTAACCAAGGCATAGAGGAGAATGCAGAGCAGTAAAAACACCATCTTGGGTGGTGGGATTTAGATGATTATTTTTCTAGTGTTCTGTGGTGTTTCCATTATACTATCTATTATCTTTTTTTTTTTTTTTCTTGATGGCATGATCTTGGCTCACTGCAACTGCTGCCTCCCAGGTTCAAGCAATTATCCTGCCTCAGCCTCCTTAGTAGCTGGGACTACAGGCATGAGCCACCATGCCCAGCTAATTTTTGTATTTTTTAGTAGAGATGGGGTTTTGCCATGTTGACCAGGCTGGTCTCAAACTCCTGACCTCAGGTGATCCATCTGCCACCGCCTCCCAAAGTGCTGGGATTATAGGCATGAGCCACTGTGCCCAGCCCACATTATATTATCTAATAATACAATGGGTGGATGACACTGAAAGCACAGGTAACAAAAGCAAAATATAGACAAGTGGGATTATCTCCATCTAAAAAGCTTCTGCATAGAAAGAAACAACAGAGTGAAAAGAAAGCCTGCAGAATGGGAGAAAATCTTTGAAAATTATATATTTGATAAATAAAAGAAACTCCTATACCTTAATATGAAAACAAACAAACACATTACCTAACTAAAAAATAGACAAAGAACTCAAATAGACATTTCTCCAAAGAAGACATACAAAGGGCCAGCAGGAATATGAAAAGCTACTCAACATCACTAATCGTTGGGTGTATTAGTCCATTTTCACACTGCTACAAAGGACTACCTGAGCCTGGATAATTTACAAAGGAAAGAAGTTTAAGTGACTTACAGTTCCACGTGGCTGGGGAGGCCTCAGGAAACTTACAATCATGGAGGAAGGCAAAGGGGAAGCAAGGCACATCTTACACGGCAGAGAGAGAGAGAGAGAGAGAGAGAGGGAGAGAGAGAGAGAGACTTTTTCTTTTAAATTTATAAAGAAAAGAGGTTTAATTGACTCCCAGTACTGTAGGCTTAACAGGAAATATAACTGGGAGGCCTCAGGAAACAAACAATCATGGCAGAAGGCAGAGGGGAAACAGGTACATCTTCCCATGACAGAGCAGGAGAGAGAGAGCGAGCAAATGGGGAGGAGCCACACATTTTTAAATGCCAGAAGTACCACAGTTTTAAACCATTGGATCTCGTGAGAACTCACTATCATGAGAACAGCATGGGGAAAACCATGCTGTTCATGATCCATTCACCTCCCTCCAGGTCCCTCCCTCGACACATGGGGATCACATTTCGAGAGGAGATTTGGGTGGGGACACAGAGCCAAACCATATAATCAGGGAAATACAAATCAAAACCATAATGAGATACCATCTCACATCTGTTAAGATATCCGTGATCAAAAAAAGAAAAAAAAAAAAAAAAACAGAAAATAACAAGCATTCACAAGTATGTAGAGAAATAGGAAAAATGGTATAGTCACCGTGGAAAACAGCATGGTGGTTCCTGAAAATATTATAAATAGGACTGCCATATAATCCAGCAATCCCTCTTCTGGGTGTTTATCCAAAATAATCAAAATCAGGATCTCAAAGAGATATTTGCACTCCCATGTTCATTGTAACACTATTCACAATGGCCAAGAGATGGAAACAATATAAATGTCCATCAACAGATAAAGAAAGAAAATGTGGGCTGGGTTGTAATTCCAGCACTTTGGGAGGCTAAGGCAGGTGGATTGCTTGAGCTCAGGAGTTTGAGACCAGCCTTTGTCAACATACTAGGACCCCATCTCTACAAAAAATAAAAAATTAGTTGGGTGGTGGCACGTGCCTGTAGTCCCAGCTACTTGAGAGGCTGAGAAGGGGGAAATGCTTGAGCCTAGGAGGTTGAGGCTGCAGTGGGCCAATATCATACCACTGCACTCCAACCTGGGTGACAGAGGGAGATCTTGTCTGAAAGGAAGAAAGCAGGGGACAGGAGGGAAAGGAGAGGAAGGGAGGGGAGGGGAGAGAGACGGGGAGGAGGAGGGGGAGGGGGAGGGGGAAGGAAGGAGAAAAGAAAAGAAGAAAGAAAAGAAAATGTGGTATATCCATACAATGGGATATTACTCAGCCTTAAAAAGGAAGAAAATCCTGTCACATGCTACAATGTGGATGAATCTTTTTTTTTTTTTTTTTTTTTTTTTTTTGAGACGGAGTCTCGCTCTGTCACCCAGGCTGGAGTGCAGTGGCCGGATCTCAGCTCACTGCAAGCTCCGCCTCCCGGGTTTACGCCATTCTCCTGCCTCAGCCTCCCGAGTAGCTGGGACTACAGGCGCCTGCCACCGCGCCCGGCTAATTTTTTGTATTTTTAGTAGAGACGGGGTTTCACCGTGTTAGCCCGGATGGTCTTGATCTCCTGACCTCGTGATCCACCCGTCTCGGCCTCCCAAAGTGCTGGGATTACAGGCTTGAGCCACCGCGCCCGGCCAATGTGGATGAATCTTAAGGACATTGTGCCAAGAGAAATAAGCTAGTCCCAAAAAGATAAATACTGCATGATTCCACATATATGAGATATCTAAAGTAGTCAAGCTCATAGAAACAGAAAGTAAAATGAAAAAGTAGAATGGTGGCTGCCAGGGGCTGGGGTGGGGGTGAAGGGAAGAATGGGGAGTTGCTGTTCAATGGGTATAGAGTTTCAGTCATGCAAGATGAAAAATTCTAGAGATCTGCTGTAAAATAATGTGCATATAGGTAACAATACTGTACTGTACACTTAAAATTTAAGAGTTTTTTTTTTTTAAAGACTTGGTGAGTTATAATCATATGCAAGTTTTAATAGCATCCTGTTGAAGATGAAATAAAATAAAATGAGGAGGTAGAAATCAATTATGTAACATTTATTATATATTACTATGTTATTTATTTATTTATTTTAAAAAATTTTTTAAATTATTTTTTGAGACAGATTCTTGCTCTGTTGCCCAGGCTGCAGTGCAATGGCACCATCCCAGTTCACTGCAACCTCTGCATCCCAGGCTCAAGCAATTCTCATGCCTCAGCCTCCCGAGTAGCTGGGATTACAAGAGTGTGCCACTATGCCTAGCTACTTTTTTTGCATTTTTAGGAAAGACAGGGTTTCGCTATGTTGGCCAGGCTGGTCTTAAACTCCTGGCCTCAAACAATCCACCTACCTCAGTCTCGCAAAGTGCTGGCACTACAGGCAGGAGCCACCATGTCCCGCTATTACTATATTATTTATTATATTATTCCTTCTAACTTATAGCTGAGGGCATTTGGGACAGGGCCTCCCATGAGAGCTTTTATAAGAGCCCTAAGCCAGGAGTAAGGAAAACCAGGAAGGGGCATCATAGTCCCACTTCTGACACCAACTCGCTGTGTGTGATTTTAGTCCAGCTGCTTCTCCCTCTGGCCTCAGTCTCTTCATCTGCCAGATAAACAGGTGGCATAGTGCCGAGAAAAGCCCAAGAGAAGCATAAAAGGTAACCTGTGTGTCCCCAAGGCTGAGCTTGGGACTGCGAGGGTGTCGGATTTGGCAGGAGATGGTGGCGGCAACACGGGTGAGGGTGGATTCTTTTCTGCCAAGAGGGGGCAGCTATCAGCATCCGTATCTTCCACCTGCACTTCCGGGTGCTCTTTCGTGGCAGGCACTGGGGGAGAGGAAGGAGAGGAGAAAGTCAGAGAGAGACAAAAGCCAGGTCCCAGTAGCCTGGCTGTGTTCTTGAAGAAAACCACAGAAAGCATGTTTGGAGGGGGGCTCTGATAGCTTCACTTCCCAATGGGGCACACAGAAAAGCTCCATGCAGGGGGTACAAGAACGTGGTGCCTGGGGTCCTCTAAGGGTCACAGCCACCAGCCCAGGAGCCATGAAAGAAGCCACAGAAGCCATAGGAGCTCCCCTACACAGCCTGGAGCCCAGCTCTCCTAGCTCTCAAAGCCCAGTTTGGTTTCCCTGCACTTGAGCAAGCTCCAAGAGCTGAGGCAGTGGCAGCCTCCGGAGAGGGTATGGGGAGCCAGAGTCCTGGCACCTGGCCTAGCACAGCCTGAGTCAGCTGCTTCCCCCACTCTGAGCTTCAGTTTCCCCACCCCAAGTTAGGGTGACCATGCCTTCCCAGGCATGTGGGGAGGAGCCAGAAGGCATAAGTCCTCACATTCTTAAAGTTTTTTTTTTTTTTTTTTTGAGTCGGAGTCTCGCTCTGTCTCCCAGGCTGGAGTGCAGTGGCGCAATCTCAGTTCACTGCAAGCTCCGCCTCCTGAGTTCATGTCATTCTCCTGTCTCAGCCTCCCAAGTAGCTGGGCTCGGCTCACTGCAAGCTCCACCTCCCAGGTTCATGCCATTCTCCTGCCTCAGCCTCCCAAGTAGCTGGGAATACAGGCACATGCCACCACACCCGGCTAATTTTTTGTATTTTTAGTAGAGATGGGGTTTCATCATGTTAGCCAGGATGGTCTTGATCTCCTGACCTCTTGATCCGCCCACTTTGGCCCCCCAAAGTTGCTGGGATTACAGGCGTGAGCACCCGGCAAAGTCCTCACATTCTTTTTAAAAACTATTTTATTTATTTGTTTGTTTTTGAGACAGGGGGTCTCACTCTGTCACCCAGGCTGGAGTGCAGTGGCACAATCGCAGCTCACTGCAACCTCTGTCTCCCAGGATCAAGTGATCCTCCCAGCAGCCTCCCGAGTAGCTGGGACCACAGACGCACACCACCATGCTCAGCTAATTTTTGTATTTTTTGTAGAGATGAGGTCTTACCATGTTGCCCAGGTTGGTCTTGAACTCCTGAGCTCAGGTGATCAGCTCAGGCTGGTCTCGAACTCCTGAGCTCTTCCTAAAGTGCTGGGATTATAGGCGCGAGTCACTGGGCCCGGCTGGCCTCACATTCTTGAAGAGCATCAAATGGAGACATTGGCGGGGTCCCTCCAATCAAGGGTAACAGACTGCGTAGTGTGTGCTACTCCCTATTTGGATACCTGCTTGGGTATGTCCTTGTTCTTGTACATGCCAGGGGCCCCCAAATTCATCAGCTAGCCTGACTCTGGACCTCTGAGAGGCCCTGTACTATGTCCCACATTCTGAGAATCGGGTCCTCTCCAGGGAGCCTGGACATGGCCCTACCTTGGGCTCCATCACCCACCTCAGGGACTGCAGGGACAGGTCTGCCCCACGTCCAAGGTCAGAGGATACTGAGAGGCTGGGCTGCTATTCCTCCTTCTCCCCCACACCTAGGGGGTCTACCCAGTAGTAGCTGGGCACAGGTGTGGGCACCAGCAAGGCAGGCAGGGATACACCCCCAAAAGAGGGAAGCGGGGGGATTTTGAAATAATTATATATGCGCTTTTTCTTTTCTTTCTTTTCTTTTTTTTTTTTCCTGAGATGGAGTCTCACCCTGTCACCCAGGCTGGAGTACAGTGGTGTGATCTTGTCTCACTGCAACCTCTGCCTCCCAGGTTCAAGCCATTCTCCTTTCTCAGCCTCCTGAGTAGCTAGGATTACAGGCCCCTGCCACCACACCTGGCTAATTTTTGTATTTTTAGTAGAGACGGGGTTTCACTATGTTGGCCAGGCTGGTCTCGAACACCTGATCTCAGGATATCTGCTGGCCTTGACCTCCCAAAGTGCTGGGATTACAGGCATGAGCCACCACACCCAGCCAATATGTGCTTTTTTTCAAATGGCCTTTATGAGAAAATACAGCACTCTGTTAAATTGCTTACACGTACTCTATAGTTTGATGAATCGAACCCTAAATCCTCTGGAGAAGAGGATGAGCAGGACTGGAGAAGTTGTTAAAAATGTAAGGGGAGCCAGGCACAGTTGCTCATGCCTGTAATCCCAGCACTTTGGAAGACTGAGGTGGAAGGATCCCTTAAGTTCAAGAGCAGCCTGAGCAACATAGCAAAATCCCACCTCTACAAAAATACGAAACTCAGCTGGTCACAGTGTTCCACCCACTTGGGAGGCTGAGGTTGGAGGATAGCTTGAATCTGGGAGGTCGAGCCTATAGTGAGTCAAGATCGCGCCTACTACACTCCAGCCTCGGCGACAGAGCGAGACCCTGTCTCACAAAATAATAAAAAATAAAATAAAATGGAAGTAAAATCCAGCTTCTTATTACCTTGTCTGTAGCATCTAGAATAATCATATGCTCTAGCACAGCTGGGTCAGCCCCCTGTGTCAACGCGTCCCCGGAAACATTTCCCCAAGTGTGGGGCTCCCAGAGACTGGGGAGGACAGGAGATGTTCTTTGATGGTACAGACAAAGCAAAAGATAACCTAGAATAAGAATGTTACTCCCAGTCAGGCGTGGCGGCTCACGCCTGTAATTCCTGCACTTTGGGAGGCTGAGGCAGGAGGATCACCTGAAGTCAGAAGTTCAAGGCCAGCTTGGCCAACATGGCAAAACTCCATCTCTACTAAAAATATAAAAATTCCCCAGGTGTGGTGGCATGTGCCTATAATCCCAGCTACTCGGGAAGCTGAGGCAGGAGAATGGTGTGAACCCAGGAGGTGGAGCTTGCAGTGAGCCAAGATTGCACCACTTCACTTCAGCCTGGGCAATAGAGCAAGACTTCGTCTCAAAAAAAAAAAAAAAAGTTACCCCTCTTTTAGTGAATAGCCAAAGAGGAAGTCTCAGGTCGGTGCCTCTGTGGCCTTAGAACCTCTCTTACACAGCCTAATCCCACTTGCAGCTAAGAGAGCAGGCCCCAGATTTGCACCTTCAGTGGGCCCATCCGTCTCATTAGAAAACAGCAATACCATTGTGTTTTCATTTTATTTGAGGTTATTTTTATTTATGCCTCTGTTTATGGCAAGCAATGCTGGTTTTCCATTTGAATAGTAATAAGAAGTTTTCCTATTTAAATATACTTAGTTAAATAAAAAAGAGAATCCACTGAAAGAAAAATAGTAAGCAAATAAAATTAGAGTTGGGGGTGGGCACGGTGGCTCATGCCTGTAATCCCAGCACTTTGGGAGGCTGAGCCAGGCAAATCACCTGAGGTCAGGAGTTCAAGACCAGCCTGGCCAACATGGTGAAACCCTGTCTTTACTAAAAATACAAAAATTAGCCCGGCAAGCTAGCGCACACCTGTGGTCCCAGCTACTTGGGAGGCAGAGGTTGCAGTGAGCTGAGATGGTACCACTGCACTCCAGCCCGAGCAACAGAGCAAGACTCCGTCCCCCTCCCCGTCCAAAAAAAATAATAGAATTGGTACAGATTTAGCAGTTATCAGGGAGTGGCCTGTGGAGGTGGGAACTGGGGAATGCTTTGAGGTCTTTTTATTTTGTTTCCTTTCTTTTCTTCTTCTTTTTTTTCTTTTTTTTTTTTGCAATTCAGTATCCTCAATGATAGGGGTAGGCTGCTTTGGCATAGTAGATTCAAGGCTTGCCTAGAAGGTGGAGGCCGGGGTGGCACCCCTTACTGTTGGATGATCTGTGTGCCACCTCACCTCCTCTCTGTGCCCACCTCAAGCCAGGGAGAGGAGAGAAGGACAACAGTGGATGTCTTCCCATGAAATGTTCTGTCCTGCCTGACTGGACGGATCTCAGAGGCAGCCCTGCACCGTGTCAACCACAGATAAACAAGCCAATCAAAAGGGAAAGCAGGCATGTCTGGCTTGGGTTAAGTCAGAAAGTGGCAGGAGTTAGTCCGGGGTGCCAGTATGTCCCTGAGCTCTTTGTCTTCAGGCAGTGAGCAGTGGCAGCCCAAAGGCCACTACGGGGACCTTGTCACAATCAATGGATCCAGACAGCCCTCGCTCCACCCTAGCCTCTGAGGATGCCTGTCTGCACCTGGAGCTTCTTTCCTGAAATGGAATTTGCTGAGCGGCAAACTTAAGGTCAATGGGTTCTATCTGCAATCAGCACCCACATTCCTCTTCTATTCCATTTCCCTCCTTTCATTCCCCTCCAGTCTGATCCCAGACTCCCTGTCCGAGCCTCTTGGCCTAGAGATCTGAGCAAGTGACTTGTTTAAACTAAGGTGTGAATGATTACCTATATAAAAATGATGTGCCTAAAGAAAGAAATGTATGTTTAACCTGAAAAAATGAATTGCTGGCCAGGCACGGTGGCTTATGCCTGTAATCCCAACACTTCGGGAGGCCGAGGTGGGCAGATCACTTGATATCAGGAGTTTGAGACCACCCTGGCCAACATGGCAAAACCCCGTCTCTACTAAAACACAAAAAGTAGCCAGGTGTGATGGCATGTGCCTGTAATCCCAGCTACTCGGGAGGCTGAGGCACAAGAATTGCTAGGAGGCAGAGGTTGCAGTGAACTGAGATCACGTCACTGCACTCCAGCCTGGGTGACAGAGAGAGACTGTCTCAAAAAAAAAAAAAAAGAAAAGAAAAAGAAAAAGAAAAGAAAGAGAGAAAGAGGAAGAGAGAGAGAGAAAAAATAAATGAATTGCTAATTGTAGTGGAATTTTAGGCATGAAGAGAAGGGGGCTAAAACCTCTCAAGTCACTACCACAAAGCAGGATGAAGGTATTGATCGGCAGAGGAAGAGGAGATGGTTTTCCATAAGCACAACTAGTGGTCCACACCATGACCACAGCACCCAGGGAAGAAGACAGCCCCAGCCATGCAGAAGCACATGCCACAGATATGAGCATGCTGGGTGGGGCAGGATCGTGCTACCTAGTCGGCGGATGGAGCTCCTGGTCTCCTTGGCGAAGCTGGAGTTGGACAAGCTGGTTCTCCGGGAGGTGAGGACAGGGATGCGGGTGACTGGGACACGGTAGCTGGGCACATTAGGGAGATGCTCTACCAGGTTTTGGAGCGCAGAGGCAGGGGCCACCTGGCCAGGTAGCTGGTCCTGGACTAGGCAATTCAGCTCCATGTTCTGGCCTGGTGTAGCCATGGTGCTGGGGCCAGAGGGTCTCAGGCAGAGGTGCGACCCTGGGGACTGCAATTAGGAGCACAGAGTTGAGGGAGATGATATGTGGGGGTCCTCCCACCAGCCTAACACGACCAGCCTGGTGCCTACCTGCATTTTCAGCAGTGCTACCCAAAGCCAGAAGCATGACTCTTGTCCCTGGAGTTCAATGTCTAATGTGTCATCAGGTCCTGTGGCTGGCCACCCAAGAGCACCAAGGGACAGCCCAGGAGGCCCCCAACTTCTCATGCCCCCTCCACTTACCAACCACCAGCAGCGTTTCCCAAAAATATTAGAATCAAAGAACCCAGAACTCACAGACTCTCAGATTCCTAGACCCAAAGAACCCAGGACTCAGACATTCTTAGCCTGGTAGAATTTTCCAGTCCAAAACAGCCCTGGAGGTCAATTAATTTCACTTCCAACCAGAAGCAGTAACTCTTCCTATGGCCCTGGTTCCCCAGCTGGGCTATGCATTGGAATCACCTGGGAAGGTCTGACGATTTCTGTTACCCAGGCCCATTCCCAGAGATTCTGATTCAATGACTGGGATGAGGCCTGGCAGCAGGAATTGTTAAATCTCCCCAGGTGATTCCAATGGGCTGTCAGGTTTGAGAACCAGGGCTCAAGGCTATTGCCCCTCAAACACACACGTGCAGACAAATCACCAGATCTTATTCCCATGAGGAGTCTGATTCAGCAGGTCTGGACTGGGACCCAAGTTTCTCATTTCTAACCAGCGCCCGGGTTAAGCCAAAGCTGCTGGGTCTAGGTCCATACTTTTTTTTTTTTTTCCTTGAGATGGAGTCTCGCTCTGTCACAAAGGCTGGAGTGCAGTGGTGCGATCTGGGCTCACTGCAAGCTCCGCCTCTTGGGTTCACGCCATTCTCCTGCCTCAGCCTCCCAAGTAGCTGGCACTACAGGTGCCCACCAGCACGCCCAGCTAATGTTTTCTGTATTTAGCAGAGATGGGGTTTCACCATGTTAGCCAGGATGGTCTCGATCTCCTGACTTCGTGATCCGCCCACCTCGGCCTCCCAAAGTGCTGGGACTACAGGTGTGAGCCACTGTGCCTGGCCAGGCCCATACTTTTGAGTGCAAATGGCTATGCCTCAGCGTTTCTCAGATGTGGGTCCCAGACCACCTGCTTCCAAATCACCTGGGGAAGGGGCAGAACCAGCCGCACCGAACCAAGCCTGCATCTGTTTGCTCCTGGTCTTTTTCATCCATGTGGGGACCCAGCCCTAGGCCTGGACTTAGTAGGAATTCCTATAGATATGTGTTGAAGTTAACAAAGAACCCTTTTCAAAGACCAAGTAGGGAGCAAGCTCAGGACACTCAGGGTTAGGACACCCAGGGTTAGGACACCTGGGTCCAGTCCCATTTCAACCGCTCGCTGGCTGAGACACATCCTTGTCCCAATATTGACTCCTCCCTCAGTGCCAGCCACAGTTTGGGATGCCTTTGACACATTGTCTCCCCTACTCTGCCCAGCAACCTGTGACCTAGGTACTATTATTGCTCCATTTTTCTTGATTTGGAAGTCATGGTTCAGAGAGGTCACAGAACTGGCTCTGGGTCACACAGCAAGGAAGAGAGAGAGGAGCCAGGAGTGAAATGTAGGTCTGTGCCTTGACCTCTTGGCCAAATCCGCACACACAGAACCTCAGCTTTCTCATCTGTAAAATGGCCTGTCTGCCTCACAGAGCGGCTGAAGACCCATGGCGTGGGGAAGGTGGAGTGTAAGGCATGCAATACCCGCCAGCCTGGGGTTGGGGCCCGCCTGTCCCGGCTCCAGGGCCCAGCTGTTGCTGGACTCCTTGGGGCTTTTTCTCCGCCATTGCTTGAGTTCTCAGGATTGAGGGCAGGGTGGTAAATCACAGCAAAATATATGTGCTGGGTACAGCTGGAGATCAGGAAAAGCTCAGAAAGAGACGTGGAGTCCAGGACACTCTGTTAGCAAGTTCTGGTTCCAGTTTTCACTCCACATGTGATGTCTGAGCCAAACCCTCACTGGGCAGTAGCCCAAGCGCTGCATCCTCATTGAGCAGAAATGGCAAGAGAGGCTGGCAGGAGGGACTGGCTGGGAGGGGCTGGTTAGGAGGGGCCTGCAGGAGGGGCTGGCAGAGAGAGGTTGGCAGGAAGGAGTTGGCTGGGATCGGGATTTCCCCGGCCCCACTGGGAGTCCTGGGCCTCAGTGCAATTCCTTAGAGCCTTTGAGATATATCAGTAGGCTCTGATAATGTGGCCCCAAGACACCAAGGATGGGATTTTCCTGAAGACAGGGTGGCTGAGGGGGCAATGGGGGGGAGGAGATGGAGGGAGAGGAGGAGGGGTTGACCCTGCACGGAGGCTGCCTCCAGCCTGAAAGGACCTCAGATATTCTTGTGCAAACCACCACCACCATCACCACACCTACCTCCTGAACTGGCAGCCTTGGCCTCAGCCTCAGGCTCCTCCTTGGTCTCCGCGTGGTCCTGGTGTTCCTTTTCAGTCTCCTCTTCAGCCTCCTCCTTGGCCTTCTCTTCAGCCTCCTTCTCGGCCTCCTCCCCAGCTTCCTCCCACAGCTTCTGCAAAGATAAAGTGGAAACAGGAACTGTAACCATCAGCCCCCAGCCCTAGTCTCAGCAGCTCCTGTTAGATCTGCCTTCAGGAGTCCACACGGGCCCAGTTCTGCTTCTTGCCCTGTCCAGCCAGTCACGTCCTGCCAGCCCACCTTCTGGGCATCCCGGGAGTAGCCTACAACCTGTAGAGGGCAGTGCACCCAGGACCTACGGGTCCTAATAGCTGGACGTGTCACCTGTGATGAGGGACACTCTCTTGCAGCCTGGCACATGGGGGAACAAAGCATCCACAGCACCACACTTCACAGCGTGCGAGCCCTTTTGGGTCCTCCTACAGGCCCCAGGGAGGTGTCTGTAGCCCCGTCGCACACAGGTGGCCACTGGGACCCAGAGTTGGGAGGTGACTTGCCCTAAGCTAGACACCCACAGGAGGACTCGAGCTGGGTCCACCCGACTCCCAACGCATGGCCTAGGCCACTATCTGACCCCTGCCAAGAAGGGGTCTCACAGGACCTGCCACCCTGCCCCCTCTGTCCTGTGGGCATCTTACCAGCCAAAACTCCCCCTGCAAGCAAAGTGGACAAGGTCCCCATCCTTCCACTGATGCCAAGCCAGGCCTCAGAGGTGCCGGTGCCTGGTGCTTCTCATACCTGGTCTGAAGCGCTCTGGGGCCAGGTCCTGTCTTCTTCGCTCTGGTCCACGCCCACCTGCGACGCCACACAGCTATCCAGCAGCACCCTGTGACCCGGGACGGGGTGGGGGTAGGGGGCAGGAGAAAAGGACTGGGTTACGGGTGTTAAAGGTTTCACCAGCCCTGCTGAGGGCCACACTCTGTGTCAAGAGTGGAGGGCACAGAGATGCCCAAGAACAGGTCTCACCCTCAGGAGCCTCCAGGGCAGTGTCCTGCTAACAATCTTCCCATCTGAGACATGCACTCAGCAAGGCACTGTGAAGGACATGCCACAACTCTGCTAGGAAGGAGGGCTTCCTGGAAGAGGTGGCCTGTCAGCTGAGCCTCCAGGATGATGATTTTACCACAGAGAATGGCGGGGAGGAAGAGGTTGTCCAGGAAACGGGAGCAGCATGTGTGAGAAATGCATGGAAGATGGTTGGAGGAGCTGTCATCTGGGGTCTCCCAGTCTCCAGGCAGTCTTGATGATGGGTAGAGCATGACAAAAGTGAGGCCCAGAGAGGTGAAGTGACCTGGCGAAGTCACACAGCAAATTGTCCCAAACCACACAAATCTCAAACCCAAGCCCTGGTTCTTCTCATGCCATGAGATCAGAGCCACTGCAACTGCTGAAGATTTCATGGGTGCCGGGCCCAGGCAGCAGGCACATAGTGATAGGACCAGGGGTGAGGCTGCAGTGGGCAGGGAGGGCTGTGGCAAATTGGAGAACCCATGTCCATTTGAAGGCAGCAACGCCCACTCCACTGGAAAAGGGGGCCAGGTGGCCAGATCATTCACAGAGCCTGAAATAGATGTTTCTAAGGTGAAGTTGTCTGATGTTTAGATGCTGATAATTCAAATTAATATATCTTTATTAATATGCTGTAGCCAAAAGAATCTGTCTCCTGGCTAAATTAGATGTCCGTGTGCAACCTCTGGGTTAAAATGATGACTCAGGACTAGGAACTAATGTGATTTTTGTAGTTAGGATTAGTTCCTGCTTCCTAACAGTCCCTCCCCACCCCTCAGACTCCTGTCATCCAGGGGTTCACAGAGGATGCTCTGGGTGTCTGCCACTCAGGAAACCTGAATGCATCATTCTCTACCCAGAGGGTCAAGTCTCAGCCCTCCCGAGCAAGGACGGTGGGGTAGGAAGGTGGGGACGGGATTGTTGCCTAGTCAGTCTGGAGCCAGCTGCTTGGCAGCAGAAATCAGTCGGTAATCACACTGCCACAGCGGCTCCTGGGCTGTGTGCCAGGCACTCTGCATGCAAAGTCTCCCCAGATCCTCCTCCAAATTACCCTGAGAAATCTATAAATGCGGTACACCACAGCAACAAAATCATATGATCATCTCAACAGATGCAGAAAAAGCAATTGACAAAATTCAGCATCGTTCCATGATCAAATCTTTCAACAAATTACGTATAGAAGGAATGGACCGCAATACAACAAAGGCCATGTATGACAAACCTACAGCTGACATCATACTCAATGGTGAAAAGCTGAAAGCTTTTCCTTTAAGATCAAGAACAAGACAAGCATGCCTACTCTCACCAGTTCTTTCTTTTTCTTTTTCTTTTTTTTTGTTTTGTTTTTTGTTTGTTTGTTTGTTTTTGAGACAGGGTCTTACTCTGTCACCAAGGCTGAAGTGCAGTGGCATGATCATGGCTCACTACAGCCTCAACCTCCCGGGCTCAAGTCATCCTCCTGCCTCAGTCTCCTGAGTAGCTGGGACTACAGGCATGCGCCACCACTCCTGGCTATTTTTGGTTTTGTTTTGTTTTGTTTTGGGTTTTTGGTATTTTTAGTAGAGACAGGGTCTTGCTACATTGCCCAGGCTGGTGTCAAACTCCTGGCCTCAAGTGATCCTCCCACCTTGGTCTCCCAAAGTGCTGGGATTATAGATGTGACCCACCACGCCTGACCCACTCTCACTTCTATTCAATGTAGTATAAGAGGTCCTGGCTAGTGCAATTAGGCAAGAAGAAGAAATTAAAGGCATCCAAATTGGAAGGGAAGAAATTAAATTGTTCCTCTTTGCAGATAACTTGATCTTATATATAAAAAAACCCTAAAGATTCGACCACAAAAACTATTAGAACTAATAAACCAATTCAGTAAAGTTGCAGGACATAAAATCAACATAGAAAATTCAGTAGCATTTCAATATGCTAACAATGAACTATCTGAAAAAGAAATGAAACAACGCTATTTACAATAGCTATAAAGTAAAATAAAAAGCTTAGGAATAAATTTAATCAAGAAGGTGACAGAACCGTATGCTGAAAACTATAAAACATCAATGAAAGAAACTCAAGAAGATTGCTGGGTGTGGTGGCTCATGCCTGTAATCTCAGCATTTTGGGAGGCTGAGACAGGAGGATTGCTTGAGCTCAGGAGTTCGAGACCAACCTGAACAACAAGGCAAAATCCTATCTCTGTAAGATACAAAAACTAGCTGGGTGTGGTGGCATGTGCCTGTGGTCTAAGCTACTTGGAAAGCTGAGGTGGGAGGATTGCTTAAGCCTGGGAGGTGGAGGCTGCAATGAGCTGTGATTGCACCACTGTACTCCAGCCTGGGCAACACAGCAAGACCCTGTCTCAAAAAAAACACAAAAAACACAACAACAACAACAACAAAAAACCCTACCCACATTGATTGAACACTACTTAAACATAAAATCTGAAACTATAAAACCACTTGAAGAAAATATAGGGGAAAATCTCTATGACATCGGTCTAAGCAGTGATTTTTAAAAATATGAACCCAAGAGCACAGGCAATGAAAGCAAAAATATACAAAATGGGATTACATCAAACTAAAAAGCTTCTGCACAGCCAAGGAAACCATCAACAGACTGAAGAGACAACCTACAGAACAGGAGAAAATACTTGCGAACCATAAGTTGAATAAGGGGTTAATATCCAAAATATATAAGAAACTCAACTCAATTGTAAGAAAAAACTGATTTAAAAAAATGGGCAGAGAATCTGAATAGACATGTCTCAGTGTCTCAAAAGGTGACATACAAATGGCCAACAGGTATATGAAAAGATGCTTAACATCATGAATCATCAGAGAAATGCAAATCAAAACCACAATGAAATATCAACTTCTCACCTGTTAGAATGGCAATTATCAAAAAGACAAGATAGGCCGGGTGCAGTGGCTCACACCTGTAATCCAAGCACTTTGGGAGGCTGAGGCGGGCAGATCATGAGGTCAGGAGTTCGAGACCAACCTGGCCAACATAGTGAAACCCTGTCTCTACTAAAAATACAAAAATTATGCAGGCGTGGCAGCACGCTCCTGTAATCCCAGCTACTTGGGAGGCTGAGGCAGGAGAATTGCTTGAACCCAGGACGCGGAGGTTACAGTGAACTGAGATTGCGCCATTGTACTCCAGCTGGGGCAACACAGTGAGACTCTGTCCCCCGCCCCTGCCCAAAAAAAGACAAGCTAGCAAGTGTTGGTGAGGATGCAGTGGAAAGGGAACACTTATACGCTGTTGGTGGGATTGTAAATTAACACAAGCATTATAGAAAAGAATACGAAGTTCCTCAAAAAGTTAAAAATGGAACTACCATATGATTCAGCTGTTGGGTACAGATCCAAGGGAAATGAAAACAGTATGTTGAAGAGATGTCTGCACTCCTATCATTGCAGCATTAATTTTTTTTTTTTTTCAAGACAGAGTCTCGCTGTGTCGCCCAGGCTGCAGTGCAATGATGTGATCTCGGCTCACTGCAACCTCAGCCTCCCGGGTTCAAGTGATTCTTCTGCCTCAGCCTCCCTAGTAGCTGGGAGTACAGGCCCATGCTACCACACCCGGCTAATTTTTGTATTTTTAGTAGAGTCAGGGTTTCACCATGTTGGCCAGGCTGGTCTCGAACTCCTGACCTCAAGTGATCCACCTGCCTCGGCCTCCCAAGTGTCTATCAACAGATGAATGGATCAAGGAAATGTCCTATATATACACAAAAGAATTCAGCCTTAAGATGAAGGAAACTTTGTCATTTGTGAACCTTGAGGACATTATGTTAAGTGAAATAAGCTAAACACAGAAAGACACATACCATATGATCTCACTTATATGTGTAGTATAAAAAGGTTGAACCCACAGAAGGAGATAATAAAATGATAGTTACCGGGGCTGTGGAGGGGCGAGGGTTGGAGAGATGTTGGTTAAAGGGTACAAAGGTTCTGCTAGATAGAAAGCATAAATGTGAGAGATCTATTATACAGCATGTGACTCTAGTTAATAGCAATGTATTGTATTTGTAAAAATTGCTAAGAGTAGATCTAAACTGTTCTCACCACAAAAAATGATGAACATATGAGGAAATCTGTATGTTAATTAGCTCGATTTAGCCATTCCACAATGTATACATATTTTAAAACAACAATTATACACAAAAATATATACAATTTTTGTCAATTGAAAAAATAATTAGGCTGGACACGGTGGCTCATGCCTGTGATCCCAGCACTTTGGGAGGCCGAGGCGGGCAGATCACTTGAGGTCAGGAGTTTGAGACCAGCCTGGCCAATATGGTGAAACCCGCCTCTATTAAAAATACAAAAATTAGCCAGGCATGGTGGTGCATGCCTGTAATCCCAGCTACTCAGGAGACTGAGGTAGTAGAATCGTTTGAACCCAGGAGGCAGAGATTGCAGTGAGCCAGGATTGTGCCACTTGACTCCCTGGGCAACAGAGCGAGACTCTGTCTTTAAAAAAAAATAAGCAAGAAAAGAAAAAATAATTAACTTTTTAAAAGAGCCTAGGAAAAAAAAAAAAACAACAACCAAATCTCACATAACCCTGACAGATCGGAACTGTTACTGCTCACATGCAAGCTGAGAAAACAGAGGCTCAGAGAGTTTGGATGGCCGATCCACGGTCATACCGCCTGTGCAAGGTGGGCCTAGATAAGATACTGCATCCCTGACCCCAAGGCCACGTGCTTAATGCTCTGTTTCACTGCCTGCCTCTGAAGTATTTTGGAGACTGTGCCTTCTACACTAAGAAGTCAGCCTTGCACAAATGGGTTAAAGACAGGTCTCCGGCTGCAAGGGGGATGACTGGATGACTTTCCTGAAATAGATACAGGGTCTGTCTCAGCTCTCTGCCTACAGCACAAAGGCTCAGAAAATGAACTGCCCACAGGCCCAGCCAGAGGCTTCCTGGGGTCCTGCTTATTCCAGTATCAGACCAGAAGCCACTGTATGGCCTTGGGCAAGTCACCTCAAAGCCCTTGGGCTGCCTCTGTCTGCTCATCTGTCAAACGGGTAGGATTTGCCTGGCCTGTGCAGCCTGACTTATTTGAGTAAGATCAGAAGGGCCAATGAGAATCTCATAGAAAAGTCAAAAAAAGGACTGCCAGGTGTTGTTCTGGTGATTCTTCCGGATTCGTCATCACTAAACATTGGGAGCAGCTTTCCTTGTAATGCCAAGAATCCCAGCTCTACACTTCAGAGACAGGGCCCTGTCTCTGAACCTCAGTTCTCTCATCTGTGAAATGGGATGAGAGAAGAATAGAATCTGCCATGCAGGCTGCCTTAGCCATGAGTCGCATGGAAAAAAATTGTAAGTCAAATGGAAGCCATTATTATTGTTCTTGTCATTATTATTATTAATGCCAGAGGAGGCAGCGATCTGCAGGGTTATGAAATCACCCACGTGGACTGAGGAACCTTTTGCACAAACATCTCCAGCTATCAAAACAACTCAACAGCCCAGTAGTGGCGCTGTCAGCATCACCAGGGGCTGTCTAGGGACGATGTACCAAAGCCACATGGCCCCTGCTTGACAGGGTGCCCAGTGCCTGCCAAGGTCCCCTCTTGCGCAGCCCAGAAGCAGCAAGCTATCAACTTCCAGAAAGTTCCCAAGTCCCAGGGATTTCCAAGCAGAGAAACAGACAGATTGGCTGAGGTGGGTTTCTTGGAGGCGCCCCCCCCGCCCACACTTTCCAAGTTTAAGATCCAGGGAGCAGCAGTGGCAGCCAGCTCTCAAAAGCTTCCTGTCCACTCCTCCTCCCCTGTGCCATCCCGCAGGCCGTGCCCCAATGCTACAGTCCTCACTGTCACCTTCAGCAGACTCTCCACCTGAAATCCCAGCCCCAAAAGCACGAAGGAGGGAAGACTTAGGGAGGGGCAGCCACCTACTTGGGTCTCTCGGTCAGGGCCAGTCAGGATACCCATGGTCCAGGGGTTCAGCTGAGGGCTGTGACATTCATCCCAAGCCTGGGTGGGTGCATGCAAGTGGGAGCCCAGCTCCTGAGCCAGCGTGGCTCCAGTGGCAGAGGAGCCAGCAATCCTTCCTGCTTCTAATCAGATTGAGGAGATGTGCAGGGAACGGCAGAAGCATCCCCAGGGGGGCCAGGTGGAACCAAAAGGCCGTGGTTGCTAGGGAAAGCTGAGCTGTTGCCTGTAGAGACCAGGTCTCTAGGCGACCGGGTCTCATCTGCCCGTTACCGGGCCCTCACGTCATCAGTAACCTGTGTCTCTGCAAAGCTGGCCAAGAGCATCCTTCCCCAGCCAGTGACAGCCCAGTTTTGCTTGCCCTGGGCCTCACACCCTCTGACCCTGGCCCTGTGATCACCCACTCTGTCACTCCCTTGCCCCTCCCTGGGCTTGGAGCCCAAAAGTTTCCTGAGTTCAAAACTCTGGGTGAACATTTGTATGAAGACGTGCACGTCTGCAGCATCTGCGGGTGACTCCGATGCATGTGCATGTGTGCAAGGCTGTCGCGTGCATGTGTGCAAGTGTGTACATGTGTGCCTGTGTGCACACACATGTATGAACATGTATGAGTGTGCTGCCTGTGCTTGTGCATATATGCAGGATGTGTGTGGGTATAAATGTATGCATGCCTGTACATGTAACTGTGTGTATAACCCAGTATATATGTCTGTGTCGGTGTGCTGGTATATACGGGTATAGTGTAGATACGCGTGTGTGTGCCCATGTGTGCACATGCATGTATGTGAGCATAGTTGATCAGGGGCCTTCAGATCCAGAGCAGTGGCAAATACAGGGGTTTTCCAGCCTGGGTGTTAGGTGTGTAAGTTCAGCAAGGGAGCCACTTAGCTATGCACTCCACACAGAAGCATAGCTCCATAGAAGGCAGAGGGCAAACAAGCTGCTCTAATGAAACCAGGCAGCAGCTAAGTTCTTCACCTTGCTGGGACTGCAGGGTGGCTCAGAAGGCAGACTTAGGACAGGTCAGGAAGGGATAGAAGCCACAGGAAAGCAGGCTTAGTTTTGGTGTAAGAAATAATTTCACAAGTCAGAGGGGAATATGGATGTAATGGACAGCCTTTGAGAGGTTGTGAGCTCCCTGTCACTGGTGGTAAGCAAGTCGAGGCTGTGTGGCCTCCTGTCAAGGATGGAAAGAGTCTATGTGAACTAAGGATGGACTAAAAGCAGATGACACTGAACAGGCCTCCAGCTCTGAAATCCTGTTTAACTATTTCCTGACTGGAACAAAAAGAGGCCATCAGCGGGGACGAGAACAACAGTGGCCATCAATGGGGCACTTACTCCAGGCCTGGTCCTACCACTTCCATCATCACCGCTGGCCCTGATGACCCCCTGCAGGAGGCTTGTATTATCCCCCATTTTACAGATGTGGAGACAGAAGCTCTGAGCGGGTACACCACTGGCCCTGGTCATTTCACTAACAGAAGCAAAGTGGTATTGGTGTTTCGGATGCCAAAGCCTGTGCTCCTAACACTCACAGTGCTATCATGTCTCAGGCCGTGGCCAGAGAGACAGGTCAGGGAGAAAGGATGCGGGTCATGAGGTACCTACGGTGGGCAGAGAGACAGGGACATAATGCCAGGGGACTGGAGCAAGGACAGAGTAACTTACTATCACCTGGCCCACCATAACAGTCTCCTCATCATTCTCCCTGCCTCAATCTTTCTCCAACACAGCTGCCGGATCATGCTAGTCTCCTGCTTATGAACCTTCAATGGCTCCCTATTGCCTTTGGAAAAACTAGTTCAAGGCTTTACAACCTGCTTTTGAGGCAGTTCTTCTTTCTTCTTCTTTTTTTTTTCTTTTTTTTAAATAGAGATGGGGTTTTGCTACATTGGCTAGGCTGGTCTTGAACTCCTGGGTTCAAGTGATCCACCCGCCTCGGCCTCCCAGAGTGCTGGGATTACAGGTGTGAGCCACCATGACTGGCCGACCTTCTGGAAACACTAACTTGGCTTCTAGGCCCCACACTCTTCTTGTCTCTTCCCTGCTCACGGGTGCCTCCTCCTCAGTCCTTTTTGGTTCCTCATCTCCCCAACCTCTGGTCTTGTCCATGAGCCTCTCCTCTATCCACACTTGCTTCCTGGGCATTTCCTTGAACCCCATAGCTTTCAATGCCACTCACATGCCCAGAATCCCAATGTCACATCTCCAGCCCCACCTCTCCCGCTCCTAACTCCAGGCACAGGTGTCCAACTGCCTGCTCTTCCCCATGGGTATCCCCCTGTCCAGCCATTCTTCCACTCACCCTCCATAGTGTTTCCTGATCTCCAGTGTTTAACTTTTATTTTAACTGAACTCTTCTGTGTGTTTAGCGTTGAAATCTATGGATGTGGGTGGACGATCGACCATTACTGGGCAGTAGAGTAGAACCCAGGACAGCCCTAGAAGGCATCAAAGGCAACCAAGGTGGGTGGATATGGAGGGGAGGCAGACTTGGCTTTGTGAATAATGGGAGAACTGGGAGTCCACTGCATATGCCCTTGCAGTCAACTAACATTTATTTGGTGCTCACTGTGTACCAGGCACCGTTCTAGGCTCTAGGGACATGGCAATGAAAGCAACAGATAAAAGTCCCAGGCCTCTTGGAGGCTGCATTCTAGTGTGTGTGGAGAGGGATGTGGAGTGGTGGGTAATATGATTCCCAGGTCATGATGAGCACAGCAGGGGAACCCCAGCTTCTCCCAGCCTCTCTGGTCAAAGCCCAGCCTCACATAGCACAGAACAAGAGAAAGGAGCTCCCATGAGCAGCAAAGAGTGCCCAGACCCCAGGAGCTCAGCCAACCCCAGCCCCAGGACCATTCCCAGCCAGGTGAGCAAACGACTTACTCAGTCACCTCCTCCTCCTCTTCCTCCTCCTCCTCTTCCTCTTCCTCCTCCTCATCTTCTTTCTCCTCTTCAATCCTGGACAGCTCTCTAAGTTGGGGTTAGAGGCAGGAGGTGAGTCCACCTGAAGCTGCCCTGCTGAGTCTACCTCTTGCCCCCATTTTCTGTAGGATGTCCCATGACTCCTGAGCCCAGACCTGGACTTTCCAACCAAGGCTCAACCTGGGGAGCCCCACCTGAGCAACCCTGGACTCTCTCTGGCAACAAACCCTCTCCTCTGCATGAGGGGACTGTCCCAGCCACTGTCCTGGTGGTGACCCTAGGTCAGCCTCCGATCCTCTCTGGGCCTCAGGTTCCCCATCTTAGCTATGTAAGTTATGGACTTCAGAACCCGAGACCTCCCGCTGTCACCAAGCATCTCTAGTACGAACAAAGATTGCGATATCCCTATGGAAAATGACTTGGCGGTCACGACCACAAATCCACATTCTCACGACCAATGACCCACAATTCCCCTCTAGAAATCTCCTGCAGATGTATTCACACACGTGCAAAGACATGCATATAAGAGTGCCTGTTGCAGAATTGTTCATAATAACAAAAATTTGGAACCAACCTAAATGTCCATCAATAGTGAATAATAAATTATGGTACAGCCATATGATGGAATACTATGCAGCAGTGAAAAATGAAGATGCTCTCTATATCCTGAATGTGGAAAGACCTCAAGGTATGTCGTTGAATAAATATAGCAAGGTGCAGATAGGTATGTGTGCTATGCTACCTTCTGTACAGAAAGAAAAAAGGAGGGAGATGTTAGCTTGCATATGCCCAGACTGTCTCTAGAGAGGCACATAAGAACCTGGTAGCCGTTGTACCCATGGGAGAAGGATGGCTGTATGAAGGCAGGGGGAAGCAGGTTTGGTTCCTGCTCTGTGCCTTTTTATACCTTTGGGATAAGGTACTGCATGCTTGGTACCTTCTCAAACAATAACTAATCTTTTAGGGTCTTCTCAGACTCCGCACCTCGGCATCTTTTCCATGGCTCTGTTCTCCTCTTCATAAGCTGGAACCACCTCTGTACCCTGCGAGCTGGTACTGACATCCTGGTGGGCATCCTCCCAGTGCGGTTCAACCTCTTCTAGGACGAGGTCAGGCTCCACTTGCCCTCCAGGAAGGATGCTGACTGCAGGGAACACAGGAAGAGCCATTTATGGGATGTGCAAGGGAGTGGTCTTGGGCCTCCGAGTCCCAGGGACCCCGCAGGGAGCCCTGGCTGTGGCCAGCAGTGCCTCAGTGCTTAGTCAGGCAGTGGGGAAATGGCACTTTCCATTTTCAGCGGGACCAGATTGGTGTTCCGGTGATGGGCTGAAGCCTGTGCTCATTCACTCTGTCTCCATCATCTTCCCCCCTTTTCCTCTTGAGACAGAGCTTTGATTATGGTTGAACCTGTTTCTCACTGGGGCCTCCTTCTTAAAGGTTTGTGCAGAGGCAGAAACAATGTTTCCAGTCACAGTATCACAGGGATGCTAAAAGGCCCAGGTTCAGGGTCCACCTGGCCACATCCAGGTGCAGGTAGCCTGGATTGTCCTGAGGGATGCAGAGAGAGCTTCCTGCTCTGTAGATGTCACCCCCTGGTGACAGCAAGCCCATATGCTCGGCATTTGCTTCTGAGAGTCCTTCCCTCCCTCCTGGGTCTAGAGGCTCCACCCTCCAGGGAAACTCCACTTCCTCATGGGGGTGGTCCCGCCTTCAGATGGGAGTCTAATTTTCAACATTTCTTCACGTATCCTGGTCCTTGACAACGAAAACACCCTGGGCCTGTGAGCTTGGCAGATGCTCAAAGGGAGTGCAGAGCAGTCCATCAGGAACCTACGCCTATCCCCAGGCTGGTGTCAGCGACAAAGGACAACGCCTGGACACCAGGTGTCCCCCAAAAGCTCCAGGGATCTTGGTGGCCTTCAGCCAAACATAAATTAGTAATAGTGACTTTTTTGTGGTTGAGACAGGGTCTTGTTCTGTCGCTCAGGCTGGAGTGCATGAGTGCAATTATGGCTCACTGCAGCCTCGACCTCCTGGGCTTCAGCATTCCTCCCACCTCAGCCTTCTGAGTAACTGGGACTACAGGCATGCACCACCATACCCGGGTAGTAGTAACGATGACTTTAAATGGAAGCTGGCCTCAAGTCTTATCCTGAGACTTTGGCTGTTATTGTTCATAATGTTGCATAACAACAATAATAGTAAGAGCAGCTGCATTTTTGAGCACTTCCTATGTGCCAGGACCTGTGCTGAGTGATTTACGTGGAATAACTCGATTAGTCCTCACATCAACATTTCGAGGTTATAATTAGCATCCCCATTTTATTTTCCCTCTTTTATATTTTTCTCCCCATTTTACAGATGAGCAAACTGAGACAGAGATAAATACCTTATTTTATGGGGTGCTTCCTATTGCCAGGCACGTAGCTCCCCACTTCTCGGTACAGATATTATCCCTGTCTCACAGATGAGGTGCTGCCTGCCCTCTAGGGAAGACCCAAGCGCATCCCGAACTAGCTGTTTCCAGGTTGCTTCCGGCTCCTCTGGCCCTGCAAATGCCACTGGGGTTTGGTCAGGGAGGCTCCTCCAAGTGTGACCCTGAATCCGGTGGTGGGACGCATTGTCCAGGTCAGTCTATGCTGCTGTCCAGCAATGGTGCAGTGTCTCCACTCTAAGCAGCCCCTTGGGGTGCCAGTTCCTGCCTGGGCATAGCGGGGAACATGCAGGGAACAGAACATCTTGCCTGACAGCACGTGAGCTTTCACAGCAGCCCCAAAGGGCAGGAACGGCACTTTCCCCCTCTTAAAGAGAGCCAGCTCAGAGAGGCTGAGTGTCTTGTCCCAGGCTACACAGGAAGGTGGAGGCAGAGCCAGGTGCCCTGACTCCCGTTTTCCCAGTGCACTATCCCAGGTGACAAATGTGTCCCATGAGCCTCATGGCATCAGCGGCCACTCCTTAAGGGGTGCCGTCCTTAAGAATTGATGCTGTCCTTGCTTCCACACTGCCTTTCCTTTCCATTAACCTTTTCTTTTTAGGTCCTATTTAGTGCATGGGTGTTTTATAAGCATTTCTTTTTTTTTTTTTTTTTTTTGAGACAGAGTCTCGCTGTGACACCCAGGCTTGAGCGCAGTGGTGCGATCTCGGCTCACTGCAACCTCCACCTCCCGTTCAAGCGATTCTCATGCCTCAGCCTCCTGAGTAGCTGGGATTACAGGCTCTTGTAACCACATCTGGCTAATTTTTGTATTTTTAGTAGAGACAGGGTTTCACCATATTGGCCAGACTGGTCTCGAACTCCTGACCTCAGGTGATCCACCCACGTTGACCTCCCAAAGTGCTGGGATTACAGGCAAGAGCCACTGTGCTCGGCCTCATTTCCTCCTTTCATCTCTGCAGCAGGCCTGCAAGATGTGTCCTATACTGTTCCCATTTTACAGCTAAAGATTCTGCAGCTCTGAGAGGAGGACAGTACCCAAGATTACCAATCTGGAAGGGGAGGGATGGGGTATGCTGCTACACAGCCCCCAGGGCAGGCCCCCAGGAGGCCTGGTGCAGGAGCTCCTGGCCCACCCCTGGAACTCTGACCACCCCTCTCTACAGGTGTCTGAGTCATAGCTCGCCCAGCTTCTCTGCGGCCCTACCGAGGTGTTCAGGAGCTATGAGTGCTACAGTTCCCATAGAAACTGCCACCCCACCCTGGCATGCCACCTCTTGGTCAGTGGCCTCTCTGCCCTCAGGGCCGTCAAATGAGGTTCTGACCCTGGCCGGTGAAAGTCAACAGTCTTGGTCGGACGCAGTGGCTCACGCCTGTAATCCCAGCACTTTGGGAGGCTGAGACGGGCAGATCATGAGGTCGAGAGATCAAGACCATCCTGGCCAACACGGTGAAACCCCTTCTCTACTAAAAATGCAAAAATTAGCCGGGCGTCGTGGCATGCGCCTGTAGTCCTAGCTACTCGGGAGGCTGAGGCAGGAGCATTGCTTGAACCCGGGAGGTGGAGGTTGCAGTGAGCCGAGATCGCACCACTGCACTCCAGCCTGGTGACAGAGCAAGACTCCATCTCAAAAAAAAAAAGAACGAAAGTCAACAGCTTCATGTGGGAAGGAGCGCCTGCTTCCAGGATCAGCAGGCAGGAACCTGGGCACATGAATTCTAGGCTAAGGCACCCACCTGGACCCCTGGGTCTCTGTCAAAGCCTGAGCCCTAACTCCAAACCTCCACCCTTTCTGGCAGGCCTGGGTCATGATACCTCCTTCCTCTGCCTCTCCCTGGCCCAGGCTCACATCTCCTCCCACCTGGCCCCAAAGCACTAACCTCTCACTGGGTGTTTCTCAAAGTATGGTCCCAGCCTCTCCCCGTCATCAGAATCATCTGAGAAAGCAGGTGCTTCTCAATAAAGCAGATTCTTCCATAAACATTACTTGGTCATGAAAGAGGAGAGGAGAGGGGAGGGGAGGGAAGGGGAGGGGAGGAGAGGAAAGGGGAGGGGAGGAGAGGAGAGGGGAGGGGAGGGGAGGGGAGGGGAGGGAAAAAAACAGAACCAGATTCCCAGTTCCCAGTACTCTTGAATCACAAAGTCTGGGGTAAGACGTTCTTCATAGTTGGCCCCAGATGCCTTGGAAGGGTCCCTGCTTTGATTGCTTTCCCTGTCTTCAAAGCTTGTTCAGCCTCAGAGTAATCTTTCTGAAGTTACTCCCCTGCTCAATCACCTTCAATGGCTCCCCATTGCCTACAGCCTAGTCTCCTAGAGTCAGGCTCCAACTTCTCTAGTTTTATCTTCTGCATTAAGGATGCTGGGCTCCACATTAGCTGAAGTCCCACTACTCTCCTGTATACCACACTTTATTTCCTCTACTGGGATTGCCCCACCTCATCACCAGTTTGAGACCTCAGGGATCTCGAATCCAAAGGCCTGCCCAGCCAGTGTGATGATGTATACAAATGAAGGGGCAGGTGCCACCTGCCTTCAGGTGCCAGCAGCTGCCCAGACTGTCCTCATAAGCACCGTGTGGGCCCATTACAGCCAGGTCTACCCAGTTTTCGAGAGAAGCCGGATTTTTTCATGTAAAGCTACCTGATTTTTAAATGTTGGCAATCAATTCTAATTTTTAAAATCACTCCATGGCCCAAACAGACACGTGTGGGCCAGCTGGGAGCCAGGACCCCCGGCTCAGGACCCCTGGCTAATTCCTCCCCTCCTGCAACTCAATACCCCAAGCCCAGGGCTATTCAGTCCACCCACTTTTAAAATCTAAACCCTTCTTTTAGCTTTATCCTAAGCAATAATATCATGCAATCACAGGTTTGATGTGCTCATTTACGCTCTTTTAATGTTAATGAAAACGTTTGTTGCTGCTCACTGGCGTCCCCAAGCCTTGGAAGGAGAGAGTGTGGCCAAGCCTAGGGAGAACCTCTTCTGGAAAAAACTGTATCTTGTCGAGGTGCTGACTGTGCCAGGTACCACACTTGGAGCTGTGCACGCGTCCTCTTAAAGAGATGCTCAATACTGAGTCATCCATCCATGGGGCTTTCTAATTTATTAATTAAAAAAAGGTTTTTTAGAGACAGGGTCTCAGTGTGTTGCCCACGGTGGTCTCGAACTTTCGGGCTCAAGCAATCCTCCTGCCTCAGCCTCCCAAAGTGCTGGGATTACAGGCGTGAGCCACCACGCCCGGCTATGGGGCTTTTCCACAGCCCTCTGGGGGTAAGTCCTGCTGTCTAGCCTAAATCTTGCAGGCTGCGCATGGCTGGCCTTCCCCTTGTTCTGGTCTGGGAGGCTCTGGGGCTGGTGCAGGTGACGCTGGCTCCCCTTGTCCTGCCTGGGAGTGTGTGGACAGGGAGGGGTTCGCTGTTCAAATAGGGTGGGGTGTCAGTGGCCACCTCCCCCCGGAAGGTCTTCTCTTCAGGGCATCCTTCTTTCCTTCCATCCGTGTGTCCATCTGAGCTCTCCCAGATTCCCTTCTCCCTTATTTCAGAGACCTCCAGCTCCCATCACCCCTGAAACAAAGGAGAAGACAGGGTGGGTGGCTGGGTGGACAGGCGGAAGGAGTGAGTGAGTGAGTGAGTGAGTGAGTGGATGAGTGAATGAATGGGGAGGGTAGGGGACAGATAACCCCCAGCCCCTCAGAGTCTCCCCATGACATGGGACGTGAGTGGAATAGTGTCTCCCAAAAAGATAATTCCGAGTCCTAACCCCATTACCTGTGAATGTGACCTTATTTGGAAATAGCTTCTTTGCAAGTGTGATTAAGTTAAGGATCTCAAAGTGAGATCATCCCGGATTTAGGGTGGGCCCTAAATCCAATGACTGATGTCCTTTTAAAAGAACGGAGAGGGAGGCTTGACACACACAGACACAGAGATAAAGGCTGTGTAGAGACGGAGGCAGGGACTGGAGGACAGCCAGAAGCCAAGGTTCGCCAAGGACCACGAGCAGCCAGCAGGAGCAAGGAGAGCGGCACGGGCATGTCTCGCTCAGAGTCCCAGGAGGAGCCGACCCTGCCAAAGCCTTGACCCTGGACTTCTGGCTCCTGCACTGTGGGAGAATCAGTGTCTGTTGTTCTAAGCTGCCCAGTGTGTGCACATCTGTTATGGCAGCCCTAGAAAAGGAAACCAAGCCAGCTCCCCACCCTGTCCCCATGAGCCTGCCCACATGGCCACCCAGCATCCACCCATAACCCACATGCTCCAGACATTGCAGGGAGGCCCTGGCCACAGCTGGCGGAGAATCCCGCCTCCTTCCAGAGGGGAAGAGAAGAGGGTTCTGGTTCCTCAGATGCAGACCCTCTGGAGGCTCTCTGCCCCCAAGGAAATGTTTTTAGTTCCTTTAAGCGGAGGCTGCCAGGCCAGGTGGACTCGATTTGCTCTGTGACCTTGGGCAGGTGCTTTTGGTTCTCTGAGCTCTGCCCCCTGCGTGCCCCAACAGCCATGAGGGTCTCTGCTCTGTTGCCCCAGGTTGGCCATGAGCTTTCATGAGAGACTGCGTATGCCCTGCTTTGAGACAGGCCAGCTCTCCTCATGTCATCACCATGATTACCATCAACCCTAACGCCCCCCATGCCTCTCCATCAGACCTGAGCTCCACAGTGCACTGGCCAGTGTGTGCTACAGGCCACAGCGGCCACCCCCAGCTTCAGGGCACTCATGGAGACCACCATCGGCCTAGTGGGGCTGGGGCTGGACACAGCCTTGCAGACACAGGGCAGAACTCAGAGCCCTGGGACACCCTGAGGCCTGTGGTTGGAGGGCTTGTGTCCAGGATGGAACAGGGGACGCCACCACCCACAGTCCCTGAGCTCTGCTCACAACTAGAACCCATCACAGGCCTGGCACATAGTAGGCTATCCTTAACTATGTACTGAATGAATGAATGGATGGATGGATGAATGAATGCCTGTTCACCGCATGCCTCTCTGGAGGCCATGAAGTGAAGAAAGAACAGACCCTGCCTCCAGCCCCTTCCTGGTCTCAGTCCTCTGTCCCCGATTCCTGGCTCAGGACTGGTCTCAGTCCTCTGTCCCCGATTCCTGGCTCAGGGCTGGGATAAAGGGCATCACATGCCTCCCCAACCCAGCCGCAGGTGACAGGGACCCCTCCAGCTCAAGGGAGCTGGAGGCTGTGGGGCCTGATTCCTCCAGTGAGACCCCACCCCTCTCCATTCAGCTTGGCCAAACCCATTTGCCCAGCTGCCAGGGGATGGGAGCTCTCTGGGCATTACCAGCAGGAAGGAGAGCTCATCTGACTTAGCCCTGGGACTGTTTGCTCCGGAGAGAAGCTGGACATCAGGCTCCTGGGGCCTCCAGCCACCATCTGGCTCTGGGCCAGGCTCTGGCTACCTGGCCAGGCTGAACAGAGGTAGGGCCTGCAGAGCACAGCGCTCTCTCAGCTCCAGCTCAGGAGACCCTAACTGCCCCCTGTGTGAGTCCAGGTCTGGCCAGGGACAGCCCCCTTGCCCACATACAGTCAGACCCAAGGACACCAAGCAACCCTTCCTAATATGCACATGGGGACCCAGTAATGTGTCACTTACTGGTCTGCACATCACATATCCCAGGGGAGTCAGGCTCCTGCATGGAGAGAGAAAAAAGGGAAAATCCTGCCATGGCCTCTTCACCAGCCTCCCTGTTTCGGCCACCCCTTCCAGCACATGACCTTGACCCACGTCTCCAGGCCTTAGTTGTCCCATGGGATGGAGAAGACAGTCCCTCTGTGCCCAGGGCCAGTGAAGGATTTGAGGTGGAGGGAGGGGTCTTTGAGAGCTCGAGCCTTGGCTCAAGTGAATCAAGGTGGGGGCGACCCCAGACAGCCACAGCAGCGGCACCTGCTCAGAAGAGCCAGGCCGAGCCCTTGAGTGACACAAAGACCCAGGACCTGGCCAGGCCTTCCTGTCTCTGGGGCCTAGACAGCTTTGTTTACAGAACTCTTTACCTCCATTCTCACAGCCCTGGGTATGAAAATGCAGGTAAAGAGTTCTGTAAACAACTGACCATTGGTCAGCTGGGACAACTGAGGTTCTGAGAGGGGCCAGGGCCGAGGCCACACAGCCAGGAGAGAGATTAGGCTTCCCACTTCCCAGTTCCAGGTGCTTCTATAAAGACGTTCAATTGCACCCAAGAAAAAAGGGCCAGGTTCCTGGTTCATGAGGAAGGAGAGGAACGGGTGACGGGGTGCATGAGTGCTCTCCCTGGCCACTCATGTTGGAGCCCTAGGCTATCAGGAGTGCACATAGGGCCTGCCGGCTCCTGTGAGCCTTACTTCTTCCCAGAATCTGGGTATCTCCGGACCTTTGCAAATGCTTGGAGGCCACCTCCACTGGGAAGCCTTCCTTGATGCTCCCAGGAGGCTCCATTTCTGTGCCCCATGTCCTCTCTGCTCCCCCATGGAAGGACCTCCCCCACTGACTGTGAACCCCTGGCAGGAGGGGCTGGGCCACCACATCTCAGGCCTGTGGCCACTGTGCCTCAGAGCGGGTGGAATGAGCGTGGGCCATGCAGACAGGAAGGCTGGGGGAGCTGGGCTCCTACCCAGGGTCCCTTCTTCCTGCTGTGCCTTCACACCCCAGGGACACAGGCCAACCATCCTGCTCCTTACCCAAGTTCCCAAGACCCCTCCTACCACCACCAAGGCCCCCACTTCATGCGCCCAGCACTGACCTGTTCCCCTATCTTCCCATGTAGCACTGGCTGCGGCAAAGCCATCTCCAGCCTGTGCAGGACCCACGCCACCAGCCTGCGGGTGGAAGAGAGTGTGCTGTGTCCAGGTGGGAAGGGTCGTGGGGAAACTGAGGCCAAAGTCAACTCATTCACAAGGCAGAAAACAAGCCTGCCAAAAGGCAGAGCCTGCCAGGAGCCAGAGCCCAGGTTTCCAGCCTGAAAACCATTTCCCCCGCCCTCCACCCTCCCTAAGTGAGCTTCTGGCTACTGTTCAGGCCCCAGCAGGTAGCTCAGGCTCCCCCAACCCTCCCACCCATCCCCGGAAGGGAGTGCATATTGGGCATCTCACACATGGAAAGTGGCAACACCTGTCCTGATTTCCTTCCCTCCTTCCTTCCTTCCCTTCTCTTTTTCTTCCTTCTTTCTTTCTTGACTTGGTGGCCCAGGCTGGTGTGATCATAGCTCACTCCCATCTCAGCCTCCTGAGCAGCTGGGACTACAGGCACATGCCATCACGCCCGGCTGTTTTTTGTTTTTGTTTTTGTTTTTGTTTTTAATTTTTTTGTAGAGATGGAGTCTTGCTAGGTTGCCCAGGCTGGTCTCAAACTCCTGCTCCCACAGCTTCGCAAAGTACTCGGATTACAGGCATGAGCCACTGCACCCAGCCTGTATCCCATTTTAAATACATGTATCCTCTGGCCCAGGAACTCCATTTCCACTGATTTATCCTCCAGATTTACTTGTGCGTGAACCCAGTGACGCATGCACGGGCTATTGATTGTGGCAAAAGAGTGAAAACAAATGTAAATGTCCACTGAGTGGTTAAATAAAAACTGGTGCATCCATTTCATGCAGCTGTCAAAGAAAGGATGCAGTAAGACCTGTGTGGATAAAACAGCTTCTAAGACACATTTTTCAAGTTAAGAAAAAAAAAGAAGCAAGCCAGACGGGGTGGCTCATGCCTGTAATCTCAGCACTTTGGGAGGCCGAGGTGATCAGACTACTTGAGGTCCGGAGTTCTAGACCAGCCTGGCCAACACAGTGAAACCCCCATCTCTACTAAAAATACAAAAGTTAGCCGGGTGTGGTGGCCTGCACCTGTAATCCCAGCTACTCAGGAGGCTGAGGCAGGAGAATCGCTTGAACCTGGGAGACAGAAGTTGCAGTGAGCCGAGATTGTGCCACTGCATTCCAGCCTGGGAGACAGAGCAAGACTCTGTCTCAAAAAAAAAAAGTAAAGTGCAGAAGAGTCGGTATAGTTTGCTCCTGTCAGGTGTGTGTTGAAGAAAAAAGAAAACAAAAACAAAAACAAAAAAAACACGTACCCAAAGCTTGAAAGCTTGGACATGCATAGAAACGTGGGAAAGGGCACGAAGCTGATGTGGCTGCCTTGGGAAGGGGTCTGCACACATCCAGTAGAATTTTCTTCCAGGTTTCCTGGAGGTTAGGTGTTGGGCAGGGACTAGGTACTCATCCTGCTCCCTGGTGGGAGGCGCAGCATTGAGGGTGGCTCACCTGGCAGTGTCCCTGGGTGGTGGCAGGGAGGAGGCCTGGGCCTGGGAGCTAGGCTGGGGCTCTGGAGCTGGCACCTCCTTGAGTTCCTCCTTGGGCTGCAGGGGGATGGCAGTGGGCAGGGGGGTACTCTCCCGGGCCTGCAGCTTGGGCTCTGTTTCCTGGGGGCGTCCTGGAGGCACTAAACAGCGGGGAAAGCAGGAGCTAGAGACGCCGTCCCTTGAGGGCTTCCTTCAACCCCTCAAGGGCACAGGGGCCAGATTCAAGGCACTAACAGGACTGAATGGGGAGCCCTTTGGGACCACTTCACCCATTCCTATCCTCAAACAGACCAGACAGACAAGAGAACTGAGGCCCAGGGAGGGGAAGGGACTTATCCAAGACCCACACGTCTCTTCCAGGACTCTGGCTTCCCAGTCTGGACTGGGGAGGGGATTCTGGTGTCCCCTACAGCAGCCTGCTCCTGGCAAGCCCTGAACCCCATCCTAGTCTGGGTGGGGGCTAAGGGCCTCCGGGGGATTCTCCAGGGCCCAGTTGACCCCTGAGCCCAGCCCGTGACCATCCCAGGCAGCCCCCTCCTGAGCTCCCCTCCCGAGCTCCCCTCCCTGTACCTGGGTCCGAGGCAGCACCTGTAGCAACTGCAGGCTCATCTCTCCAGACCTGGGTGACAAACAGGGCACAAGGTCATGGGCCATAGCAAGCTCTGTGCACTTCCCCAACCCCTACTACCAGCTGTGCACTGGCCCAAGGCTGGTGAGTGGGGGGGGTTGGGGGGTCTCTCCTTCTGAATCCCCGCCACCTCTCACAGTCACTCCTCCCCATCAAGGACTCTCCAAGGGGGGCATCACCCTCTCCTGAGTTCCAGGGGGGTGGGGACAGCCTGCTGGAGGAGGCAGGCCCTCCTGGGGCCCCAGAAACCCCCCCATATACTCAACTCCCTGCCCCTCCCTTCCTTGGCTCACCTCGGAGGATCTGGGGGGCTGAGGAAGCACTCTCTCCAGATTCTGCTCCAGCCACAGGAGCAGCCGTGACCCGGGCCTGCAGAGGGGCCAGTGGTCAGCAGAGCGCCCTGAGGGAACAGGTCAGTGCACTACCTAACAGCCCACCGCGGGGCCAGCCCCCGACCAGCCCTTCCGTGGCCTCCACCACTGCTCTGCGTAGTGGTGGCCTTGTCCTGGAAACTCTCAAAGGGCCCCAAGGCGGTGGGGAAATCCTGCCAGACTCCAATTCTGAGCCAGGGCTGGACCAGGCTCCGGAACCACAGCTGTGGCTTCCTGAGGCATCAGAGGAGAGGCAAGAGCCGCCTGAGGACCTGAGTGCACCCCTGGGGGCTCCCTGTGCTGGAACAGACAGGGCTGGCTGGCTGCACGGGAGTGTGACCTGTGCCATCACACAAGGCCTTAGACTTAGAAGGACCTGGTTTTGGTTTCATACTCTGCTGTCACAGTCTGAAAACATTTTTAAAAAAATTTTAAGGGGCCTGCATTTGCATTTGCCTGGGGCCCCGCAAATTAATTATGTGGCTGGTCCTAAGGTCAAGCATTGGATCCCAAATCCATCTGGCCTCTGGGAAGCCCCACTCTCTTCAGGGAGGCACCATGTTCCCAGGACAACCGGTTCCCCTAAGTATGGCCCAAAAGAAGGCTGGTGAGTCCTCTAGGTGCCCTCATCCTAAATTGCTTTCATGGTCTCAGGAATCAGCAGCGCACGTCTCAGAAGGAAGTAGGGGACCAAAAGACACAGAGAGCAAGCTGCAGCAAGGAATGAATGAATGAATGAATGAAGTGTGTGATTATATACAAGTATGTTCATTCATGCATGCATTTGTCCTATGTGTGCTGAGTCCTCACTCTGGTAGGTGCTGTGCCGGGCACCAAGGGTTCAGTAGTGACCAGGACAAAAGCCCCTGCCCTCAAGGAGCCAGCAGTCTAATGAATGAATGAGTGAAGGAATGAATGAATGGGGTGAATGGGGTGAATGGAGATGAATGCATGTCTCTGGATTTCCAGCAGAAATTACAAACTGGGAGCTTCAAGCTTACTTTGGAAGTCTACAGTGTCCTGAAAACTTCTTGATTAAAATTTGAGGGTTTTACATAAAAAGCTAGATTTCTAGCTTCTCTTGAAAACCTGGAGGACCTGGCCACACAGGGCCTAAACACCTGCAAGGAAGAGGCAGTTGAAACTGAGCAGGGCCCCTTCTCGGAGCTCCCTGGCTCCCCTCTTTGCCAGAGTCCCCCCGCCAGCCTGCCACCCTTACTGATGGGGCAGCCACCCCTCCCTGAGTCAGCTCTGAGAGGTCAGACACTGAGGCCAGCCTGGGCACCCTGATGTCCCCCACAGTGAGCCAAGCCCTGCTTCCAGGCTCCACACGGAGCCTACTTACATGAAGCCCACCTGTGAGGAGCTCATCCCTGCCCCTCCCCATTCTCAGAGGGTGGCCCCACCCAGGGGCCTCTCAGTCATCCCTGGGTGCACCTAGGGACTTTCTGCCACAAACTATGAGCAGCACACGGTCCACTGTCCCCATTCTATGGCTGGAAACAGGCATAGAGGAGACGGGAGGCACATCCAAGGTCATACCCTGAGGTGGTAACAGACCCTGCTCCTGAACCCAAGGCCCTGTTACTCCTACCACATACATAGAGATGACAGTGACACTCAGGGACAGGGACTCACCTCATGTATTGGGCCTTGAGGGCCTCATTGGGTTCATCTGTGCACCCTGCAGGGTCAGAAAATACAGAAAGGCAGTCAGTAGCAGACCTGCCCCAGCCCCCTGGGCAGCCTGGAGTGGGCACCGAGAGCCCAACTCAATCCCAGGCTCGAACTCAGGGTCGATCAGATGAGAAGATCTGGCCTGGGCAGAGGCTCCCAAGGGGCAGGGCCCATCCCAGCAACCCCTCAGCCCCTCAGCCCCGCCGCTGAAAAGCTATCCTGCCCCTTGGTCTTACCTGTGTCCCCAGTGCTGCCGTGCCCCAGGATCTGCCAGGGACAGACAGATAGACATGGGCGGGGAGCCCAAGGGCAGCCTCCCCACAGCCCCTCTCCGACCCAGCCCCTTCAGCCTCCAGCCCCAGCAGTACCTGAGCCGGGTCCTCCGTGACGCTATGGACAGGCTGTGGGATCACCTTCTCCACGCCCTTCATGAGCCAGGTCAGCACCCTGCGGCTGGGACTGCGATGGACAGAGACACCAGCCTGCCGCCAACTTCCCCTAGCTCAATGAGGCCCTCGAGGCCCAAGACACTAGGTGAGTTCCCGTCTCTGAGTGTCACTGTCATCTGTATGTGTGTGGTGTGGTTATTGGAAAGTACCTACATGTACCACTGGCCCAAGGCAAGTCCAGTGTCCGAAAGAACTTGGCTTGAATCCTAAACCACTGTCTCCCCACTGGGAGATTCAGACCCATCTCCTCCCCAAGAAACTCCATGTGCTTCTCTGGAAAATGGGGGATGCTGCTGCTTCGTGAGGCCAGGCAGACCGGGTGCCATTCGGAGTCTACCCCCATGGATGCTTAGGACAGAGCAGCTGACTTTCCTCTCCTCCTGCCTCCCACTGTCCTGCTCTGAGCACACATCATGCTCCCAAAGGGCCAAGGTTTGCTGCCGGTGTAATGCTGTTGCAGAGGCTGAGCAGCCTAAATGTGAAGGTCACAGCCTCCCTGCCTGAGGCCAGCCCAGCCCCAGCCATGCTCAGGAACCAACTGGGAGATTCCATGCAAAAGCCTGGATTTCTGGCTTCTCTGGGAAAAGCAGAAGTTCTGACCCCATTGGGCCTGCATCTCACCCGAGCACTGAGAAACGTCCGGCCCCCTGTACAGGGGCGCTCACTAGGCAGCTCTGACCCACTGTTTCTTTTGGTCACATTGCCCTGCCCTCAAGGAGCCAGCAGTCTAATGAATGAATGAGTGAAGGAATGAATGAATGGGCTGAATGGAGATGAATGCATGACTCTGGATTTCCAGCAGAAATTACAAACTGGGAGCTTCAGGCTTACTTTGGGAGAGCCCACCCTCCACCTGAAGCTCACTTCAGCCAATTCCCAGGATGTCCCAGGGCTTTCCCCAGAATGACAGCAGAGCTGAGGGCAGTACTCATCCACCCCCCATCCCTAGGGCTCCCTAGCTGGGAGGGGAGTCGGGGGCAGGTTGGCCCTGAAGAGAGGGGAGGGTGGTAAAGTACCTGTTCATTTCAGAACTCTCAGCGCCCTGGGCCTGGAGGGATATGGCGGAAGTAAGGGCAGCCTCCTTGGTCTCTGGAAAAGAATCTCTCATCCTTCAGATCTAGGGCCTCAGAGAGGCCCATTTCTACCCTGCTTGGGGAGATCAAGTCAGGGAAGCAGAGAGAGCCCCCAAGGGGTCAGAAAGCCAGGCTCCAGCTCAGATCAACTGAAGTCTCCAGGAGCCCACCCTTAGCTTCTCTGAGCCTCAGTTTCCTTATCTGCGAAATGGGTCTGCCAACCTCGTGGGCTCTGCGAGACTCCAGGGGGAGAATGCCAGCCCCCCTGCCCTGCCAGCCTGGGCTTCTGCACTCTCACTCACCCTGAGGACTTGGGTCCGCCACAGCCACTTCCTCCTCCTTGAGTGACTCTTCGGGGGGCTAGAGGGTTCGAACACGGCCAGGTAAGCCCTAGGTGAGACCAGCCTGGTTTGGACAGGGGCAGCCCCTGATTCTCCCTCAAGGGATCCCTGCCCCACAAAAGACCCAAACAGCTCTTTCCTCAGCATCGTCTCTGTAAATCCTGGTGGCCTTACCTTCCACCTGGGATACTCCCTTCCTCCTAGCCCCAGGGACCCCTCATCTGGGGCTGGGGGCCCTCACAGCCCCCAAGGTCCAAGGTGGCCTCCCAGCCTCCCAGGCCTACAATATCCCCAGGAGGCTGCCCCACTTTAGTGGCCTGAGAGGGGAGAGGACCATTTAGAGATAGTTATGAAGTCTTGAGGCAGGCTGAGGGGAAGAGGGAGATGGGAGGAGTCCACACCCCTCCTCCCCTACCAGGGCGCTCCCTCTCCTGGCCCAAACTTTCCATTCCTCCCTAGTAGCCAGCTGGAGTTTGGCCTCTGCTATCTGCCTTTCACCTGCCTCTGCAGCCACACCTCCTGCTACGACATGCACATATGTGTATGTACAAACAAACATACATGCACACACATGCACACAAATGTGTGCATACTCACTCTCATTCACATACATACATGAACAGACATACAATATGAGCGTATGTACACATACATATGCATACATACAGTGACACACAAATACCAACATGCATATATACACACATGTGCAGACACAAAAATAAGTGCATGTGCACACATGTACAGGCAAAAACATATGTACATATACATGTGTATGTACATATGCATACATGCCCCAACACACATATATGTGCATACAGTCATATGCAAACGTGCATATACACACATGCATGCATACAGATACACACATGCATATGCCTGCCGGTGTAGAGACACACAACATGCACATATGCATAGGTACATTGCATATGATTACAAGTGCAGAAATATGTGTATACACACATATGCTCAGTCACACACTTGCATATTTGCAAATACACACAAGTATGTGCATATGGATATGCACATACACACAGATTTCTGCATCTAAACATACGTGAACATCCATGCACAGACACAAAATGTGTATATATACACATGTGGAGACAACTATGTGTATATACACATACACATGACACAGTCACAGACACACAAACATGCATACACATAGAAATACATGAGTACACTCACATACTCAGAAATATGTAGACACATACATACACACTAGCATGTCACACAAACACATGGAACCACAGACATACTAATACATGTGCACATAAACATATGTGCAAACACATACACATGCATTCATGTACATATATGCTCACATACATTGTCATGCACACCCAATTTGCAAATACATATGTGCAGACACAGACATACCAAGAGCACACTACACATATATGACATATACATGTATATACATGCAACATATACACATGCATACACACACGCTGTATCTGTTTCCTAAACACACCCTGCCCTTCTCTAGTAACAGCCTTTCCTCTGCCAGGAATGCCCAGCATCTCCATCTCCCTGGGTTAAAATTCTGCTCCATCCTCTGCGTCTAAAAAGCCCTTCCCCATCAGCCGCCAATCTCCAAAGTGAAGATGACTCTCCCTCTTCTGAGCTCCCACTGTTTGATCTGACACACTTTGCTGGCTCCCCAAGAAGGGGAGAGCTGAGGCCAATGTTGGGGCTCACCACGTCCCCTCCTCCCCACCTGTGTCTCTTGGCAGAATGAACTGGCTGAGCTCTTGTCTGCTGACCCCCCGGGGCAATGCCTACTCATCTTTATGCTTTCAGCACTGACCACAGGGCCTGGCATCAATTAGAAGCTCAATCACATCTGTCGAATTGAGCTGCTGAATTAGTTGCCATCCACCTCCTGAATGGATGGGTTGCAGAGGAAAAGTTCTGGAGAAATACTCCACAGTGTGGCCTATGGATCCATGCCAGTCTGCAAATTGTTAATGGTCCATGATGATTAAGCAGTTTGCACCAGAATGTTTATCAATGCACTGCTTCCTTCACTGAGAAAGTCTTGGTACAAAATAAATAGCAACTAAACTAATCAGTGTACTTAGCTACAGAGTAGATTGACATTCTGGTACAAACTGCTTAATCATCATGGACTAGTAATAAACAGTTCATGGACTGGCTCCTGTGAGTAGCTCTGTTCTGAACTCCAGAGGTTAGCAAAATACGGCCTGTGGGCCAAATCTAGGCTATTGCTCGTTTTTATAAATAAAATTGTATTGGAACCCAGCTATGCTCATTCATTCATGCACTACCTATAACTGTTTTCACACTATAATCGCAGAATTGAGTAATTAACAGAGATAGCATCACCCACAAAGCCTAAAATATTTACTATCTAGCCTTTTACAGAAAATGTTAGTCTTGGGCCAGCCCTATCCACTGTCTGAACCTGAGTTTTCTCATTTGAACAAGTGTGGGACCCTGTGACCCCCACTTTTCCTTCTGATGCTAACCTTTTCTGCTGTAGAAGGTCCCTGGAGAGCAGGTGGCCCAAACTGGGAAGACCCTGAGCAGCGAGGCCGGCCTGCCCCTCCTCCCCCTCCCCCTCTCACCATGGACTCGGACTCTGTCTCAGCCTCCTCAGGGTTTGGCTCTGGTTCCACCTCCGCCTCCAGCTCTGGCTCTGGTTCCACTTTCTCTTCCTCCTGCATCTTGGTCTTCCGAGGGGTTCCTGGGGGCTGAGGCAGCACCCTCTGGACCCAGCCCAACATCCTGACACCTGTAGGAGACAGTGTCCTTAGCCCTCCCTGGAGCACTCACAGTTGCTCCCGCCACTTATGGACCACTCTTGTGAGTTGTACATTTCCTTTTCCTTCATCAACTTTAAAAATATTTCGACTGCATGCGGTGGCTCACACCTGTAATCCCAGCAATGTGGGAGGCTGAGGTGGACCGATTGCTTGAACCCAGGAGTTTGAGATCAGCCTGGGCAAGATAGCGAGACCCTCGTCTCTACAAAATATTTTTTAAATTAGCCAGGTGTAGTGGCTCACCTCTGTAGTCCCAGCTACTCAGGAGGCTAAGGTGGGAGGATCATTTGAGCCTAGGAGGTAGAGGCAGCAGTGAGTCATAATGCACCACTGTACTCCAGCCTGTGCAACAGAGTGAGACCCTGTCTCAAAAAATATAAAAATATATACACACATATATATTTGATATACATATACATAGACACATATATATTACATATATACACAGATATATGTGTGCATATATATTTCTGCAATTTTATCTCTAGGTATTTACCTTATAGAATTACTCAAGGCCATAAATATATGTGTACAAAGAAGCTGGTTGTTATAGCAAAAATGAAAAACACCCAAATATTCATCAAGAGGAGATTGGTTATTGGAAAGTACTTACATGTACCTAAATGTTCATCTGTAAGAAAGGCATGTACTAAGTAAGTTACACTATATCCAATAATGGACTATTACGGGGGCATTAAAAAGAAAGAAACAGTCTAACCGAGCTAGCAAGAAGATGTGCCTGCTCTGAAGTCAAGTCATGAGCAGATCACTTAATGTCTCTGTGCCTCAGTTTGCTTGTCGGTAAAATAGGGATATTAATTGTACCTACCTCATGGGTTAATTGTGAGGATAAAATGAATTGATAAGTGTAACATACTTAGGCCAAGCGCAGTGGCTCACGCCTATAATCCCAGCACTTTGGAAGGCCAAAGTGGGCGGATCACTTGTGGCCAGGAGTTCCAGACCAGCTTAGCCAACATGGGGAAGCCTCATGTCTACTAAAAATACAAAAATTAGTTGGGCATGATGGTGGGCACCTGTAATCCCAGCTACTCAGTAGGCGGAGGCACAAGAATCACTTGAACCCAGGAGGTGGAGGTTGCAGTGAGCCAAGATCGTGCCACTGCACTCCAGCCCGGGTGACAGAGTGAGATCCTGTCTCAATAATAATAATAATAATAAGTGGAACATACTCAGAACAGTGATTGGCACATGCCAAGGGCTTAATAAATGTTGGCTATGACTATTACATGGTATCAAATGAAAACATTAATTGTGTAATATGCATGTACTGCATAATCTCATTATAAGTAAAAATATTCATTATAAGTAATACATGAGTGGAAAATCTGTTTTAAGATAAAATTAACCTATGTTCATCATTTTTAAGGTAAAATGGGCTGGGTGCAGTGGCTTATGCCTGTGATCCCAGCACTTTGGCAGGCCAAGATGAGAGGATCACTTGAGCTCAGGAGTTCAAGACCACCGTGGGCAACATAGCAAGACCCTATCTCTATTTAAAAAAAAAAAAAAAATCTTGCTGTGGTGGTGTGCACCTGTAGTCCCAGCTACTCAGGAGGCTGAGGCAGGGGGTCGAGGCTTCAGTGACCATGCCACTGCACTTCTGACTGGGTGACAAAGCAAGATCCTGTCTCAAAAAAAAAAAAAGAAAAAAAAAAAGTGGGCCTGGCATGGTGGCTCACTCCTGTAATCCCAGAACTTTGGGAGGCCAAGGCAGGCAGATCACCTGAGGTCAGGAGTTTGAGACCAGCCTAGTCAACATGGTGAAACCCAATCTCCACTAAAAATACAAAAATTAGCTGGGTACAGTGGTGCGTGCCTGTAATCCCAGCTACTCCGGAGGCTGAGGCAGGAGAATCGCTTGAACCCGGGAGGTAGAGGTTGCAGTGAGCAGAGATTGCGCCACTGCACTCCAGCCTGGGTGACAGAGTGAGACTCCTCCAAAAAAAGAAAAAGGTTGGGCGTGGTGACACACACCTGTAATCCCAGCACTTTAGGAGACTGAGGCAGGCAGATGGCTTGAACTCAGGAGTTCAAGACCAGCCTGGGCAACATGATGAAACCCTATCTCTACCAAAAATACAAAAAGTTAGCCCAGCATGGTAGCACGCGCCTGTAATACCAGTTACTCAGGAGGCTGAGGCACGAGAATCACTGGAGCCCAAAAGCTGGAGGTTGCAGTCAGCCGAGATCTCGCCATTGCACTCCAGCCTGGCTGACAGAGTGAGACCCTGTCTCAAAAATAAAAGAAAATGCTTATAGTGCTATATTTTAAAAAAAGAAAGAAAAAGATAAAATGCCAGGTAAGCTTTTTTCATGGTTTACTGTGTTATTTCAGTCCTACCTTATACAGGTTGTTTCTGGTTGATTTCTGTTTGGGGAATGGGGAGCCCCAGCCCTTATGACTGAACCCCTGCAGGATGGCCTGGCCAGTGGGCAGTGTGCAGGTCAGTGTGTGCTAACTCCTAGCCCTAGACGTGCTCTTGTCCCACATGAGTGTGCCCCACCCCTCTCCCAGCCATGGGCAACCCAGGCTTTGGCAGAGTGTCTGTATGCCCCTTTCTGCCAGGGACCCTGGCCCCAGCTGAAGAGGGCAGCCCAGGCCAAGCCCAGCTCCCCAGAGCCCGCGGCTATGCTGCCTGCGCTCTACTTACAGCCCTGACCTCTGTTCCCGCTCTGGCATCAGCAGCGCAGCCTCTCCCATGAGAGGCTGTGGTGGGAACAGAGCTCTAAGTGTCAGATCCCTGGCTGAGCCTCCCAAAAAGTGAACTTGGGGCAGACATGACCCCTCCGGTCTTCCATTTCCCTGAAGGTGGGGGCGCAGACACAATGTTTTCCCAAGTCTGGACTGCCAGAGCTCACACGTTGGGATGGCAGATTTCACTGACCCCAGTCAGCCACAGGCAGCCCTGAGAGCCAGGGCTGAGCTAAGTGCATTCTACTCACGATCATACTCATCCTCACTCTCACCACCACGCCCCGCCCCTGCACTCAGTAAAATAAGAATTTTCATTATGCAGCACAGAAAGGTCAACAGAATCGCCTGAAGCAGCACAGCCAGCAGTGGCCAAGCTGAGTTTACACTCAGGTCTGCCCGATTCCAGCTGCCCCACATCTATTCCCAGGTGGTCGTGGCGTTTGCCGAGTGTTGGCCTCCTCTGCGGGCCAGGCCTGTAGACCCTTCCCAGCAGGCAGCAATTCTGGCTTGCATTTCTAAACCTTCTGGAAATGACTAAGGAAGCCTCCCTGATCCCCCATTTTTCTTTTTCCTCCTAAATGAGAATTTTTGCAGGTACCTCCCATCTTTCCCCCGTGTCCCTGCTGACCGCACTTTGATGAGGGAGGCTCAGGAGGGAAGGGGGCCCACGAGTGGCAGCTTGGGGAGCTATGGTGTTGCACCACCAGTATTTCCAGAATCTTCTGGAGAGCTGGTGAAAATACAGATTCCTAGGTCCCTCAAGCCCTCCTGGGGGGCCTAGGAATTTACATTGCACAAGCTGTCCTGAAAATTCTGCTGCACGCTAAAGTCTGAGCTCCACCAGAGAGAGGGAAGCCGCAGGTTTCCCACCATGCCAGTTTGGTCCTGCCTAAATGCCTTTCTAGAGGGAGAACATGGGGATCCCCTCGGGGTCCCACCGAGCCTCCACCTCATCCTGAGTTACCTGCTCAGATGCCAACCGCCAGCCAGGAATTGCCTTCTCGCTGCCACTAGTAGCTGGCCCCTCAGACACAAGGAAGATTAATTGGCAGTAGCTGGGCCGTGTGCAAAGGATTAGCAGGCGCTGAATGGGGGCAGGGGAGAAAAGAGGCTGTTGATGCCCAGGAAACCAGCAGCACCCCCCAACTCCCAGGGCCCAGCAAGGATGTGGGCCCCAGGGAAGGGCCCTTGCATGGCCCAGGTTTGGAGCACCATGGGTTGCCAGGGAACTGGCCCGGGTTACCAGGGGCCTGGCTTCCCACACACCTTGGCCAAGACAGGGAGTGGCTGATGGGAGAATAACAGCTTGGAGTTCCCAGGTGATACCTGGAGACTCTTCAAGGTGGCAGGGGCTTGTCAGCTCCCACTCAGCCGTGGCAAGAGGCGTATCCCAACTCTCCAGTCCCCAGGCCAGGACGCAGGCAGATTCTTTCTGGCTCCCCTGCCTTGGGCTCTGCCAGAAAGGCTATGTCCCAGGGCTAGGCCTTGAGGATGAATCCAAGGCCTGGCAGATGACTGAGGCATCTGACCTGCACTGTGAACTGAGGCTGGACACTAGAAGGGATACAGAGATCTAGGAGGAGAGGGCACAAGGGGACAGGGCCCAAGGAAGAGGGGCTCAGTGTGGTGGCTCTGAGGGATATTTGGCAAAGGGGCAGGACTTGATTTAATTACCTGAACCATTTCTAGAGTTCCTCTTTTCCTTTCTTTCTTCTTCTTTTTTTTTTTTTTTTTTTTGAGACGGAGTCTCGCTCTGTCGCCCAGGCTGGAGTGCAGTGGCCGGATCTCAGCTCACTGCAAGCTCCGCCTCCTGGGTTCACGCCATTCTTCTGCCTCAGCCTCCCCAGTAGCTGGGACTACAGGCGCCCACCACCTCGCCCAGCTAGTTTTTTGTACTTTTTTAGTAGAGACGGGGTTTCACCGTGTTAGCCAGGATGGTCTCGATCTCCCGACCTCGTGATCCGCCCATCTCGGCCTCCCAAAGTGCTGGGATTACAGGCTTGAGCCACCGCGCCCGGCCTCTTCTTCTTTTTTTTTTTTTTTTTAAGCCACGGTCTCTCTCTGTCACTCAGGCTAAGTGCAGTGGTGGGATCATGGCTCATTGCAGTCTCAACCTCTGAGGCTTAAGTGATCCTCCCACCTCAGCCTCCTGAGTAGCAGACGACTCATGTGTGCTGCCATGCCAGGCTAATTTTTATTTTGTTTTAGAGACAAGGGTCTCGCTATGTTGCCCAGGCTGGTCTCAAACTCCTGAATGCAAGCAATCCTCCTGCCTCAGCCTCTCATAGTATTGGGATTACAGATGTGAGCCACTGCACCTGGCCTAGAGCTCTTCCTTTGTGCCTGGCAGTGTGTCAGCCTTGGCACACTGAGCAAGACAGACATAGGCTCTGTCCTCATGGAGCTTACATTCCAATGGAGGAGATTACTGACAAATAAAGAATATTGCAAATTATGCTAAGTGCCATAAAAGAAACAGGGCAGAAGCGTGTGTTGTGGAGGGCAGTGGGGGTAGGTAGGCAGGCCCCTATGATGAGGTAGATGTATATTTGAGCTGAGACATGAAAAGCAAGAAAGACTCAGCTGTGAAAAGAGCTGGGTGAACGGTGCTCCAGACCAGGGACACTGTAGCGAGAAAGGTTCTGAGGCTGGAATGAGCCTTGAGGAGCAGAATGGGGCCCTGGGAGCCTGGAGCTTAGTGGGTGCAGGGGAGAGTGGTGGGAGATGAGGTTGACAGGTGGCAGGGGCAGATGTTGTGAGGCCTGTAGGCCACAGGAAGGAGAGTAGTTTTAGGTGATGGTTTTGAACAGGGGCTGGGCATGATCTGTGTGGCTCCATGTAGCAGACAAGCATGGAAACAGGAAACTAGTCAGGAGGCTGCGGAGGGACAAGCTGATTGGCGACTGGATGCACCCTGGATTCCCCTCCAGTGCTGGGCTTCAAGACCTCTGATAATGCAACCTCCACAAGACAAGTGATGCAGAAGAAAGTTCTTTCTGCCAGCAAGGCCAGACCCCAGTGGTAAAGCTCAAGGTACTCCCTGACCCTTCCCTACAAATATGCCAGGCTGCAGGGGTCAGAGCTCCTTCCCAGGGAACAGCAGCAAGCCCTTCTGCTCTGCCTGGGCCTGTGAGTAGCACAGGTGACATTCGCCCTTGCCTGCAGCCTGACGGGAAGGATGATGGGGCTTCAACTATGCTGGTGGGAGTACAGATAGGAGAAGAGAAAGGGGAGGAAAATGGGGAGCATTGAGGGGCTCACCCTGGGCAACTGGGTGGCTGGTTTAGTGGGTGAACCAGTAAACCACCCCAGGCTGGTTTACACATGTACTGAAAAGAAGCAGCCTGGGGCTGGAAGTTTGGAGGAAGAATTTTGGGGGGAAAATAATGAGCACTACTTTGTTAAGATGTCTGAGAGAGGCTGGGTGCAGTGACTCATGCCTATAATCCTAGTACTTTGGGAGGCCGAGGCAGGTGGATCACCTGAGGTCACGAGTTCGAGATCAGCCGGGCCAACATGGCAAAACTCTGTCTCTACTAAAAATACAAAAATTAGTCAGGCATGGTGGCAGGTGCCTATAATCCCAGCTACTCTGGAGGCTGTGGCAGGAGAATTGCCTGAACCCGGTGGGTGGAGGTTGCAGTGAGCCAAGATCACACCACTGCACTCTAGCCTAAGGAAAAAAAAAAATGTCTGAGAGACATCCAGGTTGAAATGTGACTGTGTGTGTGTGTGTGTGACTTATGGAGAGGTCTACTGGAGATAGAAATTTTGGAGGCCTCAGCTTGCAGATGATGCTTAAAGCCACAGGACTGACTGATATCACCTAGGAAACCCAAGGAAACAAAGGGGACCAGAGGTGGCACCTGGAACACTTGGGCTCACTCAGAGGATGCAAAAAGAGCAGGAGCTGGTAAAGGAGCCTTAAGGAGCTGCCAGGGATGGGGATGGAGAAGCAGAAGCATGGGGTGAGGTGAAAGCCAAGAGCAGTGGCTGTGTTGGGGTGAGGGAGTTATCCGAGGGGCCACTGTCTGAGCTGAGACTTGAAATGCGTCTCTGGGATTGGGCAACTTAGCAGCAGTTGGAGAACCTGCAGAGTGGGAAGGAGGGAAAGTTAGATGGGCCTGAGTGAAGAGTAATGGGATCTAGGGTGGGGAAAATGAGCAAAACACAGCCACACAGAGTGGCTAAAGTTTGGATGAATCTCATGTGCATATATGTGGAGGGAAAGAAGCCAGATTCAAAAGAAGACCCCGGTGATCCATGCATACAAAGTTTCCAAAAGGCAAAATCAGCCCGTCCTGTCTATGGCTACAAACATAAGTACATTTGCAGCGTCTCGTTTTCTAGAAAGCCTAGAGTTGTTAAATAACGTTTTCTACAGCTGCCCATAAATAAAAGTACTACAAGGAGGCAGAGTGGTTCCCTCTTGCTGGGTTGGGGATTGTGATTGGGAAGGCATATGTGGAAGCTTCTAGGGACTGGCAGGGCCAATGTCTTGCTTTCTTTTACTAAATTGGCTGGAATCTATTTTTCAAAACAACCTTATGGGAATATATATGCCATAAAATTCACCCATGTTAAGTATACAATTCAATGACTTTTATATTACTTATTATTTATTTATTTATTTAAGACAGGGTCTCACTCTATCACCCAGGCTGGAGTGCAGTGGCGTGATCATAGCTCACCACAGGCTCAACCTTCTTAGCTGAAGTGATTTTCCCACCTCAGCCTGCCAAGTAGCTGTGACCACAGGCACACGCCACCAGGCCCAGCTAATTTTTGTATTTTTTGTAGAGACAGGGTTTCGCCATGTTTCCCAGGCTGGTCTCGAACTCCCGGGCTCAAGCAATCCACCCGCTTGGGCTTCCCAGAGGGCTGGAATTACAGGCATGAGCCACCACCCCCGCCTAACTCAATGATTTTTAACAAATTGACTGAACTGTGCAACTCTCACTACATCTGGTTTTAGAACATTCCCATTGCCCCAGTAAGACCCCTCATGCCAGATGGTAACCACTCTTCATTCGTACACCCCAGTCCCAGGCAACCACACATATGCTTTCTGGGTCTATAGATTTGTCTTTCCTGGACATTTTATATAAATGGGTCATACAATATGTGGGTTTTCACATCTGACTTCTTTGATGTAGCATAAAGTTTTTGAGGTTCATCCACCTCGTAGCATGTATCAGAACTTCATTTCTTTTCATTGCTCAAGAGTATTTCATGGTATGGATGCACCGCAGTTTATCCACTCATCAGTGGACACAGGTTGTTTCCACTTTTTGGTTGTACATCATGTTGCTATGAACATACAAACATTTGTGTGCAAGTCTCTGTGGAGATATATACCTTTTTTTTTTTTTTTTTTTTTTTTTTTTTTTTGAGACAGAGTCTCTTGTTGCCCAGACTGGAGTGCAATGGCACAATCTCGGCTCAGTGCAAGCTCTGCCTCCCGGGTTCATGCCATTCTCCTGCCTCAGCCTCCTGAGTAGCTGGGATTACAGGCGCCGCCACCACGCCCGGCTAATTTTTGTATTTTTAGTAGAGGCAGGGTTTCACCATGTTGTCCAGGCTGGTCTCAAACTCCCAACCTCAAGTGATCTGCCCGCCTCAGCCTCCCAAAGTTCTGGGATTGCAGGTGTGAGCCACCGTGCCTTACAATATACTTTCATTTCTCTTAGGAAGCCTTCTGGGGTAGAATCTTCCAGATGACCCAATCATACGGTACATTTGTTTCACTTTTTAAGAAACTGCTAAACTGTTTTAAAAGTAGTACTCCATGTCTTGCCCAGGGTGGGTAGTAGTTATACGGGGTCTCATTTTGTAAATTATTAGTTACATTAGATATTTATGCACTTTCTGTATTTCTTCTATTTGATAACTTTAAAAGAGTCAAGAAATAAATTGGGGGTGGGGTGGTGAGTGGAGTCAACTCTGGGAAGGATTTCTGTAAGGGGTAGCAGTTTGGGATGCTGTTCTGGGGGCTGTATGGAGCACTGGAGGAGGAGCAACTGGGTAAATAAATCCTACAGGAATTTCACCGGAGGGGCTCCAAGACCCATCAGGCTCAGCCCCTGGGCAGGTATATGCAAAGCACATGCCAATATATGCAAATAAGTTAGGCTGTCTTGGAGTTTCCTCACTTTGGGGGTTTTTGTCTCTAATAGTTGGGACCAGGGCTTTGGGGTGCTAGACTTGGGCACTCACAGACTGGCTTTCCTGGGAGTGGGGAGCCTGCAGTCCTGCAGGGGCTGAGGGTGGAGTATCATCTGCTAATCCCCAGCCTGCTGAGGCCACCACTCTCCCTGATCCCCTCACGCTTACCCTGGATACTGGCCACAGCTAATCTCCACTCCTGGAGACTCAGGGGCTGGCAGACACTGTACTGCCCTCTTCCCTGAGGGTTGCAGGGAGGGGAGATCCCTCTCAGCATCCAGATCCTCCTAATGGCAGGTTCTGGAGTCCTTGCCTAACACAGAGGAGAGCCTTGAGGCCCAGAGAGAGGTGAGAATTAGCCCAGGATTACACAGCCTGCAGTGGGCTGAGTCGCCATTTTTGGCCTGCCTTGGCCTGACTACCTCCAGGGAACCACAGCTCCCCCTCTGACATTTCCCAAGATGCCTGGCCTGTGCTGAGGCCTGGGAGACCACAGCCTTCAGGAAGGCTGGAAGGAAGTGGCCAGAGCACAGGAATTCTGGCACAGGCTCTTCTTAGAGCCTGTAGTTGCCAGGGTTGCTAAGGAGTGGGTGCCTCAGAATCAGGCTGCAATGGGCATTGTCTGTGCACAATGTTCCTTTATTCTGCTGCTGTCCATAATGAGGGACTCATCCACCTCACTTCCTCTTCTGCCCATTAAGCAGTCGAAGAGCTGAAAGTCCTTATAAGCCTGTGCACCTGGGCCTGGGCCTGGGCCCTACAGATAAGGTAGCTGCTATTGGTGAGTCAGAAGCAGGGAGCCCCTTCCTCAGTTCCCCATCTCAGTGATCCCCCTCCCTGTCCCTCCCCAGGCAGTCACGTCCCCTAAGGCAGCTTCCCCATGCCTTGTCACCATGTCCCCTCCCTGCTCCTCCATGATCTAAGGTCCTCTCTCCTCCTGCCACCCTAGCTCCCACCTCCACCTCTCACCTCTAAACCAGGGTCAGGAAGAAAGCAAGCTGCCTCAACAAATTCTCACTAAAGTGTAAATGACTGAAAGGCTCCTGGGACTATCTGCTTTTTAAAGGGAGGCACTGGGTATCCAGTAATGCTTTTCTAGTTCAAATATATCATGTTGCTCCCATTCCTGAAAATATTTCTGAGTCAATCTGTAGAATTTTGGGTAAATACCTTAGCTAAGGCAAGTCCATAATTATCTACCCAGAGGCATACAGCATACTGAACTACATTCTGAACCCACTTGCTGCTGCATTTTCCTGCTCATTATTTAAGAGTAGACTCACCGGGCACGGTGGCTTACACCTGTAATCCCAGGACTTTGCGAGGCTGAGGCAGGTGGATCACTTGAGGTCAGGAGTTCGAGACCATCCTGGCCAACACGGTGAAACCCTGTCTCTACTAAAAATACAAAAACTAGTTGGATGTGGTGGTGGATGCCTGTAATCCCAGTTCCTCAGGAGGCTGAGTCAGGAGAATCACTTGAACCTGGGAGACAGAGGTTGCAGTGACCCAAGATGGTACCACTGCACTTCAGTCTGAGCAAGAGAGTGAGGCTCTGTCTCAAAAAAAAAGAAAAAAAAATACTAATAGACTCAAATATCACCTCTTTTAGACCATTCCTTGAATGTCCCAACCCCAGCCTCCCCAGAAACACACACTCTGTACTGACCTCCCTTCCAGCCATGGCACAATGTGTGTGTGTGTGTGTGCGTGTGTTGAGAGGAGCGTGGGAGGGTTGTCTCTGTTGTCTTCTGTTATCTAATGTTCCTGCCACCTCATGCTGAGCTCCGGAAAAATGGCCTGGCACACAGTAGGTGCTAAATAAATGTTTGCCAAGTAGACATCGGCACTGGCCAAGGTTGTTTTCACGCAGAGAAGGGTGTCTGGCTGGCATGAGCCCAGGGTGAGCCCCTTAGAACCCTCTGCCCCCCAGCTATGGCCCGCATCATCGACCTGGTGCCCTGGGACGATGGTTCCACACATGTGTATGCCTCCCCGGCCATCCTGCTTCCTGTGGAGCGGCGGCGCAACCAGCTGGCGGGCGTGAAGCAGCAGCTCTACCACCCAGCCCTGCCCACCCTGCGCCACATGGACAGGGACACCGTCAAGGCCTGCCTTCCTGATGAGCACTGCCAGTCCACCACCTACTACCGCAAAGGTCAGGCCACCAGTGCAGGATCCCCTTTGGGGAAGGGGCAGGTGGTTTCAAGAAAGAGGGTGACAGATGCAAGGATGAAAGAGGCCAGTCCCAGCTCTGCTGCTCCCTGCCCAGGACACTTCGACCAGGTCTGAGCCCCTGTTTACTGCTCAGTACAATGAGGATAATGACAAGGCCTGCCTTGAAGGGTTGTTGTGGGGTTAAAAGGAGATAAGGTGCAAAAAGCACTGAGAGGCTGGGAGCAGTGGCTCACACCTGCAATCCCAGCACTTTGGGAGGCCAAGGCAGGCAGATGACCTGAGGTCAGGAGTTCGAGGCCAGACTGGCCAACATGGTGAAACCCCGTCTCTACTAAAAATACAAAATTAACCAGGTGTGGTGGCAGGCGCCTATAATCCCAGCTACTCAGGAGGCTGAGGCATGAGAATCGCTTAAACCTGGGAGGCAGAGGTTGCAGTGAGCTGAGATCACGCCACCGCACTCCAACCTGGGCAACAAGAGCGAGTCTCCATCTCGAAAAAATAAGCCCATAGAGTAGTGCCTGACACATAATCTGTGCTCAAAAAGTGTTGCTGATGCCATTGTTGTTATTGTTGTTTTGTTTTGTTTTGTTTTTTGAAGGCAGTGTCTTACTCTGTTGCCCAGGCTGGAGTCAGCGGCATGATCACAGCTCACTGCACCCTCGACCTCCCAGGCTCAAATGATCCTCCCATCTCAGCCTCCTGAGTAACTGGGACCACAGACACATGCCACCATGCCCAGCTAATTTTAAAAAATTATTTGTAGAGACAGGGTCTCCCTATGTTGCCTAGCCTGGTCTCAACTCCTGGGCTCAAACGATGCTCCTGCCTTGGCCTCCCAAAGTGCTGAGATTACATGCGTGAGCCACTGTGCCTAGCCTGTTGTAATGAATGGAGAGAGAACTGGGCAGAGGTTGGCAGGTGCAGTGGTAGGAGTCATAACAGTCTAACAGTAACAACTTCTGCCCAAGCATCTCTGTATGTGGGAAAGAAAGAGAAAGACCCCTCCTCACAGCCCCCATGCAGGAGAGGAGAACATGTGGGCCTTCAGGGCAAAAGTGCCCCACGGGCCCAGTGAATAACCCTGCATGGACTGAGGAGCTTGCGTGTGGAGGGATTTAGAAGGTATTTAGCAGATAAAGTCAACAGGAGTAGGTGCAGGCAGGGCGGGGTAGGAGGCGGAACAGGGGGAGTGCAGGCCCATACCTAGGCTCCAGCTTGGGTGACAGGTGGGCTGAGGGTGTCAGAGACCGCACGGAGACCACCAGAGTTACCACACGGGTCCTGATGGGAAACACAAATGAGGGAAGTGGGTGAGGAGGCCGTGGGGGAAGGAAAATTCCACAGGGAAATGGGACACCCACACCTGCCCTGTTTAAACAGTAGCCATGGGGCTCCCTGCACACTGTGCTATGTTGGAGGGGCCAGCCAGGTTACCAGTTCTTCCAATTTCCTGCTTCTGAGAGAAGCCAGGAATCTAGATTTTTAAAAGAAAGCTCTAATATAGATATGTATTTTGTTGTAAGCATATGCTTTAAATAAAAGTAATAGGCACAACTTCAAAACTCAAAATGCTGTAACAATATGCACAGCAACAAGCCTCACTCCCATCACCCCCCATACAGGTAACCCCCCCACATTCTTAGTTTCTGATGTCTCTCCCTGGTTCCCTAATGGGAATACAAACACATGTTATTTTGCTCCCCAATTTTTCATTACTGTTAACTGAAAAATCAGAAATTTATAAATTTAGGCAGGGCACAGTGGCTCACGCCTGTAATCCCAGCACTTCGGGAGGCCGAGCCAGGCAGATCACTTGAGGTCAGGAGTTCAAGACGAGCCTGGCCAACATGGTGAAACTCCCAGCTTTACTAAAAATACAAAAATTAGCGTGGCAGGGTGGCAGGTGCCTATAATCCCAGCTATTCAGGAGGTTGAGGCAGGAGAATCGCTTGAACCCAGGAGGCAGAGGTTGCAATGAGCCAAGATGGAGCCACTGCACTCCAGCCTGGGTGACAGAGCGAGACTCCATCTTCAAAAAATAAAATAAATGTTTAAGTTTAGAAAAGGAGACTTTATTTCTTATAAGGGGTTATAGCTGCAAGGTGGCCATCCCACAGGCTGGAAAGTGTGCCTCCAGCTGAAGCCCAAAGATGGGCATGTCAAAGGAGGAGGGGCTGGGTAAGAGCTTTATGTTCAAAGGGTTGGCTAAATATACGTATTCAACAGGTTACAGGAGGAGCTATAAATATTCATGAAGATAGTACTGACATGGGCATAATGAACAAACTTGCATGTAATATACAACCCATGTTGGCTTTGAGGTGGAGACTTAACCTTTAAATGTATTACAATTAGGCCCTATATGACAAAAGATGTTTTCAGGATGCAAAGTTCAGCAAGTGAGCAGCCTCTGTCCACGGTTGGTGGTCTTCTCATCTGGAGAAAGTTACTGAAATCAGCCTCATATGCAATCACAGGCATAGCTGTGGCTGGTGGATCAGGGGGTCACTTCGTCAGCATCTGTGAGCTGTATGAGTTGTAATTGTTTTAATATTGCTTATCTCAAGGCCAGTGCTAGAGAAAAAGAAAAACCTCATGGCAATTAAAACATAGCTTATTTATTTTTTGTTTTGTTTTTTAGACAGAGTTTCTCTCCGTCACCCAGGCTAGAGTACAATGTCACAAACATGGCCCATTACAGCCTCGACCTCCCAGGTTCAGGTGATCCTCCCACTTCAGCCTCCTGAGTAACTGGGACTACAGGCACACACCATCACGCCAGGCTATTTTTGTTGTTTTTGTTGTTTGTTTGTTTGGTGTGGAGACAGGGTTACACTATGTTGCCAGGGCTGGTCTCCAACTTCTGCGCTTAAGTGATCCTCCAGCTTCAGCCTCCTAAAGTGTTGGAATTACAGGCATGAGCTATCACAACCAGCCTGTAGTTTATGCTTTAAGTGTAGGGGTGTGTGACTTAACCCTTGCCTTGCATGGCCTTAGGTCCTGTTAATAATCTGGTATCTTGGCCGGGCACGGAGACTCACGCCTGTAATTCCAGCACTTTGGGAGGCTGAGGCAAGTGGATTGCCTGAGGTCAGGAGTTCAAGACCTGCCTGACCAATATGGTAAAACTGCTTCTACTAAAAATACAAAAACTAGCCAGGTGTGGTGGTGTGCGCTTGTAATCCCAGCTACTCGGGAGACTGAGGCAGGAGAATTGCTTGAACCCAGGAGGTGGAGGTTGCAGTGAGCCGAGATCACACCACTGCACTTCAGCCTGGGCAACAGAGTGACACTCTGTCTCAATAATAATAATAATAATAATTATTATTATTATTATTTAGCATCTTGTTGCCACAAACAGTCTGTTCTCTTAGTCTTGTAATCTCTCTTTTGAGACGGAGTCTCGCTCTGTCGCCCAGGCCGGAGTGCGGGGGCATGATCTCGGCTCACTGCAACTTCTGCCTCCCGGGTTCAAGTGATTCTCCTGCCTCAGCCTCCCGAGTAGCTATCTGGGACTACAGGCGTGTGCCACCATGCCCAGCTGATTTTTATATTTTTAGTAGACATGGGGTTTCACCCTGTTGGCCAGGCTGGTCTCAAAATCCTGACCTCAAGTGACTGGCCTCCAAAACCACTGGGATTACAGGCATAGCCACCGCACCTGGCCTTGTGATTGCTAGTTTAACATTAATGCTCATCATTTATTGTGTCTAAACCACAAAAAGGCAGGGGTAGGATGAAGCATGTCTGACCTCCTGTCCCATTATGGCTGGGAACTCAGTTTTTTAAGGTTTTGGGGGGTCCCCTTAGCCAAGAGGGGGTTCCACTCAGTCAATACATTGGGGAGACCTCAGGATTTTCTTTTTAGTTTACATTATAAACATTTTCAAATGGAGAAAAGTTGCAAGAATATTACTATGAGTACCCACCACCTTCCACCTGCTTCAGTTGATTTTTGCCATATTTTTGCTTCTCTCGCCCTCTCTCTCACATTCTTGGACACCCTTTAGCAAGCAGCTCCCAATGACAAAAACATCCTTCTGCATGACACGATACCATTATCACACCTAGGAAACTTAACAATACTTCTACAACATCTAATATCCAGACCATATTAAAATCTCCCCAACTGACCCCAAAGATGTCTTTTATGGCTTTAAAATGATTTTTTGGAACAAGAATTCAATCTAAGATTATGTATTTCAGTTACTTGTTTTGTCTTTCATCTTAGTCTAAAACAGTCCACCCAGTTTCCATTGCCCACCATCATACTGACTTTTTAGAGTCTCCAAGTTGTGTTGCAGACAGTACCATATGGTGAATTTGAGCCACTGTTTCCTTATGGTGTTTCTTACCTTGTTAATCTATTTTCTGTAAACCAGCAGCTAGGTGTAGAGACCTGAATCACCAGGTTAAACACTGCTGGCCAGAATCTTTCACAGGCAACAGATGCTATGTTTGCCATAATGCAGCAGGAGGCACAGAATTTCATTATCACATTATTTGTGATGCTAAGCTTGATGATTTGGTTGAGGTGATGACCTGAATATATATTCTCTGTTTCCAATAGTCTATGTTTAGTCTACTATTTTAAAGCAAACAGTAGGCTGGGCGCGGTGGCTCACGCCTGTGATCCCAGCACTTTGCGAGGCTGAGGTGGACAGATCACAGGTCAGGAGTTGGAGACCAGCCCGGCCAACATGGTGAAACCCCATCTCTACTAAAAATACAAAAATTAGCCAGGCATGGTGGCACGCACCTGTAATCCCAGCTACTCAGGAGGCTGAGGCATGAGAATCGCTTGAACCTGGGAGGCAGAGGTTGCAGTGAGCCGAGACTGCACCACTCCACTCCAGCCTGGGCGACAGAGCGAGACTCCGTCTCAAAAAAAAAATTTTTTTTAAGCAAATGGCAGCATATTGTATATACCCTTCTGCACCTTGGAGTCCTTGTATAGAGAAATTCTTCAACTTGTTAATTTATTTGTTAAAGACAAGGTCTCACTATGCCACCCAGGCTGGAGTGCAGTGGAGTGCGGCCCTCAAACTCCTGGGCCCAAACAATCTTCCTGCCTCAGCTTCCTGAGTAGCTGAGACTACAGGCTTGAGCCACCATACCTGGCATTTTTTGTGTGTCTTGATTTCTAGGCACTCTTTCAGTATTAATTAATATTAATATTAATATCTGTAAAATAAGTGGAAATATTTTTTCAATTTGTTTTTTGACATTTGTTTTTGCCATGTAGAAGTTTATTTTTATATATTTGTTATCAATCTTTTATTTAATGCTTCTGGATTTTTAATTAAAATTATTAAGGCCTTTCCCATCCCAAGGTTATAAAAGAATTTGCCCATGTTCAATTTTTACACTGGAATCTTCGGAGTTTTATTCTGTGGCAAGGGGTGAGATGTGATTACTATTTTATCTTAGATTTTTTTTAAGTTGTCAAATTAAAAAAAAAATGTAAGAGAGTCTCACTCTGTTGCCCATGCTGGAGTGCAGTGGCGCAATCTCAGCTCACTGCAACCTCCACCTCCTGGATTCCAGTGATCCTCGTGCCTTAGCCTCCCTAGTAGCTGGGACTACAGTCGTGTGCCACCACGCTCAACTAATTTTTCGTATTTTTGGTAGAGATAGGGTTTCACCTTGTTACCCAGGCTGGTCTCGAACTCCTGAGCTCAAGTGATCCACCCGCATCAGCCTCCCAAAGTGCTGGGATTACAAGTGTGAGCTACTGCGCCCAGCCTTTTTTCTTTTTTTGAGACAGGATCGTGCTCTGTCACCCAGGTGGAAGTGCAGTGGCATGATCACTGAAGCCTCGACCTCCTGGACTCAAGTGATCCTCCTGCCTCAGCCTCCCGAGTACCCGGGATTACAGGCACTCCACACCATGCCCGGCTAATTTTTGTATTTTCAGTAGAGATGGGGTTTCACCATGTTGGCCAGTCTGGTCTGGAACTCCTGACCTCAAGCGATTCACCCGCCTCGGGCATCCCAAAGTACTGGGATTACAGGTGTGGGCCATCGTGCCTGGCCTCAAAAAATTTTTAAAGTACAGTGTGGGCCAAAGTTCTCTGACCTCTGACCACTGGTGAAGGAGACACCTCTTCTCCCTTTCTCTTGTTTCAACAGATGAGTTTGACAACGCCCATTTTACACTTCTTGGGGTCCCCAACAAACCCCTGCAGTGTTTGGTGAGTGTCCTCTGCCCTGCCCTTGGGTAGCTAAGGGGCACCAGCCCCAAGCACCTCTGGTCCTGGGATCTACTCCCTGAGCACCTCCTCAGGTGCCTGCTTGGGACTCCCCACATCACCCTATCCGGGTTCCCGACTTCGGGCGCCCCCTCGGTCCAATGCACCGGGCCAGTTGTCAGCTGAGGCCTTTGGGATGGACTGGGATGGCTTCTCTAGGCTCCTGCGGCTACTGCTGCGCGGGTCTGACCCCCGTGGCCCTGTCAGGACATCACCGCGACAGGCCAGAAGCTCCGCAACAGGTACCACGAGGGAAAGCTGGCGCCCATCGCGCCGGGCATCAACCGAGTGGACTGGCCCTGCTTCACGCGCGCCATCGAGGATTGGTCCCACTTCGTGTCCTCGGCCGGGGAGTTCAAGCTGCCTTGCCTGAGCAAGCGAGGTCAGTCTACGTACGGGTCGCTAAAGGAACCGCAGGGCAGGTGGGCCGCGGGGCTGGAGCAGGGAGCGTGGACTGCGCACAGGAACGTAGGCGGCGGGACAGGCAGAGACAGGGCTGGACCGCTGGGGTGCAGTGGTGGCACTTGCGGTGGGTGGGGCCGAGACGCGCGCGCGGATCTGGAAGCAGGACTGCCCATGAGGAGGGGGCGGAGCCAGGAGGAGCCGTCGGGGTGGGGGTTTGCCCTGCGGGGTAGCGGAGGCGGGACCTGTTTTCCGAACATGTGTGGGTGGGGCTGGATTGTGGGCGGGGCTTAGGTAAGGAGGCGGGGTTTGTCCTGGGAGGCGGATGAGCGCAGGAGAGGGGGCTCTCCGTTCGCAGTGGAGGGTCTCAGCGGCTACGCGGTGCGGTACTTGAAGCCGGACGTGACCCAGAGCTGGCGGGTAGGGAGCGCTGCGCGCAGACCCGTCCCTGGGCGGGGAGAGGGGGGTCCTGGTGGGGAGCGGCTTAAGCCGGGAGTTGAGGCGGGGAGGAGACCCAGAGCAGTGCCTCCCAGTCTTCAGGACCACGGTCTCTAGCAGGAAGCCCTGTGTGGGGCGTGGGCAGGGCGTCCGTGCTCCCCTGACTCATCGTGCCCCTATCCCTGCTGCCCGCCTCAGTACTGCCTCAACCAGAACCCCAGCCTGGACCGCTACGGACAGAAGCCCCTGCCTTTCGACTCCCTGTAAGTGACGCCACGCGCCCCGGGACCCCATATCCGGAGGAGGGAGGATGAGGTCTGGGCCGTTTTCCTAGCGCACACGCAATGACCCTTGAAAACGTGAGAACTGGGAAAAATTGGCTCCAATACACCAGAAACAAATTACAATTTCAAATGAATACACGTGTAATTCCTACTAAACGGAGCACCTTGGCCTCCCTGACAACTCCACCCTTGCGGAGTGGAGGCGTTTGCATTGGGTGTAGGCGCCCTGGAGCCCTTCAGGAGGGATGGCGGGGAGAGGGGGTGGCTCCCGAGGTCTAGTGAGGCGCCCAGAGAGGGTCGCCCCTTCCCATCTCGGGTTCACCCGCCCCGTTCTTTCCCAGGAACACTTTCCGAAGCTTCGGCTCCAGCTACAGGTAGGGGAACGGTCCTGTCCCGCCCCACAGCCAACCACGTTCCCATCCGACTGCTGGGGACAGCCTCGGGGCTCCCCGACTCTGAGACCCCCCTGCCCCGGCGAGGCCTGGCGAGGAGAAGGTGCCCTCCTGGGGGGGCGCAAGCTGCCTCGCTCTGGAGGGGTCGCCCCCGGGAAAAGGGGCGCCCACGGGGGGGGGGGGAGGGGGGGGGGGGGGGGGGGGGGGGTCCATATCCCACCAGGTTTGACTGGAGGAGGCCAAAAGGATGGGGCGGGGGTGTTACCTGGAAGGAGAGAAAACAGACAAATAAGAAACACGAGGGAGAGCCAAGAATCTGCCTTTTTGGGTGCGGAGAGGCCCTAAGGGAGGGGGCTAAGTGGTGTCCCCGGCAAGGTCGTCGCACAAGTAAAGGCTTGGAGATAAGAACAAGAACGGAGGTTGCAAGATATTCAGACATTTTCATAACTGAGCCATCTCTCACCTTCCTCGCCCCACTTTGTACACTCCAGCAAGACTAGACTCCCCCGAAACCCAGCAGGACAAGCACTCTTCATACCTTTGCCTGTGCTGTTTCAGCGCCTAGATGGTCCTTCCTCCTCTGCCTGAAAAACTTCTTCGTGCCTTTCTTCCCCTCCCCCGCCCAAATCTAGCTCTGTCGCCCAGGCTGGAGTGCAATGGCGCCATCTCAGCTCACTGCAACCTCTGCCTCCCGGGTTCAAGCAATTCTCCTGACTCAGCTTTCTGAGTAGCTGGGATTATAGGCTAGTGCCACGAAGCCCGGCTAATTTTTGTACTTTTAGTAGAGATGAGGTTTCACCATATTGGTCAGGCTGATCTCGTGATCCACCCGCCTTGGCCTCCCAAAGTGCTGGGATTACAGGTGTGAGCCACCGCGCCCGGCCTCTTTCATGCTCTTTAAAGCTCAGCCCAGATGTGCAATCCTCCTTGAAGTTTTCCCCCACCTTCTGCCTCTCCCCACCGGCTCACACTCCGTCCCATTGGTCACTACCTATGTGTCCATATCTTATAGCACCGAGACTATTGCACTGTCATTATTGACAGAAGCTAGCCTTCCCCTCTCCCACACAGGGGAACGTTTCTGGGTTTTGCTACCGTATGATGCCTAACAGAGTAGGTTCACTAAATGATTGAAAAATGGGTGAAGTTTTTCATAGTTAGGAATCAATGGTAGAGAAGGATGAGGCAAAGTCAAAGGAGGGAGGTTAGCTTGACAGCTAAGGAGGACAGCTGAAAATACAGAAAACAGGGAGCCACTGAAGGCTCCTGAGCCACATAGAGGCTGGCTAGAAGCTGTGTTTTCAGAGCCTAGAGGGGGAAAGCCTGATTTTTCCCCTAGGACACCCTGGAAACCCCCACCTCACCCCTACTTCTCTCCACAGTCGTGTCAACTATCTGACCCCCTGGCATTAATCTCTGGAAAGGAGGCTGACTCCCAGGCTGCCGGACAGTGCCACCTCAGGTCTCCTGGCCAGACCGAGGACTTATGGTGGCACCAGCCATCTCCCCAGGAGTTCAGCCTAACTAGAAATAAACCTAATACTTCCTTAGAGAGACATGCAATTGTCTGTGTGTGTGTGTGTGTGTGTGTCTTGCAGAGGCTGGGAGAGGGTCAGGACCACAGGATGACAGTATCTTACCCTTGCCTGTCCCCAGCCAACTCCTGAAGAACTGGTGGGGGGTTGGAGAAAAATGTTTGGTGACCTGGTTCGAGAGTCAGGGTGTAAGCCCTAAGGTCCAGCCAGAATTAAGGTCCAAGAGCAAGAGATGTGTTCCTGCCCCTTGCCGGCAGCCCCACACCCAAACCCCCTCCATTTCAGATCCTGAATTTAAGCCCTAAAGAGAAAGGGAGGGGGTTAGAAAGCTATTTTTAGGTGCCTTTTTGAAGCTCTTGCCATACCGGTGTGCTCTGGGGGGTTTCCCTGTGCCCGGGGTCGCCCTGAAGGTGTGGGAGCAGGCTGGGGCAAGGGGAGCTGGCCAGGCCTATGGTCTTGATTCTTGTGATGCAACAGAATGTAGAGTCTAAACTTGCATGAGATGCACGAAGCCACTCAGAGAAGAAAGTTCCCTGCTCTCCAAAGCACCACCAATAAACATGTCATCTAAGCAAAAAGTCCTCTGCTCTATCCATGAGGCTTCAGAAATAGCCCTTGTCTACCCACCAACCATCCATTCCAAGCTGCTCTTGTGAAAAGAAGGCATGATGTCCCAGGGACAGTGTGGGGACTCCTGGCCCAGGTCTGGAGTAATGCTATCCAGGGGGCTAAGACAGAGCATCTCCAGCAATGGTAAGGGGGTGTATTAGTCTGTTTTCATGCAGCTGATAAAGACACACCCAAGACTGGGAAGAGAAAGAGGTTTAATGGACTCAGTTCCACATGGCTGGGGAGGCCTCATAATCGTGGTGGAAGGCGAAAGGCACTTCTTACATGGTGGCAGCAAGAGAGAATGAGTGCCAGGGGAAATGGTTTCCCTTATAAAACCATCAGATCTCATGAGACTAATTCACTACCACAAGAACAGTATGGGGGAAATCACCCCCATGATTCAATTATCTCCCACCAGCCTCCTCCAACAACATGAAGGAATCACGAGAGCTACAATTCAAGATGAGATTTGGGTGGGGACACAGCCAAACCACATCAGGGGGTTAGGGCTGCTAGCATCTGTGCTTAGCTCCAGGACCTTCCAGATACCCTACCCCCATCCCACCTGTGGGCGGCTGACAAGCATAGACCCAGATCAGGATAAATAGCTACCAAGCTAACAATCTACCTGTATAGGACTTCTGGTCCTGAAACCTGGGGCTTCAGGGACCCACAGACCTCCTGAAATCATGTACAGAATCATGTGTCCACCTTGGGACTGCACTTGGGAAGCCACTGGCAGAGCCGCCTGGAGTGTCAGAGTCACGTTCTGTGCTTCTGTCCCCTCCAAATGACAACTCAGAGAAGAGCTGGACTTGCCCAGGGCTCACAGCAGGGATGCTAGAGTTCTGGCCTGGGAGAGGTGGGCCAGCCAGAGAACCCCAGCAGACATGCTGAAGCCTGCCAGATGGAATCAAGTGACTGCGGTGTTTTTCCTGGCCCTGCTTCCTTGTATGACTGGACAAGTCCCTGCCAGCATACAGCCCAGCGAACACTACAGAGCTTTGCCTGGGCCAGGCCCTTTGCTGGTGCTGGGAGGACACAGACAAGATGCTCTCCCTGCCCTCCCTGCCTTTGAAGTGCTTCCAGCCCAGCAGGCCCAGCCAACGAGAACCTGAAAGTAGAGGTGATCACATGAGTACACACCTAGACCATGTTCTCCCAGCCAAAACCCCATGAATGGCAATCCACACCAGCAATTTAATTAAAGCTTCTTGCCCACTGATTGTACATTTAATCCTGGTTTCAATAATATAAATATATTATAAAATATATAAATATAAATACATGTATATATGTAATTAATATATATTTATATAAAATATAAATATAAAAAAGTGTGCCTAAGAATAAAGGAAATGCAGAGTAGATAAGCATAAATGAGTCTGCTTTTATGTGCAATTTCTATTTTTAAATGGAAGGCAATGCATTAACCATCTTGCAGACCCCATGAGATGGGTCATTTTAGACCCATTTTACAGATGATGAAATGAACTTTGGAAGGTTAAGTGGCTGACCCAAGATCTGGTGATTGACAGAGCTAAGAATTGAAGTTGGCCTGCCTGAGCCCCCCACCCCCATCCCCTGCCTGTGGCCACTAGGTTCTACTGCCTGCCTGCTACGGGACAGATCCAAACTAAGAATGGGGAAGAAACCAAAGGGGGCTTCCTCGGGGTGGGGCCATCTGACTAGGGCTCAGAGGGAGGATAAGATGTCCCATCAGAAAGCTCTCTTGGGGCCGGGCAGGGTGACTCACACCTGTAATCCCAGCACTTTGAGAGGCCAAGGCGGGAGACCACCTGAGGCCAGGAGTTCGAGGCCAGCCCGGCCAACATGGCAAAACCCCATCTCTACTAAAAATACAAAAATTAGCTGGATGTGGTGTGCATATCTGTAATCCCAGCTACTCTAGAGGCTGAAGCAGGAGAATCACTTGAACCCAGGAGGCAGAGGTTGCAGTAAGCCAAGATCGGGCCACTGCACTCCAGCCTGGGAACAGAGCAAGACTCCATCTAAAAACAAACAAACAAAAACGAAAAAGCTCTCTCGGAGTTGCTGGCAGTGGCAGAATCTGCAGGTTGAGAATCCCACCCGGAGGCCAAAGGCCAGAGGCTGAGAGAGGGAAAGCAGCCCATCCCAACCCAGCTGAGGCCACTGTGGCCCAGCATGCTGACACCCCCTCTCAGTCTCCAGGGACTCTTTGCTCATCAAAGAGTGTCAGCGCCACATTCTGTGCCACCCAGGGTCCCCTCCAAATGACAACTCAGAGAAGAGCCGGACTTGCCCAGGGCTCACAGCAGGGATGCTAGAGTCCTAGACCACATCGGAAATCTTCCCAGCAGCCATGGCCTTGGGGACAGTCCAGCCTCCATGGCCTGACCCCAATCCACTACTGTGGCCCTTTATCCCAACATGAACTCCCCTACAGCCTCCTTGCAATTCCAGAGGCTCTGGGCTTCTGTCTGCCTCCAACCTTTGTTCAAAGCCTTCCTTTCACCAGAAATGCTTTTCCCCCACCTCTTCCTACCCAAATCCCACCCTCCATTCCAGGCAGGCTACTCTCAAGTCCTCCCATCTCCCCCCAGCTCTTCTCTCAAATCACAAAAACAGGGACCACAGCTGTCCTCGGGGCTAATTCACACCCTCTGGCCCACCCTGGGCTCATTCACTGGCTCATTTTATTCTAACTGGACCTGGGGCTCAGGAATGGGGCCTGTGGTCTTTTCCAGAACCAACACACCAATCAGGACTAAATTAACTACTACAGAGTTATAGCGGTATCGAGTACAAAATCACCTGAAAAATGATGTCCTAACCCAGGGCCTGGGGCTGGCAATGGGGAGGTTCAGGGATAGGGTGAGGGTCCAAGCTGAACCTTGGAGGGGTGGGGCAGGGGTCAGGCAGAACTCGTGAACATCATATTTTGTACTAGATATCAGCAGTTTTGACATTTTTTTACTGTACCTTTTGATATGCAAAAACCTCAAAACCGGCTCACCTGAAATTCGTGCCTTGTGCCCTGTAGCACCTGCTCAGTGCCTGGCAAACAGTAGGTGCTCAGTAATGCTTGTGGATGAACAAAGGCAGGAAGGCAGACCCAGGGTGGGGACAGAGAGATACACAGGAAAGAAGGAGCCATCCCCTTGACTCCATTTCACAGCCCTGAGGAAGACTGTGTTCTGGCTGGAATCTTTGTAGATGAGAAAATCAATAGTGGCCAAGGCTTTTCTAGGAAGCACCACCTTCAAGAAACCAAGAAGCCACCTGCATGAGGATCAGATGTGGAGCTCGTGGGAGAGCCTGGCCCTCCTTAGGCTGGGGGGCCTAGGGCCTTTGTGGCACTACTTCTGTACATCTGGGAAGATGGAACGCAGTGGCTTTGATTGTTCAAGGAGTTGAGAGAGGGCCAGAGGGGTTGGTCACGCCATCTGCCTGCTGCTGAAGAGCTTTTCTACTGCCCTGGCCAGCCCTGGACTGGTCCTGGCTATTGTTCTCGGCTTGCTGGCCAGCAAAGAGCGAGCAGGAGCTCTACACGGCTCAGACCCCACTGCCTCTCCTTCACCTGTGTGCAGGTACCAGGCTCACCTGGCCAACTCCCACAATTCCAGGCCACTTTCATCACTGCCTGGCTGTGAACAACCCCTGGACTTCCTAAGCATCTGCCCTGCCACCTTATAAGTATGGAATGAGGCTCAGACCTGCTGGCGGATGGGAAAAGGCTTCTGTACGGTGTATGGCAAGGCCGATGGGAGGGCTCTCAGATGGGAGGGCTGGGCTGGCTTGCTCTTGCCTCTGACTTCCCAGCGCTAGTCCTTCTGCGTGGATACTACATGCCAAACATGTCACACAAATCATTCCACTGTGCCCTTACCCTAAACCTCAGAAGACAGCATTATTGACTCCATTTCACAGATGAGGACATTGAGGTTCAGAGAGCTTCAACAGCCTGCCCAAAGCCCTGGAACCAATGAGTGGTGAAGCGGGACTCTAGCCAGGGCTGCTGTGGTGCTCTGAAGCAGGACACCACACTCAGTCTACTATGGTTCATGAGTACAGGTTCCACCCCCAGAAAGCGGCATCCTCTCCCCCGTCCCCTGCAGGGCTAAGCATGGAGCAGAGCCAGCGCATGGTGGGAGTTTAGAAAAGCTGTCAGGATGATGGGCTTCCTAAGAACATCCCCTTTGGTGGCCCAGCCTGCCCTGGCACCAACTTCTAGGACCCAGGAGAATGGCCCCCTCCCCTTCCCACTCCTGGTGTCTCTCACTAGCCAGGGGGAATGACTAACTCCCAAAGAGGAGGCTGTGTCAGTCTCTCCCTCCTCCTTCCTGCTTCCTCCCAGCCCTGGCCCTCATCCAGATGTCACCCTCATCCTAAAACACCACACTTCCCATCCTCCCAGTGGTTGGGCCAAAAGGAATGATTAGCCAGAGACTAAAGATATAGCACTAGTTTATATTCCTAGTCACAACATCTGAAGCTCCCCTTTAAGATGCTATGCTTGGCCGGGTGCAGTGGCCTGTAATCCCAGCACTTTGGGAGGCTGAGGCGGGTGGATCATTTGAGGTCAGGAGTTCAAGACCAGCCTGGCCAACATGGTGAAAACCTGTCTCTACTAAAAATACAAAAATTAGCCAGGCGTGGTGGCATGTGCCTGTAGTCCCAGCTATTCCGGAGGCTGAGGCAGGAGAATCACTTGACCCTGGGAGGCGGAGTTTGAAGTGAGCTGAGATTGCTCCATGCACTTTGACCTGGGTGACAGAGGGAGACTCAGTCTAAAAAAAAAAAAAAAATGCTGTGCTGTAAGAGAAGGAGACACTCATCAGGTTTGGGAAACAGGAAATTGGCAGTCCTGTAGGTCAGCATTCCTGGGCCTATTGGTGGGAGAAGTACCTGTATGGCCAGGTGCAGTGAGCAGCTGCTTAAGCCGGTTTGTGCTGTTTCTGCCACTTACAACCAAGAGAGGCTAGTCGGAGATACCAGAGGGGAACAGGCTGGAGGCCAGGAGGGGCAGGGAAGGGAAAATGGGCCATGGGTTGATCCTGTCGCTTTCCCAGAATCAGAGCACCAGGCCTGCTGGTGGGGCACTGAGATGGGGAACTGAGGCCTGAGAGAGGGACAGACAGAGGCCTCAGGCCATGTGTTACCAAAGGGCCTGGCCTTGAACCCAAACATCTGGGATCCCAGACCAGGGCCCCATTGGCTGCCCTGGTTTAGGCCCAGGCTGGAGCCTAGAGGCTGAGGACCTGGTAGAGGTATAGGAACCCCACTGCTTTGTGAGGCAGGTAGGGGTGGGGACAAAGGAAGAAGAAGCCACTGCAGGCTCCATGTGAGCTCAGCCATGTCCAGCCAGAGCCCCTCCTGCCCTGACCCATGCATGTTGTCACCCACTCAGGAGGGACAACCTGTGGCGGTAATTATAAAGTCTCACACACACGCTAGCACTTTCCAGGGGCCTCTCAGGATAGGTGGGTTTTGCCTAGGTCACATGGCAAGAAAGCAAGCTGGGACTTGAGCCTGGCACGGAACCAAGGCCCTGGGCATCCTCTTCCTGGGAGGTAGAAGTCTGTGGGAAGGAACCACATGGTTTCTCAAGGGCAGGGTCCTCCCCATGACCACCCGGAGGGAAGAAGAGGAACATGGGGTCTGGGTCACATCTGGGTCCCCTGGCCTTTCGCACCTTCTATACCCAGCTTTTGGGCCACCTGCAGTGTAGGCAGCTCCTTGTCCTTTTAACTCAGGGCAAGGGGCCCCTACTGACCACTTTCCACTGGCTCTCAGGTGCCCAGGCTTGGGAGGCTGTTTTTCCCTCTCTCTCCCCAGCCCCATCCCCACCTTTGAGCAACAGACAGAGCCTGAGTTGCAGCTGGGCCACTGGGGCAGGGAAGGGGTGCAGGAGGAAAGGTGTGCTGGAGGGGCTTAGGTGGGAGGCAGCTGGGCTGGCCATGTAGAAGGGTCACTGTGAGACAGGGTGGGTGGTCGTGGGGTGACAGCAGGTCCTCCCTCTCCTCTGGGGCAGGGCAGGGCTGGCTGCGTCTGCTGCTGCTGCAGGCAGGCCCTTTGTTTTCCATCAGGGCTGAGCAAGCTGTCATGCCCACCAGGCCCAGTGCCTGGCTTCCAGCCTTCCATGAGCTGCTGCTCTCTCACAGGTCAGCTCCCACTTCAGGGGCTGTGATTAAACCCAAAAGAAGTCAGGAGGCCTCAGTATCATTCCTGAAAGCCCCAGGTGTCCTGGAGTTGGTACTGTCAGCATCTTCAAGCGTCCCCACCAGGGACTCTCTATGGGGCTCTATTTAATTCTCAAAACAACCAAGCAAGGCAAGGTGAACCTCCCCATTTTACAGATGAAGCAACTGAGTCCAAAAGAGGTTCCCAAGGCCACACAGCCAGAACATTCAAAGCTCAGGATTCAAACCCAGCCCTGTGCCCCAGTCCCCAAGCCACCACTCGGACCTGTGCCCCTCTCTGCCTCTCCATGTCCATTGTTCCCCTGTGGAAGAAGGAGCAGAACAAGCAGTGCACTGGTCTCTGACGGTCAATGTCTTTACTTCTAAAGCATACATTGGACTCACTATATATTAACATCAAAAGTGGCTATCTAAAATGGAGTCATTCTTTTTAAAAATCCAAATCCTCACATTTTTATATAATCCAAAATGACATGAAATTAAACTCTACAGTGTTATGAATAGTATAACAAACTGCTTTCAGAAAGCAAAATGAAAGGAAAAGAATTAGCAGTTGGGACGGTTGTAGGCCTGGGTTCTGTGTCTTTTGAGGCATTGTGACAGAGAGCCAGCACCGAGGGGAAGGACCAGCCCCTCCCTGTGGCCACAGGAAGGAACTCAGTCAGACAGAGGAGGTGGACTTGGCTGGTCAGCCTTACGGTGACAGAGAAGCACGGTGGCATCTCCCTGCCCCTCGGGGCCCTTGGTGTGTCCACTGATTAGTCTTCTTTCAAGACCAGGGAGGGGTGGGGCTGGAAGAGGGCAGGGGATAGAGCAGGGTTAAAAATGATTATTTAATAATAAAGGTCCTTCTGGGCTTCCTAAGGAGGGCCGTGGCCACCCAGCGATGTTGGTCAACTCCATCCGCCAGGTCCCCCACAGGCTTCCGTAACCCACTTGCTCCTTCTGCTCCCTATGACCAGGACACCCTCTGCTCCATGAGCCTCATGGGCAGCCAGAGACCCAGGGGGACTCTAGGAGGACCCAAAGGACACTCTGGCCTTTGAAGTAGCTGGATGTTGTCCAGAACATCTTGGCAGCACCAGACCCCTGGGGTCCAGGCCAGCAGCCACACTGATGTAGGGAGGGTACTGGGGGGTCCCCACCCTGGCCTGGTCTTGGCTCTGAAGCAGGACTGGGGTGAGCTGACTGGGGCTGTGCCCCAAGCCCCTGACGCTTTGGTTCACACAATTCAGGGGAGGATACTTGTTCGCATCTGCTGGGGAGATCCTAGGCCTGGTCCTACTTCCTCCCAGCCTCAGGTGGGCTAACGATCCCTGCCTTTCACACCAGCAGTTCTGTCTGCTGAGAGCACACCACATTCCCCACCACACCTAGGAACCGCACTACAAAGGTGGGAGAAGCGCTTCCAAAACCAGAGGATTTGCCCTTAGCACAGACAGGCTGCTTTTCCTCCTGTCCCCAGGGATGGCACTGTCCCTTGGCTGACGGTGTCACAGGAACTTCTCAGCTTCCCCCCTTCCCCCTGAGCTCACTGGTCTCCAGGCAGACCCAGCCCCAAGACCCACCCTGCACATCTCCCCTGCCAGAAACCTGGGGACACATGACCCCTGGCTAGAGCAGACAGAGAGGGCTGTGACTCACCCTCTGCCCTCCCAGTCCCCAGGACTACGTCTTAAAGCTGGTCTTCTCCTCAACACAGCAACTGATGCCTCACACCTAGCCCACCTCTGGGATCCCAGCCCCACCATGAACCTCCGCTTTCATAACCTATGTGGCTGCTAATTAGGTTGAAAGATACGGGAAGGCTGGGCTGGCATCACACCCTCCTTAGGGCAGGAGAGGCCGCTTGATTTCCAGCCTGGTTCCAGTGCCCCGGAAATAAGGGGGGCTGATGGCTCTCAAGAAAGCGAATCTTGTGATGGGAAAGAGGCTTGTGGAATCAGGATGGGCCACAGCAATCTGGCTGCCCGCACTGCCTGCTGGTGCCAGGAGTACGAGCACCACACCCTCTCCCTGCCTCGTACCCCTGTGTCCTCACTCCCGAGGTCTCAGAACACCGAGCTGGGTGGGACCTTCGGTGCAAGGCAGCTGTGAGGAGCTAGGCTGCGTGAGGCCTGCGGGGCCCACGGCGCCGACTCAGGTCAGGCTGGTAGGGGCCACAGCCGCAGACTCAGGGCAGGCAGGCGGCTACCTGGTAGGCGCCCTCTGCTGCGGCGGCGGCGGCACTATGCTGCGCGCTGTGCTCCTGCAACAAGGCCACGTCTAGGAAGCGCTCCCCGCACCATACGCACTTGAACTGCTGCTCGCGGGCGTGCACGCCCTGGTGCTTGTTGAGATGCTCCCGCTGCTTGAAGGCCTTGTCACAGTTGGGGCACTTGTAGGGCTTCTCGCCCGTGTGTACCCGCCGGTGCCGCTGCAGGTCTGACGCGTACTTGAAGCGTTTCTCGCAGTCTGGGCACTTGAGTGGCTTCTCACGGGCCGGGTCGCAGCGGTGCTGCACGAACTCAGAAGAGGAGAAGAAGCGGCGTTCGCACAGCGTGCAGCGCAGGGGCTTCTCCGCCGCCGCACAGTGGGCCAGCTGGTGCTTCTGCAGGGCCGACGCCCGCTTGTAGGCCTTGTTGCACACAGGGCACTTGAAGGGCCGCTCGGCCGCGCCGGGCAGGCACTTGTGCCGCAGCAGCTCGGCAGACTGGTCAAAGCCCTTCTGGCACACGGGGCACTTGAAGAGAGTCTCGAGGGTGTGCACGTGCTGGTGGTAGAGCAGGTGGCTGGGCTGCCCAAAGCCCTTCTCACACAGGCCGCATTTGAAGGGCTCCTCGGTCTTGTGCGTGCGCCGATGCCGCATCAGTGCGTACTGCTGCTTGAAGCCCATGGGGCACAGGTCGCACTTGAAGGGCCGCTCAGCGCTGTGTGTGCGCTCATGCTGCCGCAGGTCCGAAGGCCGCTTGAAGGCCTTCTGGCACTCACCGCAGCGGAAGGGCCGCTCCCCGCTTGGCGTGCACGGGTGCTGCAGCAGCTCCGACGACTCCTTGAAATGCAACTCGCACACGTTGCAGCGGAACAGGTGGTGCTCGCCCGAGTGCGCATACATGTGGCGCACCAGGTGAGAGCGGTGTTTGAAGGTCTTCTCGCAGACTGCGCACTTGTAGGGCCGCTCAGAGCTGTGCGTGCGCTTGTGGTGCACCAGGTGCGACGACTGACTGAAGCTCTTGTCACACAGCGTGCACTTGTAGGGCTTCTCACCGGTGTGGATCCGCTCATGCCGAGAGAGCTCCGACAGGTGCTTGAAGGGCTTTTGGCAGATGGGGCAGCTGTAGGGCTTGTCAGCCTGTTCAGCAGGGGTGACAGTGGAAGGTGGGGGTGCTGCAGGAAGCGATGGGGCGGCAGTGGTGGCCGGCTCCACTGCCTCGGCTGGCTTGTAGGTCTTCTCACAGATGGAACACTTTACCAGGCCACTGTGGGAGCTGTGGTGCTGCGCCAGTGAGGTGAGTAGTGAGAAGCCCATCTTGCAGACCCCACAGACAAAGGGCTTCTGTTCAGTCTGCACGCACTGGTGCTCCAGCAGGTCAGTGGCCTGGTGGAAGATTTTGAGACACTGTGTGCACTGGAATGAGCGGTCATGGCCCGCCAGACACTGGTGCTCATGCGGACTGGACAGGTGCGCCAGGTCGTGACCACACACACCACATTTGGGGCCTGGCTCTCCTGCTGCCTGCAGGGGCGCATGTTGTGGGGGCTGCAGGCCCGGGTCTGGCTGCAGGAGGATGCCATAGACGGCACAGCCCAGGGGGTTCTCCGCCGTGCCCGGGGGCAGTGTGTGCTCCGCCAGGGCTGGCGGTGGCTCTGCATGGTGCTGAGGCTGCGGTGGCTGTGGCTGCTGTGGCTGCGTCTGTGGCGGCTGTTGCCAGCTTTCCGACATGCTTGGGAAGATGAAACAGGGTTTGGAGAGTAATGGCTTCAGTTTCCCGCTTCACGTGACCCAATCCAGAGAGAGAAGCTGCCCGATCACAGAGATGGACAAGGACCTCAGACAAGGCACAGAAGAGGAGCTGGTCACACAGCCCGAGTCAGTAACCAAGCGAACAAACTACAAGGCTCTGCCTGCAGGACATGGGGGGCTCTTCAAGGGAGGGTCCCAGCAGTACCGGGGAGGCTCTGCCTTCCCCAGTGATCTGTTCTGTAGAGAAGAGAGAAAGTATGAGATTGAGGAAGGGACAAGCAGCAGTTTCCTGGGCCCTCTCCCTGTCCTGCCCGCACTCACCACACCATCACAAACCACGCATCGGGTAAGGCAGGTGCTCAGGGCTGCAGAACTCCTCCCTTCTTAGGTGATCAGAGAGGTCTGCAGCCAGCTCAGCTCCTCCAGGCAGTGGAAATGGCAGTGGCCTCCACTCCCACCCACCTCAGTGCCCCGCCCCTGGGCCAGGACATCCCAGCCTCCACAAGTCCCCTCCAGCTTCCTGCCAACCCTTTAGCTGAGACTCACAGGTGAGAGTCTGGGGTTATCTGCCTACAATACAGAATCCTCCTTGAGGCCCGCAGCTCCTCTTTTGTCACTACCCTGAGTCTCAATCCGGGACACCACTACTTACACCTGAGGAGGCCAGACCCCCCAGGTCTGAGAGCCCAGTGGCAAATGGCCTCTGACAGTAGATATTTAGGACAACTTCATGGAACCAAGGACCATTTCAAAAACCCTCACCTATCAGGGACTGACCACACCCCCTCAACTATCCCTGACCACAGCCCATTCTCTCCCCACATGACAGGATGGTGGCCCTGCAGAGACCAGAGCCCATAGGTGATGGGGGCTAGATGACAGGGCCACAGAACCACCCAGGCTTGATGTCCACACAGCAGAACTTCCTCACTCTAGTTCTCTCCCAGAACTCACTCTCTCTCTCTCTCTCACACACACACACACACACATACACACACACAAAGTCCTAAATCCTCTGAATCTCATAGTGTCAAGGCCTGCAGGAAAATGTAAGAAACTGCACTGGTTTGCCTTGGCAATGCAGGATGCAGCACGCTAACCACAGAGCATTTCTCATCACCTCTCTAGAGATAACTCCATTCTCTTACTCCAAGCCTATAACATTCTGGGTAATTGTTGGAAGGTAAAGCCCACCCAGCCCAGGCAAATCTCTAACTCACCACTTTGTGGCAGCATAAGGTAATGCCAGCGAGAGGGAGGAACTTTCAGAGTCAGATGCAACCCACTTCCAGGTTCCCAGCTCATCTGCCTCTTACATTTAAAAGTTTGTAAGTTTTCTCCTGAGCAGAGGAAGAAGGAAGGAGAAGCGTTCACAGGCCAGCCTGGCCTCTAACTGCTCTGCCAAAGAAATGTAAGAGTCAGGCTAAACGCTGTCATCCTCAGCATCTTCCGGAAGGGAGGGAGGAGAGGAGCGGCTGCTCTGGGTGGAGGCAGCAGGTTGCTTGAGCAAGCAGGTACCACTCGGTTCTCTAAGCCTTCCTGGGACAGAGAGGGGGAAGGTGGGCTTCTCTGAGCGCCTCTAGGTCCGTTGTGCCAACCCACTGTTTTGTTTGCTTTTTCTGGCATGAATGGCTGTCAGACAGTGTCCCCTGGCTTGGCCTGCAGCTCCCCCTGGCCACCCCAGCCCTCCTGCAGCAAGGTGCAGCCAGGAAGCCTCTGTGATCACTCCGCAAAGGGGAGAGAGGAGGCGAGGAGAGGCAGGGGAGGCCCCCCACCTGCGCCCCACCCCGGCTCTTCCTCCTCCCTGAGAAACCGAATGAAAGCCGATCACCTCCCGCCGGCCCTGCCTGCAGGCCCAGCTGGGCTGCGTCCTGTCAGCCCTCGCCCGGGATGGCCCGGCCGCTGCGACCCGAGGGCGGGCCCCGAGGGCGGCCGGGCTGGAGAAAGGCCCCAGGGCTGCAGGCCGGGCTCAGGAAGCGGCTGCGCGTCGAGGCCCGGCCTGGGCCTCCCAGGAGCTCAAGAGGCCGCCGGGTCGCGGCGGAGGGGCGCGGGGGGGCGGCCGGGCCTGCAGAGGAAGGGGTGCGGCGGGCGCGGGGGTGGCCCCCAGATGCGGCCCCGGGCGCCCCGCCGCTCACCTGCTCCAGGCCGCCTGCAGGGCAGGCGCGGGGCGAGCGGCGACCAGCTGCTCTCTCGGCCGCCCCTTTATTCCGGCTCCATCCGCGGCGGCGCGGCCTACGCGCGCTGCCAATCCCCGGCCTCGCGTAGCGGCGGCGGCCGGACCGGGGGCGGGGGACGGGCTAGCGGCGGCCGGAACGGAGGAAGCGACGCGCGCTGCCGGAGTAGCGGGGCCGGGGCGAGGAGCGCTGGGAGGGCGGGCGGACGGACCGATGGCCTTGCGGAGACGGGCGGACGGGCGGGCGGCGCGGGGGCCAGGGAGGCGGGGCCGGGGGAGGAGCGGCATCCCGGGCGGCGGCGGCGAATGCGGGAGGAGCGGGCGGCGCGGAGCGAGGCCGCCCCCTGCCGGGGACCCCGCGGCCGGGCCAGGTCGGACAAGCCGGGTGCTCCGGACGGTTCTCGAGTCGACAGGCCTGGGCGCCTGGGCTAACCGTGGAAGGGAGCTCTGCTTCCGGCCACCCCACTCAGGCTTAAGGGAGGGGGCTCCCGGTGACCGCCCTCGGCCCGGCTCTGCGCAGGAGAGGAGAGGCCTCCTAGAGCCTCTGGTCTTACACTATTGACCCGCCCCTAACTGCTCAACTTGGCTCTTACGGGCTCCGACTTTGGGCTGGTTTGATCCAGGACCTCTGATCCTGGCCGGGCTTGGGGCAGGCGGAGGTCTACCGCTGGGTCTAGTGCGCTGACCCGGGACCGTCGTGTCTGGGATGTCTGGTCCCAGGTAGCTGCAGAAAGAGCAGCGGGCAGAAAGGTGAGGGCCCTGAGCGATCTGTGAAATGGGTACACAAAGGCTAGCGGGTGCCGGGAGGCTGCAGGTGGCCAGAGCCGCGTGCTCAGCCTGCAGGCAGCGTGGAGTCGGTGGGCTGAATCTTGGTCCCTGTCCTGCCGGGTTCCGCCCCTCCCGACCCCGCCCCGAGGCGGTGCCAGCCCAGGCCCCGCCCCTGGGAGGGCGCTTCCGGCACAGCGGAACTCCGGGTGCCGGGTGAGGCTGCTCGTGGACCTGCTCTGTGGTCTTGGATGAGGCCCCATGAGCGCGGCGCCCCTGGTGGGCTACAGCAGCAGCGGCTCCGAGGATGAGTCCGAGGACGGGAGGCAGACCAGGCCGGGGAACGGGAGCCACCGTCGGTGAGGAGTGAGGAAGTCTCTCCGGAGGGCGCGCGCATTCACCCTGGACCCAGACGGGACCCGAGTGTCTGGGGGTGGAGTGGGAAGGGAGGGTGCGGGGCGGCTCCGGGAAAGGACAAGGGGACGCAGGGAGAAAGGGGGATCCAGAAGGTACCCCCAGACAAAGCCCCAGAGTGGCCCCACCTGGCTAGGGCCAAGTTGGGAGGCCAGACCTGCGTTCCGGTCCAGCCTCCGCGCTGGCCCACTCTACCGCCCGGCACACATCCCTGTACCATCTTAGGTCCGTTTCCTGATTTGAACACAATTGCGATAGTAATACTTGCTAAAGTGTAGGGAGAGCCTTTTCATTCATCCAGTAAATATTCACTGAGCACCCACTCCGTGCCAGGCTGGGGTCTGGGAATTCAGCGGTGAACAAAACCATCGGCCTCTCTTACTTCCTGGGGCTTAGGTTCTTAAATGCTAGGCCTTATCTTTGCAGAGTGCTTTACAAGCCGTAGCTCAGTTGATCTCGCAATTGCTCTATCAGATAGACATATACCTTCAGATGAGGCATTTGAGGCCCAGAAAGGGGACATAACTTGCCCAAGATCACAGAGCTAGAAAGTGCCACTCCAGCCTGTCCAGCTTGGGAATGTGACCCCTGAACCACATTGCTGTATGCCCTGTTGTTTCCCATGGGGACCTCGTGCCCCAGAGTTGGAGACCCCAATGAGACAATACTGGAGAAACAATTTTGCTATCTAGAAGCTGCTTCCAGCACCAGGCTGGAAACACACCCTCAGAGCCACCATATATAAGGGGTTACAACTTTTGTGGTATGTACAAAGGTAGAGAATGCTGAGAGGATAAATGTGGCCATTTTTCTTTTTTTCTTTTGCAGTGGCCAGAGCCCCCTTCCCAGGCAGAGATTTCCAGTACCTGACAGTGTGCTGAACATGTTCCCGGGCACCGAGGAGGGGCCTGAAGATGACAGCACAAAACACGGGGGACGGGTGCGCACCTTCCCCCACGAGCGGGGCAACTGGGCCACCCACGTCTATGTACCATGTGAGTGATGTGTAAAAGGAAAGTGGCCAAGACCCATAGACCCATAAGTGCCTCATGAAGGGTAGAATCTGGCCCCAACTAGGAAGAAACCAGAAACCTCTAACACTGGTTGTGGGAAAGTCATTGACTTAGCAGAGAAAGAGCAGGTTTCAAGAATTGGGGATTTTTCTGTCATCTTGGTTTTGAATTCATAGCCTGAAATATGTATTACCTCTGGGTATAATATTCTCCCAGTTCATGAGGAGGTGACCAAAGGAGAATCTGGAGCAGGGTGTCAAGGTCATGCCAGGGCACAGCAGGCACTGTATTTCTGAGAGGGCCCTGGATACGCTGGGTGTGCAAGGTTCAAATCCCCCCCTAGCTCTGATCAGCAGGTGGCAGGCAGAAAATGCCCAGGCTTCAGAGTCAGACCTCACTCCGCTGCCCACTACTCTGGGTGCCCTTTATAAGATACTAGACTTCTCAGAGCTTCCGTTTCTTCATATCTAAAATGGGGGTAGCGCTGGCTAGACCAGGAAACTCACGCCCATAATCCCAGCACTTTGAGAGGCGGAGGCAGGCAGATTACTTGAGCCCAGGCATTTGAGACCAGCCTGGGCAACATGGGGAAACCCTGTCTCTACCAAAAATACAAAAAAATTAGCCAGGCGTGGTGGCACACGCCTGTGGTCCCCACTACTTGGGAGGCTGAGGTGGGAGGATTGCTTGACCCTGGGAGTTAGAGATTGTGGGGTACCAAGATCGCTCCACTGCACTCCAGCCTGAGTGACAGAGTGAGACTCCATCTCAAATAAAATAAAATTAAAATAAATAAATAGATAAAATGGGAGAGTAGTAATACCAGTCTTCTAAGACTATCATGAAGATTAAATCAGATAATCTATGTCAAGTTCTTAGCAAAGTACACAGAGTAAGTTTAGGTCTTGAAACCTCCATTTCCCCATCTGCCCAAGGAGGATGACATGATTCTCTATGCTGCCTATCCACCAGGGGATTTGGGCAAATTGAGTAGGATACTGGGTGTGAGAAGACTCTGGCTTTTTTTTTTTTTTTTTTTGAGACGGAATTTCGCTCTTGTCACCCAGCTGGAGTGCAATGGCACGATCTCGGCTCACTGCAATCTCCACCTCCCGGGTTCAAGCGATTCTCCTGCCTCAACCTCCCGAATAACTGGGAGTACAGGTGCCCGCCACCACCCCTGGCTAATTTTTGTATTTTTAGTAGAGACGGTGTTTAACCATGTTGGCCAGGCTAGTCTCGAGCTGCTGACCTCAGGTGATCCACCTGCTTTGGCCTCCCAGAGTGGTGGGATTACAGGCGTGAGCCACCATGCCCGGCTGAGAAGACATGCAGCTGCAGTCACATATTTGGTAAATAGACAAATAATATGTGAACATACAAGGGTGGTCATTGTGGTGTTCTTTGTGAAAAATTGGAATCATGCTAAATGTCTATCAATAGTAGACTGATTAGAGAAATGCTAATCTATTCTGATTAATAGATTACTATGGAGCTCTAATAATGAACTTGACCTCTCTATACTGAGGGGAAAGATGTCCAACATGTAATGTTATATGTAGAAACTAGTTCCAGAACTGTTTAAATGGTATACTCTCTGTTTTTTTTTTAAAAACAAATAAGATATATAAATTAGTATATGCATATGGAAATAGGCACCAAAGTTTAACAGTAGTTATCTCTAGGGTAGTTGGTGTTGAAAGGTGGGGTATATGCCACTAGGGGAGAGGTCAAGATGATCCCACACTTTAGGGTGTAGGAGAAAATCATTAGAACTTTTAAATGTATTTCTTTTTATCTCATCTCTTTGTATTTCTGTTTTTGAGAGTGCACATTTTATAACACATAATTTTACAGAGTAGCACACACTTGTAATTCATAAATATATATTTATTAGAGTATACATGCAAACTTGTTTTACTAATGGGCTATGTGATCACAGTAGTTTGGAGACCATTGCTTTAGGTGACAATTTCAGGGGCTCCTGCTTTTTCCTTTGCATTTTTTAAAACATTTTTTGTCTTAATAGACTTTGTTTGTTTGTTTGAGACAGAGTCTTGCTCTGTCACCCAGACTGGAGTGCAGTGGCACAATCTCGGCTAACTGCTACCTCTGCCTCCTAGGTTCAAGCGATTCTCTTGCCTCAGCCTCCTGAGTAGCTGGGACTATAGGCATGCACCACCATGCCCAGCTAATTTTTTGTATTTTAGTGGAGATGGGGTTTCACCATGTTGCCCAGGCTGGTCTCAAACTCCTGAGCTCAGCCCATCCACCCACCTCAGCCTCCCAAAATGCTAGGATTACAGGCATCAGCCACGGTGCCCAGCCTAGACTTTATTTTTTAAAGCAGTTTTAGATTCACAGCAAAATTGAGCAGAAGGTACAGAGATTTCCTGTAATCCCAGCACTTTGGGAGGCCGAGGCGGGCGGATCACAAGGTCAGGAGATCGAGACCATGGTGAAACCCCGTCTCTACTAAAAATAGAAAAAATTAGCCGGGCGCAGTGGCGGGCGCCTGTAGTCCCAGCTACTCGGGAGGCTGAGGCAGGAGAATGGCGTGAACCCGGGAGGCGGAGCTTGCAGTGAGCGGAGATTGCGCCACTGCACTCCAGCCTGGGCGACAGAGCAAGACTCCGTCTCAAAAAAAAAAAAAAAAAAAAAAAAAGAAGGTACAGAGATTTCCTCTATACCCTGTACCCCCACACAGGTGTAGTCTCTCTTTTTATCAATACCCCCCACCAGATTGGTACATTTGTCACAATTGATGAACCTACATTGATGCACCTTAGTCACCTAAAGTCCGTAGTTTACATTAGGAATGTACTGCTGGATTTTGTAATAAGAGTATGTATAGTTTTATAAGAAACCACTAAACTGTCCTCCACAGTGGTTGTACCGTTTTGCTTCCCATCAGCAATGAATAAAAGTACCTGTTGCTCCGCATCCTCGTCAGCATTTGGTATTGGCAGTGTTCTGGAGTTTAGCCATTCTAATAGGTGTGTAGTAATATGTCACTGTTGTCTGTTAATTTGCATTTCCCTGATGACATATGATCCAGATCATCTTTTCATATGCTTTTTGCCATCTCTGTATCTTCCTCAGTGAGGTGTCTGTTAAGGTCTTTTGCCCACTTTTTAATCATTTTTGCTTATTAATACTGAGTTTTAAGAGTTCTTTATATTTGCGATAATAGTCCTTTATCAGATATGTCGTTTGCAAATACATTTTTTTCCCAGCCCGTAGCTTGCCTTTTCATTCTCTTGACGTTGTCTTTCACAGAGCAGAAGTTTTTAAGTTTAATGAAGTCCAGCTTATCGATTATTTCTTTCACGGATCTTGCCTTTGGTGTCATATCTAAAAAGTTATCACCAAACCCAAGATCATCTACATTTTTCTCCTATGTTATCTTTCAGGAATCTTACAGTTTTGCATTTTACATTTAGTTCTGTGATCCATTTTGAGTTAATTTTTGTGAAAGGTGGAAGGTCTGTGTCTAGATTCCTTTTCTTATATATGGATATCCAGTTATTCCAGCACCACTGGTTGAAAAGACTATCTTTTTCATATTGTATTGTTTTTGCTCCTTTGCCAAAGATCAGTTGACTGTATTGATGTGGGTCTATTTCTGGGTTCTCAATTCTGTTCCATTCATCTATTTGTTCACCAATACCACACTGTTTTGATTGCTGTAACTTTACATAGTAAGTCTCAAAGTTGGGTAGTTTCTGTCCTCCGAGTTTGTTCTTCTCCTTCAGTAGTGTGTTGACTATTCTGGGCTTTTTTTGTGTGTGGGCAAGGAGGGGGGTTCTTTTTTTAGAGAGAGGGTCTCACTATATTGCCCAAGCTGGTCTTGAATTCCTGGGCTCAAGCAATCCTCTGGCCTCAGCCTCCCAAAGTGCTTGGATTACAGGGATGAGCCACAGCACTTGGCCTATTTTGGGTTTTTGCCTCTCCATGTACACCTTAAAATCTGTTTGTCAGTATCACCAAATAATTTGCTGGGATTTTGATTGGGATTGCATTGAATCTGTAGATCAAGTTGGGAAGAACTGACATCTTTACAATATTGAATCTTTCTATCTATAAACATGGAATATCTCTCCACTTATTTAGTTCTTCTTTGATTTCTTTCATCAGAGTTTTATAGTTTTCCTCATATAGATCTTATACTTATTTTGTTAGATTTATACTTAAGTATTTCATTTTGTGGGGGTGCTAAGGTAAACCCTGTATCTTTTATTTCAAATCCTACTTGTTCGTTGCTGGTGTATAGGAAAGCAAATATACAGAAATTTACTTTTGTATAGGAAAGCAAATATACAGAAATTCACTTTTGTATGTTAACTTTGTACACTGCAACCTTGCTATATAATTTATTACTTCCAGAAGATTTTTTTTTTTTTTGTCAATTCTTTTGGATTTTCTCCATAGACAATCATGTCATCTATAAAGAAAAACACGCTGGGCATGGTGGCTCACACCTGTAATCCCAGCACTTTGGGAGGTCAAGGCAGACAGACAACCTGAGGTTGGGAGTTCAAGACCAGCCTGACCAACATGGAGAAACCCCGTTTCTACTAAAAATACAAAATTAGCCAGCCATGGTGGTGCATGCCTGTAATCCCAGCTACTCAGGAGGCTGAGACAGAAGAAAGGCGGTGGTTGCGGTGAGCTGAGATTGCACCATTGTACTCCAGCCTGGACAACAAGAGTGAAACTTCGTCTCAAAAAAAAAAAAAAAAAAAAGGAAAAACAGGCCGGACGTGGTGGCTCACACCTGTAATCCCAGCACTTTGGGAGGCCAAGGCAGGTGGATTGCAAGGTCAGGAGTTCAAGATCAGCCCAGCCAACATGGCAAAACCCCGTCTCTACTAAAAATACAAAAATTAGCTGAGTGTGGTGGTGCATGCCTATAATCCCAGCTACTCAGGAGGCTGAAGCAGGAGAATTGCTTGAACCCAGGAGGTGGAGGTTGCAGTGAGCCGAGATTACGTCACTGCACTCCATCCTGGGCGACAAAGCAAGACTCCGTCTTGGGGAGGGGGGAAAAAAAAAAGTCTTATTTCTTCTTTGCCTATCTGTATACCTTTTATTTCCTTTTATTGTCTTATTGCATTAGCTAGGACTTCCAGTATGAGTTGAAAAGCCATAGTGGGAGGAGGCATCTTTACCTTGTTCCTGATCTTAGTGGGAAAGCTTTGGAGTTTCCCATCAGATAGCTATAGGTATTTTTAGACATTCTCTATCAAGTTGACAAAGTTCCTCTCTATTCCTAGATTTTTGGGAGTTTTTATCTTGAGTGGGCATTGGATTTTGTCAAATACTTTTTCTGTATCTATTGATAGGATTGTGTGATTTTTCTCCTTTAGCCTGTTGATTGGATGGATTACATTAATTGATTTTTGAATGTTGAGCCTGCTTTGAATACCTGGGATAAATCCCATTTAGTTGTGGAGCATTATTCTTTTTATAGGTTGTTGTATTCAATTTGCCAATATTTTCTTGAGAATCTTACATCTCTGTCCATGAGAGATATGGGTCTGTAGTTTTCTTGTAATGTCTTTTTCTGGTTTTGGTATGAGGGTAAAGCTGGCCTCATGGAATAAGTCAGGAAGTATTCTCTCTGCTTTTGTCTTCTGAAAGACTGTAGATAATTGTTTGAATTTTTTCCTTAAATGTTCGGTGGGATTCTCTAGTAAACCAAACCCATCTGGGCCTGGAAGGTATTTTTTTTCCAGAGACACAGTCTCACTCTGTTGCCGAGGATGGAGTGCACTGGCATGATCTCGGCTCGCTGCAAACTCTGCCTCCCAGGTTCAAGCTATTCTTCTGCCTCAGCCTCCTGAGTAGCTGGGATTACAGGCACCTACCACCACGCCTGGCTAATTTTTGTACTTTTAGTAAAGATGTGTTTCACCATGTTGGCCAGGCTGTTCTCAAACTCCTGACCTCAGGTGATCCACCTGCCTCGGCCTCCCAAAGTGCTGGGATGACAGGTGTGAGCCGCAGAGCCCAGCCAGAAGGTAATTAATTATTTATTCAGGCTGGGTGCGGTGGCTCATGCCTGTCATCCCAGCACTTCTGGAGGCTGAGGCGGGTGGATCGCCTGAGCTCAGGAGTTTGAGACCAGCCTGGGCAACATGGTGAAACCATGTCTTTACTAAAAAAATACAAAAAAATTAGCCAGGTGTGGTGGCAGGTGCCTGTAAACCCAGCTACTTGGGAGACTGAGGCAGGAGAATTGCTTGAACCCGGGAGGCAGAGGTTGCAGTGAGCCAAAATTGTACCACTGTACTCCATCCTGGGCAAAAGAGCGAGACTCTGCCTCAAAAAAAATATATATATATATATATATGTGTGTGTGTGTGTGTGTGTATTCGATTTGTTTAATAGATTTAGGCCTATTTAGATTATTTCTTCTTTTGTGAGTTTTTGCAGATTGGGTCTTTCAAGGAATTGTTCCAGTTCATCTAGGTTATCAAATTTGTGGACATAAAGTTATTCATGCTATTATTTGATTATCCTTTTATTATTCATGGGATCTGTAATGATGTCCCATCTTTCATTACTGATTTTAGTAATTTGTGTGCCCTCTCTATTTTTCTCAGCCTGGCTAGAAACTTGTCAATTTACTAATCTTTTCAAACAACCAGCTTTTGGTTTTATTGATTTTCTTTATTGATTTCTTATCTTCAATTTTATTGATTTCTTCTCTAATTTTAATTATTTCTTTACTTCTGCTTACTTTGGATTAAATTTGCTGTTCTTTTTCTACTTTCCTAAGATGAAACTTGGATGATTGACTTTAGACTTTCTCTCTTTTTTTTTTTTTTTTTTTTGTGAGGGAGCCTCGCTCTATCGCCCAGGCTGGAGTGCAGTGGTGCAATCTCTGCTCACTGCAACCTCCGCCTCCCAGGTTCAAGCGGTTCTCCTGTCTCAGCCTCCCGAGTAGCTGGGACTATAGGCACGCACCACCATGCCCAGCTAATTTTTGTATTTTTAGTAGAGATGGAGTTTCACCATATTGGTCAGGCTGGTCTCGAACTCCTGACCTCTGGCAATCCACCTGCCTTGGCCTCCCAAAGTGCTGGGATCACAGGCGTGAGCCACCATGCCCAGTCCAGATCTTCTTTTCTAATATATGCATTTGATGCTATAAATATTCTTCTAAGCACCTTTTACTGCATTCCACAAGTTTTGATAAGTTATGTTTTCATTTTTATTTTGTTCAAAATATTTATAAAGTTTTCTGGAGATTTCTTCTTTGATCCATGTGTTATTTAGAAGTGTGTTGTTTAACCTCCAAGTATTTGGAGATTTTCCAGCTGCATTTCTGTTACAGATTTTTAGTCTAATTTCATTGTGGCCTGAGATCAGACGTTGTATGGTTTCTAGTCTTTTATATTTAAAGGGTTCTGATGCATACTATTTTTCTTCAGATTGTATTTTTGCCCTCTAGTATGTCTTATAATTTTTCCTCGATAGCTGGACAGGAAGTACTATGTGAAAGGAACTGGTAAACAGGCCTGTATGAATGTGGTGGTGAGGTGCTGGGGGACAAGAATCATTTTGTACTCCTGTGACTGGGTCTCAATCTTTTGGTGAGCCGGTTCCTCTGGACTGGGAACTTCCCACATGCTTCTCAGAATTTTCCCCCTGTAGGTGGGACAGGATGGCCAGAAGGTGCTGCAGTTTGATATTTCACATCCCCCAGGTCAGTTATGAGTCTGATAAAACGCTTTCAGGTTAGGCTGTAATTAAATAAGTTTCTCCGGAGGGCAGACCTTGTTAAGAAAAACTGGATGCTCCCGGCTGGGCGCCGTAGCTCAGGCTTGTAATCCCAGCACTTTGGGAGGCTGAGGCAGGCAGATCATTTGAGGTCAGGAGTTGGAGACCAGCCTGACCAACATGGTGAAACCCTGTCTCTACTACAAATACAAAAAAATTAGCTGGGCATGGTGGTACATGCCTGTAGTCCCAGCTCCTTGGGAGGCTGAGGCGGGAGAATCGCTTGAACCCGGGAGGCAGAGGTTGCAGTGAGCAGAGATCGTGCCACTGCACTCCAGCCTGGGCAACAGAGTGAGACTCCGTCTCAAAGAAAAAAAAAGAAGTAGGGGAGAAAAACAGGATGCTCCTATATGTTTCCAAATGGTTGCCTTCCCCCTTCCCCAGCCAGAAGCACAGGATATTTTTTCCAGTATTCACTGCAATAACCTGGTAGACCTCTAGGAGGTAAACCTCACAAAAATGCGGGTGCCCCCACCGACAGAGTTCCCCTGGTGTTTTTAACTCAGATTTGTACATACTGAGTCTCCAGCAGGTTGTCGATTACAGCTCAGGTTTCCCTACCCTGCTGCTGGTTCCTGCAGAGCCTTCAGCTTGTTGTAGGTTTCTGCTCTGGTAATTTGTGAGTCTCTGTATTTGCCTGTTGGTCTCTCTGATTTTGGGGGCAGCAGTTTGCCCTATGACCTCACGTCTCTTATGCAGTTAAGAATAGTTGTTGCTTTTTCAGTTTGTTCAGCGTTTTGCTTGTTGTTAGGATGAGGTGGCGACTTCTAAGCATCTTACATGCTGGACCGGAGAAACTGGAAGTCTCCTGCTTATTGCTTATTAATTTCAATTTTTTGCTATGAGCGTGTGTTATTTCTATTACCAGAAACACCTATTTTTTAAAGAAAAAATAACAAAACTTTAAATTTTTTTATTTTTAATTTTTTGGGTACATTGTAGGTGTATGTATGTATGGAGTACATGAGCTATTTTGGTACAGGTATGCAATGTGTAATTATCCCATCAGGGTAAATGGATCACCATCACCTCAAGGATTCATCATTTCTTTGTGTTATGAACATTCCAGTTATACTCCCTTATTCTAAAATGTACAAAAAATGATTGCTGAGTGTAGTCACCTGTTGTGCTATCAAATACTAGATCTTATTTATTGTATTTAACTATATTTTTGTACCCATCAGCCATCCTCATTCTTCACCCTACCTGCCCCACCCCCACTATCCTTCCCAGCCTCTGGTAACCATCCTTCTGCTGTCTCCGTGTGTTCAATTGTTTTAATTTTTAGCTTCCACAGATGAGTGAGAACATGGAAAATTTGTCTTTCTGTGCCTGTCTTATTTCATGTAACATCATGTCCTCCAGTTCCCATCCGTATTGTTGCAGATGACAGGATCTCATTCTTTTTTTGTGGCTGAACAGTACTCCATGTTGTATATGTGCCACATTTTCTTTATCCATTGTCTCTTGATGGACACTTAGGTTAATTCCAAATCCTGCCTATTGTGAATAGTGCTGCAATACACATGGGAGTGCAGATACCTCTTCGAGATACTGATTTCCTTTCTTTTGGGTACAAACCCAGCAGTGGAATTTCTGGGTCATATGGTATTTCTATTTTGTTTTTTGAGGAACCTCCATACTGTTCTCTATAATGGCTGTACTAATTTACATTCCCACCAACAGTGTTTCTCTACATCCTCACCAGCATTTATTATTGCCTGTCTTGAATAAAAGCCGTTTTAACTAAGGTGAGATGATAGCTAGTTATAGTTTTAATTTGCATGCCTCTGATGATCAATGATATTGAACACATTTTCATATGCCTGTTTGCCATTTATATGTCTTCTTTTGAGAGATTATCTATTCAGATATTTTGCCCATTTTTAAATTGGATTATTAGATTTTTTTTCCTATAGAGTTGTTTGAGCTCCTTATATATTCTGGTTATTAATCTCTTATCAGATGGATAGTTTGCCAGTATTTTCTCCCATTCTGTGGGTTGTCTCTTCACTTTGTTGTTTCCTTTGCTGTTCAGAAGCTTTTTAACTTGATATGATCCCTTGTGTCCATTTTTGCTTTGGTTGCCTGTGCTTGTGGGGAATTACTTAAGAAATCTTTGCCCAGACTAATGTCCTGGAGAGTTTCTCCAATGTGTAGTAGTTTCATAGTTTGAGGTCTTAGATTTAAGTCTCTAATCCATTTTGATTTGATTTTTGTATATGGCGAAAGATAGAGGCCTAATTTCATTCTTCTGCATGTGGATATCCAGTTTTCCCTTTTATTGAAGAAACTATCTTTTTCCAGTGTATATTCTTGGCACCTTTGTTGAAAATGAGTTCAGAGTAGATGTATGGATTTATTTCTGGGTTCTTTATTCTGTTATATTGGTCTGTGTGTCTGTTTTTAGGCCAGTACCAGGCTGTTTTGGTTACTATAGCTCTGTAGTATAATCTGAGGTAATGTGATTCCTCCAGTTTTGTTCTTTTTGCTCAGGATGGCTTTGACTATTCTGGGGTCTTTTGTGGTTTTATATAAATTTTTAGATTATTTTTTCTATTTCTGTGAAGAATGTCATGGGTATTTTGATAGAGATTATATTGAATGTGTAGATGGCTTTAGAGAGTATGGACATTTTAACACTATTGATTATTCCAATCCATGAACATGGAATATCATTTCATTTCTTTGTATCCTCTTCAATTTCTTGTGTCAGTGTTTTATAGTTTTCATTGTAGAGATCTTTCACTTCTTGTTAAGTTTATTCCTAGGTATTTTATTTTATTTGTAGCTATTGCAATTGGGATTGCTTTCTTGATTTCTTTTTCAGATTGTTCATTGTTGGCATGTAGATATGCTACTGATTTTTGTATGCTGATTTTGTATCCTGCAACTTTATTAAATTTATCAGTTCTAATAGTTTTTTGGTGGAGTCTTTAGGCTTTTCCAAATATAAGATCAGGCCAGGCACAGTAGCTCACGCCTGTAATCCCAGCACTTTGGGAGGCCAAGGTGGGCAGATCACTTGATGTCAGGAGTTCAAGACCACCAGCCTGGCCAACATGGTGAAAACATATCTGTACTAAAAATAGAAAAACTAGCCAGACGTGGTGGCACACACTTGTAGTCCCAGCTACTCAGGAGGCTGAGGCAGGAGAATTGCTTGAACCTGGGAGGCAGACGTTGCAGTGAGCTGAGATCAAGCCACTGCACTCCAGCCTGGGCAACAGAGTAAGACTCTCAAAAAAACAAAAACAAGCAAAAAAGACAAATAGATCATATCATCCTCAAGCAGGATAATTTTACTTATTCCTTTCCAATTTGAATGCCTTTTGTTTCTTTCACTTGTCTGATTGTTCTAGCTGGGACTTCCCAGAAATGCCTATTAAAATACTATTAGAAGTGGCTCATGCCTGTAATCCCAGCATTTTGGGAGGCTGAGGCAGGTGGATCACCTGAAGTCTGGAGTTCGAGTCCAGCCTGGCCAACATGGTGAAACCCCGTCTCTACTGAAAATATAAAAACTAGCTGGGTGTGGTGGTGGGCACCTGTAATCCCAGCTACTCGGGAGGCTGAGGCAGGAGAATTGCTTGAACTTAGGAGACGGAGTTTGCAGTGAGCCAACATGGCGTCGCTGTACTCCAACCTCTGCGACAGAGTGAGACTCCGTCTAAAAAAATAAATAAAATAAAATAAAATTATATTAGAAGACATAGACATAGACTGCTGTCCAAGTAATTTTCTCCCCAAACGCAGAGTAATAAGGACCTCCGTCTGCCTTCTGGGCTTCTTCATTCAGCCATGGCACCTTGGCTGAGAGAACGGTCCGCCCTCTTTACTCTTCTCCTCCAGATGAAGCCAAGGAGGAGTTCCTGGATCTGCTTGATGTGTTGCTCCCCCATGCCCAGACATATGTCCCCCGCCTGGTAAGGATGGAAGCGTTCCACCTCAGCCTGTCCCAGAGTGTGGTTCTGCGCCACCACTGGATCCTCCCCTTTGTGCAGGCTCTGAAAGCCCGCATGGCCTCCTTCCAGAGGTGAGTACTTCCCTCTGCCGCTCCGCTCCCTCCCCTCCACGGCTTCTCCTCCTCTCCTGAGCTACTGCGGGCATTACCCCAGCAGGCAGGCCAGACCTAAAGATAGAACACGGCCCCTCTCCTGGGGCTGCCTGCTCTACTTCTTGTCCTGCATGACCTTGGGCATGCCGTGGAAGCTCTTGACACCCCGATGCCTTATCTGCTCTGTAGGAAAAGCCAGCTGTTTTTCTGTAAGCCCTCGCTCAGTATTTCCAGCACTTCTGTGACCAGATGTGTGGAGTTTTTTTCCGTACCAGCAAATTATCCAACTCTACAGACACCCACTGGGTGTCCTATAATCGAACTCAATTCTGACACTAATAACCCAGGGTTAGTGCAGACTTCATAGGCTAAGGGCTCAGTCCCACAAGACTGCGCTCCATGTCAGACACCATCTGCAGTGTTGAGCTCTCAGGTTACCCACAACATCTGTCTGGATTTCACTACAAATCAGAGATTCTATGGACCCCCTCCTCAGGTTTGATCATTTGCTAGAATGGCTCACAGAATTCAGACAAACAGTCCACTTACTAGGTTGCCAGTTTATTACAACGGATGTATTAAAGGATACACATGAACAGCCACATGAAGAGAGAGGTAGGGTGAGGTCTGGAAGGGTCCCGAGCATGGGAGCTTCTGACCCTGTGGAGTTGGGGGTGAGCCACCCTTCCAGGACATGGGTGCCTTCTTATTCACCAAGGGAAGCTCCTCAAACCCTGTAGTTCCAAATTTTTACAGAGGCTTCATCATGTCGGCATGATGGATTATTAACTCAGTCTCTAGCTTCCCTCCCATCCCAGGAGGATAGGGGGTGGGGCTGAAAGTTTCCAGCTTCTCATCATGCCTTGCTCTTTCTGTGATCGGCCCCCATCCAGGAGGCCACTGAGAGTTGCCTCATCAGAACCAAAGATGCTCCTGTCACCCAGGAAATTCCAAAAGATTTAGGAGTTCTGTGTCAGGAGCCAGGGTCACAGACCAGCTAATAGAACAAAAGATGCTCCTAGCACCCCCACTGCTTAGGAAATGACATAGGTTTTAGGATCTCTGTGTCAGGAACTGGAGGCTGAGACCAACACATACGTTATCATTTCACAATAATAGGTCAAACAGGTCATGGTAGTGGTGGGGGCTACCTCACTGGGGGCTTGTGGGGGTGAAAGGAGATCATGGGTGCCCTCAGCACACCACTTGGGCGAAGGCTTAGTACCAGACCCCACTTCTGATTTTGTCTGCCAACCTGGGGCTTTTTTTCCCCCTTACCTATTGCGTTATTTTGTAACTCTTTTCCTACCAGCAATGCATCTCCTGCTAGACTGGTCCAGATCAAAATCCTGCTCTTTCACTGAGGCTCTGCCGGTCGGCATCTCCTGCAGAATCCCTCCATCCAGAGATCAGTCGGTCCTGTGGTTGTTTACCCCTCGTGGTCATTTCACTCACCCTTATATGCAGTCATTCCTGTGTCCATCTTCCCTCCTGGAAGCCACGTTCCTCCAGGCCAGGACTGTGGCCTCTCTCTCAATTACCCCACAGCTTTTCCCTAGTGCTCTGCTCACAGAGACATCAAATAGATGCTTGTGGAGTCATGAGGCGGGAATGAGGGAACCCAGAGAATATCTTTCTGGATCCTCTACTGTTGGTACTAGAAGGAGCCTAAGAAGCCACCCAGCTGGTGGTTTTCTGACCCTGCCTTTATCAGCAGAGCCTTTTTTCAAATGAGGTGTTGCACAAAAGCCTGGTGTGTGGCTGTGTAAAACAGAAATAAACAGTCTTCTAGCCAAAGCCCTACTCCCACAGTTCAGGGGACCATAGGCCCAGGAATTCCATAGGATGTCACTGCCCAGCTGGGAAACTGCTCAGTTAGTTGAACCCCTTCTGAAGGCCAGAGGAGGACAGGATTTGTCCCAATCCGGTCACTTGGCCGGGGAATCAGGACTCAAACTTATCTCTCAACGTAGTCCAGCCCTCTCCCTCTTTGGATTGTCATTATCAAATTGATTGAGCCGTATGTATATTATCAGGACTGTCTTAACCACAGGTACCAGAAACCCAACCCAAAGTGGCTTAAACCAAAGAGAAATTTATAGGCTGGTATAACTAAAAGATTCAGAGGTAGCACTGGCTCATGCATGAATGGACCGGGGTAACAAGCTATCACATGGCACCTGACTGTCACCATCTCAGCTCTGTCCCCTTCCTTTGTCACAATGATAAAGCCACCGCATCTCCGGGCTGATGGTGTACCAGCCTGGAAAGACAACCTCCCTCTCTGATTAGCTTCAGCACAAGTCACAGAAATGACTGCCTGGTCTGACCCGGCTCCTGTGCGCTTTCTTTGGGAGTAAGGAGTTAACAGGCCCTTCCCCCTTGCACACAGAGTGCTTCCCTTATCCTGCAGAAGCAGCTTCCCTGGATGAAGGAGGAGAGCTAGTGCTGATGACTGGCACACTGCACCTGCGCTGGGAAGACGCGTGAACTGCGCCCCTGCAGGGACGCCACGGCCTAGGCTCCCCTGCATACAGTGGTTCCTTAACTGGGCACAAGTCCCGTGCTGGGACTTCTGAAAATTCTGCCTAAAGTCCATTGCAAGAAATTCTGATCCCTGTGGGATGTATATGTGGCTGGTTCCCTTGCTCACTGGGAGACTAGAAAACAGCACCTGGACCGGACCCCTGGGCTGGTTCCCTCTGAGGAAAGGATCTGTCACTGCTCTGTGTCACGAGTGAAGCCTGGCCAGGTGTGGTCTCTTCAACTTTGATCATCTGGTTGAGCCTAAGGTGACCAAGAGTGGGCGGTGCACCCCTGATTCTGTTGCTGTGACTGAGGAGATGCTAAGCTCTGCTTGGCCAGGCCTGGGCAGCCTGCCTCTGGAGTAGGGATGGAGAGCCATCTTGCAACAGGAGGTTACCAGGAGAAGGGGTGTTGGTTGGGCACAGACATCCAATGTCCACTCCAGGATGTTTGGGAGACACCTTGAGAACTCTTCCTAAAAGCTGCACTTAATTGAGCTCCTGGTGGTTCTGTGATCCCTTACATTTTCCCCAGAGGCGGAGAGTTGGCTGAATGACTTTTGCCCTTGGGCAGATTGTGAGACTCTCCCTAGCATGCTGGTATATTATGTTCCCTCAGATGGGGGTGAGCCCCTTGGCCTGGGGGCTGTAAAATGATCTGTTTCTGTGACGGGACTTTCTATGGTGAGATTGCTAGTGTCTCAGAGAACAAAGGACAGAACCAGTCCAAGTCAAAGCACTTACCTGGCTGAGCCTGACTCTTTCTGTGTTATTGATCTGAGGGGTGGGTGGGTGGGGGCATCTGTCTCGATTTCACACCAACAGAGACCTACTTCCCCTCACTAAAGGGTCGTAGGTGACAACAAGGACTCTGGAAACAGGCAGACTGACTGTGCAAATCCTGGCTCACCAAATTCAGCTTCACCATGCCTCCGTTTCTTTGTCTGTAAAATGGGCATAATTGTAGGCCTGCTCACAGAGTTGTGTGAGGATTCGAGAAACGGATGTGTGCAAAGGCTTGAGCTCAGCCCTGACACATGAAGAAATGTTCTTGTGATTGCTTAGATGAAATCGGAGTTGTCTATTTTTTAAAAAAACTGCAAGAAATGAATCAGCTGTTAATTGGTCCATTATCACCTACTTGATAAATAAGGCTTTCTCAGTTCCCATCAGTAAAGTTGAGATAGTCTCAAATTGTTTATCGAAATGAACTGCTATTAACAAAGTAAAATTTTTACTAGCACCTGGATGATGTTGTATGTTACTCGGGCTGGGTGATTTCAACGTCTTGTCCAGCTCTAATGTTTTAGGATTCAGTATACTACCTGCATAATGGGGTGATAATATTAAGTGCAAAATGAGTTAACTATATTTTCAAAGTGCTGTTTGGTTTTTTTTTTTAACATAAGCTATTTTTTCTGCTTTTTCTCTTATGATTTTTCCTGAAATATGGTCTTCTACCTTTCAGATTCTTCTTTACTGCCAACCAGGTAAAGATTTACACCAATCAAGAGAAAACCAGGTGCGTCTTCCCAACCCCCAGTCACTACTAGAGGAAGATTCTTTGGTGCAAAAATTGAGTGCTTTGTTTCTGGACTTATTTGTCCCGTTTTTTGTTTGCTTTTAACCAACTCAATGACTACAAAGGCAGCTATCCCCAAATCTGAACCTTTCATTAAGAAAAATAATTGGGAGATCCCAGGTGCAGTAGCACATGCCTGTAATTCCAGCACTTTGGGAGGCTGAAGCAGGTGCATAGCTTGAGCTCAGGAGTTCCAGACCAGCCTGGGCAACATGGCCAAACCCTGTCTCTATGAAAAATACAAAAATTAGCTGAGTGTGGTGGTGTGTGCCTGTAGTTTCAGCTACTTGGGAGGCTGAGATGGGAGGATCGCTTGAGCCCTGGAGGTCAAGGCCACAGTGAGCCACGATTGCACCACTGCACTCCAGCCTGGGCAACAGAGTGAGACCCTGTCTCAAAAAAATAAATAAAAAGGCCAGGTGCGGTGGCTTACGCTTGTAATCCCAGCACTTTGAGAGGCCAAGGTGGGCAGATTACCTGAGGTCAGGAGTTCAAGACCAGCCTGCCCGACATGGCGAAACCCCATCTCTACTAAAAATACAAAAAATTAGCTGGGTGTGGTGGCAGGCGCCTGCAATCCCAGCTACTGGGGAGGCTGAGGCAGGAGAATCACTTGAACCCTAGAGGAGGAGGTTGCAGTGAGCCAAGATCATGCCACTGCACTCTATCCTGGGCGACAAGAGCGAAACTCTGTCTCAAAAATAAATAAATAAATAAATAAATAAATAAATAAATAATGACTGGGGGAGTATGTGGGGGGTGTTGCACAGAGATTGAGAGAAGCATCTTGGTTTAGTGAAAACCTGTGAAAGTCAGAAAACCTGTTTCTGCCCAGCTCCATCCCAGTTGTGGTGTTTGGTCCATGTCTTCATCTCTGTGACCTTTCGTTTTCACACTGGCACACACCTCCCAACATCCATTGTTGGGCAGTTGTAAGGCTCAAGTGAGCCCCAAGGCCTTTGAAAAGTTAAAAGTATTGACGTGTTAGATGAACATAAGAAGAAATGATTATCCTGCCTTCAAAGCGAGCCTCCCTGTCTGACACACTCACTGGGCCACCTTTTCTGAGCACTTCTGAAAGGGGCCTCATTTATTCGTTCACTTATTCCATGCTGCACAAGTTTGTTAAGCACCCACTTGTGCCAGGCATTTGCTGTATGCTAAGGATTCATCAGTGAAGAGGTAGACACAGCCCCTGCTCTTTTCAATCTCATATTCGGAGGGGAGACAGATAATAAGTAATGAGAGTGTTTGTTAGTAACTGTGGTGTGATATGATGGTTAGGAGTGGGTAGTCCAGGAGGGTACCAGGGAAGTGGCCAGGGAGATGGCATTTCATGGTGACCTGAGAATGAGAAGCCAGTCTTGGGAAGAGCTGTTGCAAGAGCTTCAAGCAGAGGACATAGCAAACTAAGTGACTCCGAGGCAGGGAAGATTTCAGCGTGTTTGAGGGGGCCAGTGAGGCCAACCCCAGAGAGCACGTGGGAGAATGATAGGAGATGAGATGGGCAGGGTTAGCCCATCCAGGGGCTGCAATGTCAAGTAAGGAGTTTGAATTTTCAGTATAATGGGAGCCATTGGAGGGATGTGAACAGAGGAGAGGCATGATCTGATGTGTATCTGGGGATGTCAGTCTGGCTAGATGGTGTGTCTGTGGCCATGGAGTCTGGGGGCAAGATAGAAGGGAGCAAGAGTGAATGCAGGGGGCCGGGCGCGGTGGCTCAAGCCTGTAATCCCAGCACTTTGGGAGGCCGAGACGGGTGGATCACGAGGTCAGGAGATCGAGACCATCCTGGCTAACACGGTGAAACCCCGTCTCTACTAAGAAATACAAAAAAGTAGCCGGGCGAGGTGGCGGGCGCCTGTAGTCCCAGCTACTCGGGAGGCTGAGGCCGGAGAATGGCGTGAACCCAGGAGGCGGAGCTTGCAGTGAGCTGAGATCCGGCCACTGCACTCTAGCCTGGGCGACAGAGCGAGACTCCGTCTCAAAAAAAAAAAAAAAAAGAGTGAATGCAGGGAAACCAGAGAGGAGCCAAGTGTCATTGTCCAGGTGAGGGACCATTGGTGGCCTAGATTAGGGTGATGGCCATGGAAGACCAAGAGGTGGACACACTGGAGATACACTGAGGCAGAAGCAACCAAATTACCAATGGGTTGATGAACATTGATTCCTGGGTTTGAGGCTGGAACAACTGGCCCCGTTTTCTGTGATAGGAGACACTGGTGGGATGAAAATCAAAAGTTCTGCTTTGTACCTGTTTGTTTGTACCTGTTAGGTTTTGCTGCCTATTGAACCCCTAGGTGGAAATGTCACATACACAACTGGGTGTTCAGGAGAGGGACCAGCTGGAGATAGAAATATTGGCCAGTGTGGGAAGCGGGGCTGGGTGAGAACAGCCTCCTGGAGATTGCAAATGGAGGAGATCCAGTGATCTTCACCATGGGGAGGCTGGAGAGGAGAGAGGATGGCAGAGGACACTGAACCGGGAGACAGGAGGCAGGCTTAAACCAGGACTGCATGGCAGGTGGTGTCTTGGGAGCCAAGAGAGAAAAGGGTTTCAAGGAGGGAAGAGTCCACTGTGTGAGATACTGATGAGCAGGTACGAGGCAGACAGCAAAGTGTCCCTTTGATTTGGTAACGTGGAGGTTGTTGGCAACTTTGACAAGAGCACTTCCAGCAAAGTGGGTTGAAGATGGGAGGTGAGAAAGAGATAGTGATGGTGGACAAAATGTCTTTTTGAGAAGTTTTACTGAGAATGGGATGGGGACTGGCTGAAGCCGTGGGTTCACGGTAGAGTTTCGTTTGTTTGTTTGTTTGTTTGTTTGTTTGTTTTGAGACGGAGTCTCGCTCCGTCGCCCAGGCTGGAGTGCAGTGGCGCGATCTGGGCTCACTGCAAGCTCCGCCTCCTGGGTTCACGCCATTCTCCTGCCTCAGCCTCCCGAGTAGCTGGGACTACAGGCGCCCGCCACCTCGCCCGGCTAGTTTTTTGTATTATTTTTAGTAGAGACGGGGTTTCACTGTGTTAGCCAAGAAGGTCTCGATCTCCTGACCTCGTGATCCGCCCATCTCGGCCTCCCAAAGTGCTGGGATTACAGGCTTGAGCCACAGCGCCCGGCCTGGGGTCAAGACGAGAGAAAGCATGTGTGAGTGCTTGTGGGAGGTGTGGCAGATGCCAGGAAGCAAAGTCCTTGAAAAGAGGCCTCCTTGAGGACAGGAGTCATTTGCAATTGGAACGGTGATGGAGAATGGAGAATGGAGATGCAGAAGCTTCTGGGTTTGTGTCTTGGCAGTGGTGGGTGAAGGCATTCCTGGAAGGGTTACTAGATCCAGGAGAGGGAGGAGAGCTGTGTGGGTGAGAACTGGGAAAGGAAGGTTTACAGAGAATCTGGGGACTGAGAGAGTTGGCTCATGGAGCAGGAAAGCGAGTGTACCAGGGAGACAGGGTGAGACCCACGGCCCAGGTCTGTTGGCTTTCTGCCTGGCTTCTCCTCGGCTGCGCAGATGGCTGGTGTTCTCAGAGGCTGCATCTCATGCCTGTGTTGTCTTCCTCTCCCCAGGACCTTTATTGGGCTCGAGGTCACTTCAGGGCACGCCCAGTTCCTGGACCTAGTTTCAGAGGTGGACAGAGTCATGGAGGAATTCGACCTCACCACTTTCTACCAGGTAATGAATGGGGCTGCTGCTGCTCCATTGACCCATTTCTAATGAGAATAAAACTGTCTTTAAAGAGGCCCTCATAAGAGGCAAACTGAAGACCCTTCAGAACCTCCCGTGTCAGTGCTCTGAATGCCAGCCTTCTGAGGATGCACACCTCGGGAGTGAAGGCTTTGAGCTGTAGTCAGATGCAGCCCACCCAAAGTCCAACATTTCTTAGAAATCTTGCTTTAGGCCGGGCGCGGTGGCTCACGCCTGTAATTCCAGCACTTTGGGAGGCCGAGGCGGGCGGATCACAAGGTCAGGAGATCGAGACCACGGTGAAACCCCGTCTCTACTAAAAATACAAAAAATTAGCCGGGCGCGGTTGTGGGCGCCTGTAGTCCCAGCTACTCGGGAGGCTGAGGCAGGAGAATGGCGGGAACCCGGGAGGCGGACCTTGCAGTGAGCTGAGATCGCGCCATTGCACTCCAGCCTGGGCGACAGAGCGAGACTCCGTCTCAAAAAAAAAAAAAAAAAAAAGAAATCTTGCTTTATATCATAAATACACCCGAGATTTGTACCTTCTGCTCCATAATGTTCACATGTTGTTTTCACATTTTTTAAGTAGATGTCCCTAATAATTTTTGGTCAAATTGACCCTCAGAGAAGAGTTGTAGCTTCACACACCTTCCTGCACCTTGCCCAGGCCCTCCAACGGCACCTGGGCTCTAAGTCGACTATCAGGGCTTTGAAGGGCCATTTGTTTTATTTGATGTATGTTTTTAAACCGTGCTGAGGGAGATAAGTATGAATTTGAATGGTGACAATTATTGTTGCTTCAAAACTTGAGACTTTGGGGATTTTGTTCATGTCATCTGAAAAGTATGGTGTATACTGGAATGTCCTAGATCAGAACAGAGGGTGGATTTTCTTTCACGTCACAGATGTAATGACTCTCTATGATACTTCAAGGAAAGCTTCTGTGAATAGGACTGTCTTAGCTCAGGCTGTCATAACAAAATACCATAGACTGGGTGGCCTAAATAACAGAAATTTATTTTTGCACAGTTCTGGAGGCTAGAAGTCCAAGATCAAGGTGACAGTGTGGTTGATGTCTTTTTTTTTTTTTTTTTTTTTTTTGAGACAGAGTCTCACTCTGTCACCCATGCTGGAGTGCAGTGGTGCATTCTCAGCTCCCTGCAACCTCCGCCTGCCATGTTCAAGCAATTCTGCCTCAATCACCCGAGCAGCTGGGACTACATGTGTGCAACACCACCCCAGCTAATTTTTGTATTTTTAGTAGAGACGGGGCTTCACCGTGTTGGCCAGGCTGGTCTCAAACTCCTGATCCGCCTGCCTTGGCCTCTCAAAGTGCTAGGATTACAGGCGTGAGCCACTTCACCCGGCCAAGTGTGGTCGGTTTCTGGTGAGGGTTCTTCCTGGCTTATAGATGGCTGCCTTCTAGCCATGTCCTCACATGGTGGGGCAGGGGTCGGGGGCTGCAGGGAGAGAGCAGTGCCCAAGCTCTCTGTGATTAAAGGGCACTAATCATGAGGGTCCTGCCCTCATGACCTCATCTAACCCTAATTACCCCTCAAAGGCCCCATCTTTACATACTATCACATTGGGGGTTAGGGCTACATGAATTTGGGGGAGGGGACATGATTCAGTCCATAGCAAGGACCAGTCCTATGCTATTTTGTCCATCTGTGGAGGGTGCTTGGGATCAACACTGAGGATCTTGTCTCCCACTGGGCAGGCCAGGGATCCAGCAGGGACGTCACGACAGCTCTGTCACAGACCTGCTGTGATGGCAGGGCCTGCCAAGGTGTCCAGGTGACCGCCTGCCTCTCATTTCCCTCCCCAGGACCCTTCTTTCCACCTCAGCCTGGCCTGGTGCGTGGGTGATGCACGTCTCCAGCTGGAGGGGCAGTGCCTGCAGGAACTACAGGTGAATTTCCGGGGCGGGAACACAGAGCGCGCTGAACTCCAGAAATGACGGGACAGATGCTGGAGAGGAGGAGGATGAGGCACCCAAACCCGAATCCCTGGGAAACAAATGACATGGCAGGAGACCCCAACACCTTCCCTTGCAACTCAAGGTGTGGCCCCTGGACCGGCCGCTTCAGCGTCACCTGAAGCTTATTAGCAATACAGATCTTTACCCCCCCGAACCCCCGACCTAAGAAATCAGAATTACATTTTAACAGATCTCTAGGGATTTGTGTGCACATTACAGTTTCGGAAGCACTGCCCTAGAACCCTGATCTGCGAGGAGGCTGCAGGCTTCCCCTGAAGTCCTAGCCACTTGCCCAGGGGTCAGAGGCTTGGGCCTGGCACTGGAAATGGGTGAAATGTACCAGGTGTAAGGAACATCCAGCCCCCAGAGTCTATCAAATTTTGATAAGTAGCTGAAAGATTCCACTTTCCCATGTGCGTTCTTGGAGGAGAACCAGCAGGTTACATGAAGTGGTAAGTGGTGGCTGATACTCCAGCCCCGGCTGGGGAGACAGTAGGGAGTATGGCCATGCAGGAAGGTTGGCCTAGAGTTGCCAACACTGCTGCTTCATAAGAGAAGCCAGAAACCTAGGTTTTTACATGTAATCTTGTCAGTTTTCAAATGTCAGCAACTAATTTGGATGTTTAAAAAACATTTTGCAAGCCAAACCAAACATGTGCAGGCTGGACGCAGCTGTGCTCCCTCATTAAGGAGCCGCCTTGCTGTTGGCCTGATGTTGCTGGAGGTGGCAAAGAGACCTGTGTCCCAGGCCTGGTTTTATTGGTTTCTGTAATCCAGGGCTCTGAGCATCTGTGTCCTCATCTGTAAAGTTGGGATGATGGGACCAACCTCAGATATTACAGAAGTGATCAGACAAGATCAATAATGCAGAGCCTAGAACCTGCAGCCTCTGAAGTTGGGTGAGCTGGTTTTGTTTGCAGTGCCCTCTGGGTCCCAGATGCCCCTTAATGTGACTGTCCTCCCCTGGCTGCTGTTTTAAGGCAATCGTGGATGGGTTTGAAGATGCTGAGGTGCTGCTGCGCGTGTACATCGAGCAAGTCCGCTGCAAGTCTGGGAACAAGTTCTTCTCGATGCCTTTGAAGTGAGCACCAGAGGCCTTCCTCCTCCAGGGCCCTCTGCAGACCAGGCTGAGATGGAGGAACCTGCTAAAATCAATGGAGATGCTTCTAGCCTCCCAGTAGGAGGTCCCAGCCATGCCTTCAGCCTGGCAGAAAGTGTAGCCACTCCTCATCCTCCGAGTGCTCGCTCTCGCTCTCTCTCCCGCTCTCTCTCTCTCTCTCTCCCCCCCTCCCTCCCTCCCTCCCCCTCTTTCTCTTTCTCTTCCCCTCCGTCTTCCTCTCCTCTCTCTCTCCTTTCTTTCTCTCCTCTCTGGGCTGTTGCGGGTTGCAGGTTGGGTGCGACTGTGTTGTGGTCCTTCCCAGAAACTGCCAGTAGAGGGCAGCCTGGGCATCCTAATTCTTAATCTGGTTGTTAAGCAAAGAAAATACTGGGGTCAGTGGTGAGCCCACCCACACTCGCCAGAATCTCCACTGTAGTCCCCCTAACAAACAGCCCTTCACTCCCTCTCCCACTTCAGCAATTTGTATTTTGATGCCATTGGCCTCAGATCAGAGTGTTTTAAATCATCACGCCCTAGCTTATCCCTGGCCAAGCCAGGACACGGGGTGCTTCAGTGGGTCTGTCACCCTCTCTCCTTGAAGCATGTCGCTTTTATTTATTTACTTTTACTCTCACCCTGCTCCTGTGCCAGCAGGGGCTACTTCAAGGCCAAGGTCCAGGATGAGAACTTGTGACCCAGCCTCAGTTTTCTCCACTTCTTTCTCCCTCTTTCTCCCGCTCACCCTAGCAAGGTGCCTGGGGAGACTTGAACAGATGTTTCATTTTGGCCTGGCCAGTGGCTGAAAGCCAGGCCTCCAATGCACTGTGACCTCTGGCTTCCCCAGCAGCTTTCCCAGAGAGGCAGAGGGGCCTTCCACAGCCCGGGTTCTGCTGCTGCCTCCTGCCTGCTGCAGCTGCAGCATTCTGAGGGGCAATGTGGAGGAAGGGCCAGGGATGCATGGGATTTTAACTTTTTCATCAAACCTTCCGCGTGGCAAGGAGTCAGGCAGTCCTCTTCAGGTGTCTTCTGGATTTCTGGTGATGGATAGAGAAATCTTTTTATGTTACAGTTTTAAATTATGTTCAACAAATAAAAAATTGCATTTCTTATTTTAGATCTTTTTTGGACTACTTGTATTTAACCCAGTGAAAAGATGACTTTCACCTTCCCCTACCCTGTCCAGCTGTGTCTCTCAGTTTGGGGGGACTCTTGGAAGTCTCTACTGTGACTTCCAAGGTGGCCTTGAGAGGCATTAATGATGCTTTGGTAAAATAAGGGTAGGGAGGAATCACCCGGCCTGCAAGGTCTACACACAGAGTTCTCACATAGCACATCTAGCCTGGAGCTAGGCGTGGCAGGAGTCACCACCCTCATCCCTCACCCACATAGGCAGACATTGACACCTTATACTGCTGTGACACTGAGCGCTTCCCGGAACCTTCTCGTGTCTTCCTCCCAGTATCCCCCCTGAAAGGTAAACAGGGTGGGGATGGCTAGTCCGCTGTTAAAAGAACAGGTTAAGTGACTTGCTTGTATGAGAAATCACAAGGAAGGGCCGTACTCAGCCCTAACCTCAGGTCCTGTGCTGGGGCAGCCTTGATCCAGCCCAGCACACCACCTCATGGTCAGGTCTGGCATCTGAGTGAGGACACAGGGCTTGAGGGAAAGGTGTGGGGCGAGGGGCCTGTTGCCCAGGCTCCCATGGTGGCCCCCACTGCCCCGCCTTTCCTGAAAGGGGCAGCCTCCCAGCCGCTGCACTGAAAGACCCAGGCACATTCTGGGCCTTGTTCCTGCTCCCCACTGCATTGATCTGCTGACTCCAACTCATCATTGGGTTGCTTCTTCTGGAGAGGAGGAAGATGCCGGGCATCCTTTCTGGCTTGCAGGCAACACGGCAACTCTGGCTGTGCAGCCTGTACTTAACTGACACCTGCCCTGTGCCAGGCCCTGAACTGGGCACTTGGTGAACCAGACTAGGTCTGCCCTCTGGGTGCTCACAGCAGGGCTGAACAGGCAGGGAGCACAGAGAAGAATCCGCATCCTCAACATGGCACTTCCCCAAACTTGGGTACTGGCTCTTATTGGGAGGGGGGCAGGTGTGAGGTAAGACCTCCATCAACAAGCCCAGGAAGAGGGACGGGGCCATTCCCCCCAGGGGAGGATGTGGCTGGGGAGTCCGTCTGTGCTGAGGATGGAATTTGAGTGCAGCAACTTTGAGAAATGGGCCAAGATCAATAACCGGCTCCTCAATGGAGAATGGAAGGTGGCAATGGAGGAAGGAAGCAGGAGCCTCGCTGAGGGGGAGGGGTGGGCAGGCTGGGCCTGAGGAGGAGGCTGGCGGCAGGAGCTTGGCGGGCACCCAGACACTGAGTGTGCCTCTGGAGCAGAGTGAGCCCGCTGAGCAAGCGCTCCCGCTGACAGTGCAGAAGCAGCCGGGGCTCTTCCATAAGAGGAGATTCTCCATAAGAGGAGAAACCTCGGAGACAACTCTGGAGACACAGGGAAGACCAGAGCAGGCTGCAGTCCCCGCCAGGCAGGCTGGCCCAAAGAAATGCTCTTGATGAGGATTTTATCACACCAGGGAGAGTACAAAATCAACACATCTGGCCTCGGTGTCCTCAGATGTTCCCCACAGGGCAGGGAAATCATCTCACGCCTGTTTGGCTGATTTCCACCTGGCACTCTCCAGCGCCTCTCCAGACCACCCCAGCTTTATTTCCAAGGGAGAGGGAAATTACCTTGGCTTGTTTGTTTATTCCTTGTCTTGGCACCAAGAGTCCCAAGGCCTGCTTCTTTCACCTTTGATGGTGTGTTGGGTGGGTGCATCGCCTGAGGGGCCCCTGGAGGGGAGAGCTGGAGGAGGGGGTGTCCTGGGCCCAGTTCCAGCCCACAGCTACTTTCCTTCACCGAACAGGAGACCTCCCCTACGACCTCAGAACTCTCCTTTCGCAAATGAGGAAACAAACCCAAAGAGGGGAATAACTTGCTCCGATTGCCCAGTAAATTACAGCTGAGGCAAAAACCCAGGGACCTGGTTTCTGATCCAGAGCTTTTTACAACCCCTCACACCACATCGGGACCTCTAAATGAAACTGCTGTGAAACACCATGTCTGGGCTTTCATTCAAAAGACTAAGAAAAAAAGGTGTGTGGTGGTGGGCGGGGGTGTCAGGGCATAGATGAAACGATATTGGCAAAATATGGATAAGGTTTAAAGTTCTTGATGGGGCCGGGCGCGGTGGCTCAAGCCTGTAATCCCAGCACTTTGGGAGGCCGAGGCGGGTGGATCACGAGGTCAGGAGATCGAGACCATCCTGGCTAACATGGTGAAACCCCGTCTCTACTAAAAATACAAAAAACTAGCCGGGCGTGGTGGCGGGCGCCTGTAGTCCCAGCTACTCGGAGGCTGAGGCGGGAGAATGGCGTGAACCCGGGAGGCGGAGCTTGCAGTGAGCCGAGATCGCGCCACTGCACTCCAGCCTGGGCGACAGAGCGAGACTCCGTCTCAAAAAAAAAAAAAAAAAAAAAAAAGTTCTTGATGGAGGGGCTGGAGTTCACACATCTCAGTCCCACTGACTAGTCCTTTTGGGCTCTGGGTGCTGGCCAGACCCAGTAGAAACCCAGCTATCTTGGGTTGGATGTAGATGCAAATCCACCTTGGATTCCCAAAGTACCTATAGAGCCAGACCCAATAATTGGGAGCTTCAAGATATGGTCACAGGGGATGTCATTTCCTTAAGGCAGGATTGGACCCCAAGAGAGGAACCTCCAACAGAGAGAAAATCACCAGACTTTACTGACCCAGGCCTTTAAGAATGTTGCTCCATTCATTCCTAGGCTCCTCTCACTAATAGCCCCTTAAGCCCCAACTTTTTTTTTTTTTTAGACAGGGTCTCGCTCTGAGTCAGCTGGGTTGAAGGGCAGCAGCATGATCATAGCTCACTGCAGCCTCAACCTCCTGGGCTCAAGTGATCCTCCCACCTCAGCCTCCCAAGTAGCTGGGCCTACAGATGTACACACGCCTGGCTAATTTTTGTATTCTTTGTAGAGATGGGGTCTTGCCATGTTGCCCAGGTTGGTCTTGAACTCCTGGGCTAAAGCAATTCTGCCGCTTCGGCCTCCCAAAGTGCTGGGATTACAAGCTTGAGCCACTTTTCCTAGCCCCAAACTTTTTTAAATTGGCTAATCGGGACTAAATATCATGAAAGAGTGCAACGTGGTCAATTAAACAAGGACAGCCCTGTTGTCTGTGTCTGAAGACCACTGCACATTTCCCAAAAGCAAATTTCAAAGTGGAGAATTTAGAAACCCACTTCCCAGATGAGGGATCCTACAGAGAAGTGAGTCCGTGGAAATGATGAAATTGCCCGGTTCCTTTCTCTAAATTCCGACTTCCTTTCCCCAAGGACATCCCAGGAGGGTTCAAATGCGCGCTCTCTAAGGCGCCCTGCCAGGTCTCCTGATTTCCAGTTTCCGGGAGGTGAGGCCGGCTGGGGTGCCCCGCGGGCCTGCTCTAGAGAAAACCGCCCTCAGGTGAGGACAGCTTCCATTTCCGGGTCTGAAGATAAGGAATACGGTCTCCGCCCTCCTGCCTGCCGCCCTCACCCACTGACCACGCCGGTCAGTCTCCAGGGTTGCCCTTGGCCTGGCCCCCGGGTCTCGGTGGACCTTCGACCCGGGCCTCCCAGCTCTGGCCTCCTGCATCCACCCCGCCCCGACCTCAAGCTGCTTCCGGAATAGAATGAACGCCAGCTCATTAAGTTTCGCGGGGAGGTGTGTCCACCCGCCCCGCGCCGCGTCGGGCCACACTGTCGCACTTCACTCGCACTAGCCAGTGGCCAAAGTGCTTGGGCACCTATTGCGCCAGGCCAAGAACCGGAAGCCTTACCTCGCACTCACTCCAACTCTGTGCCCCACATTCCCGATAAGAACATGGAGACTCGGAGAGATTAATTTGCCCACGTGCAAGCTGCAGCTAATGGGCGGACTCGGAACTTGAACCGTGTCCCTCCTAAACCTGCCCCTTGTCCGCCGCAACGCGCCCTCGACGCGCACAAAACCCTCACTTTGATAATGAGGAAAGTTACTCAATGGCCAGAGACACCCTGTGGCTTTTGAAAAGAGATTTCAGGCTGACAAATTTCCATATATATATATATAAAACGACTCTTTGGTCCCTCCCCTAAGACCTCCTTCCCGTCCCCCTCAGCCTCAGTATCACCCCCAGCCACCAGGTAGGATCCCTAAGGAGGAGTCTTCATTCCTCCCAGGCAGGGAGACCACGCCTTCCCTGCTTCCTCCCTCCGCGGGGGATCGCGTTGGAGGTCACCCCTGTCCCCCAGACGCTGGGTTGAGAGTGACGCGGGGTGGGCTGGAGACGTTTCCTCCCCTCTGGGAAGAGTAAATGGGCCGCCCACCTGCCGGGCCTCGGCCGCCCGCACCTGCTCGTGAGAAGCCGCTGGCTGGGGCACCGCCCCCGGTCCCCGCCCGGGTCCGCGCACTGGGAGCACGCTGGCCCTTTAAGAGCGCGGCGGCCGCGGCGCGCGGGGAGGAGGGCTGGGAGCGCCCGGAGCCGCGCTGAACTCGCCGGGGACGTCGGGCGCCCGCTCCTTGGCTGGCTGGCTGGTTCGCTCGCTCGCTCTCTCGGGTGGGCTCCCTGCGCCTCCTCCCGGGACTGCGTGGGGACCCGGGCCCGGTCGGGCGCGGCGGCGAGCAGAATCCCCGGGCAGGAGGCACGCGCTCCGGGCAGCGCCCGGCCCCGGGCATGGACAGAGGGAGCTGGGCGCGCAGGGGGCGCCGCGGGACCGGGCGGCCGGAGCGCTGAGCCAGACAAAGGCTCCGGAGTTGCGCTCGCTCTCGGGAGCCGGGCCCCAGGCTCTGGGCGCCAAGGCTGCGGGACCCCGCGGGGGGTAGCTCCGGCCGGCCCCCTTTCCCGCCCGCTGATTCCGAGCTCCCGGACCTGCCCTGCCCGCTTCTCCTCGGGCTTGGGAATTTGCCGAGGCGACCTAGGCGGCTCCAGCGGGGACCGGGAGCCTGAGGTGCGCCGCGCGCCCGCCGGGCCAGGAGCCAGGGAGCGTCGCAAGTTTCCAAGGCGCGTGCGAGGACCCGGCGTGCAGTGTTCCGGGCCGGGCTGGGCGCCGAGAGCATGGGCAGCAACCGGAGCGCGCCCGGACGGCCAGGCTGGACTGGCAGCCTCCTTGGCGACTGGGAGGAGGCGGCGCGGCCGCGACTGCTGCCGCTGCTCCTGGTGCTTCTGGGCTGCCTGGGCCTTGGCGTAGCGGCCGAAGACGCAGAGGTCCATGCCGAGGTAAGACCCCCGCCGTGCCCTTTGGCTGCGGGCTGGGGGCTTAGAGAGAGAGGCGCCACGCCCGCAGCCTGAGACGTGGAGGTGGAGGGAGCGGAGACGCGCCCCCTGTTCTGGGCCGTGGCGGGGAAGAAAGGAGACTTGGCAGGCTGCCCCTCCCCAGCTCGCCCTCTGCAGCGCACCTCTTCCCAAACCCTGGAGGGCGCAGGGCTCGCGCCTCCCCGCTACTCCGAGTACAGCCCTGTTCTGGGCACTGAGCCCCCACCCCGGTCCCCCCACATTCAGCCTGTGTCCCGGGAGCCGCTTCCGCCGCCCCCAGCCCTTGCCTCCCCTCCTTCCTTCCCTCCAGGGCAGCCGATTCCTCGAGAGCCCGGCTGGCGCGCAGTGGCGCTCTTTGCGAGTGGGGAGGGGGCTGCTCTCGGGGACAGCCACAGGCGGAGCAGGAGCTGGGCAGCTGGGCAACAGCGCTCCTGCCCAGGTAGCCTCTCGTCTGGGTGATAGCGAGGCGCACACGGCGGGCCGGGATGCGGGGGGATGGGTGCAAACAGCTGAGGCAGCGGACTCGGGTTGCGGGGGCGCTTTGGCTACTTTCTTGCGCTCTTGCGAGGAAGCCTGGCCACGCCCGGGCGGGGTCCTAAGGACGGACCCTGCCTCCCACAGCGCTTCCTTCCAACAGCTCCCCTACGTCGAAGCCCCGGGTGGGAGAGGGTGGACCCCGCGCCTCTTTTCGCTAGGAGCCCTCTTGGCGTCCCTCCTGGGGCCCCGCTGTGGATGGCTCCGGCGGGTGACCAGGCGCGGCATCCCGGCGTAGAGCCGGGTCCAGCCAGCGCCCCAGCTCCATGGTGTCTCCCGAGCGAGGACACTGAAGGCGCCAGCTCTGTTGCCCCAGAGCAAGAGCAGGATCCTCTCTTCCCCGACTTCTAAGACCTGCTCCCTGCCCCAGATAGGCGGGGAGAGGATTGGGCCGGGAGTAGGGAGAAAGAACCACCCGGAGCCGCTTCTGCACGGTGCTCAGGCCTTGGTGCCCTTGGGCTGCCCGGGCTGCGGGCCGGAGCGCCGTTTCTATTTGCAGCTAGGCTGGTGCTCCCTCCCTGGCCCACGGCGGCTTTCCCATCTCCCCGGGCTCCCTGGGAGATTTTTCCGATGGAAGCTTGCCCTTCCCCTCCCTACTTTAATAAAAGCATAGAGGAAGGGCAGGGAATTCCTCCTGGGCTCGAGTTACACCTCCCAGCCAGTTCCCCACCTGCTCTGTCCTCCCTCCCTGGCCAGGCCAGGGAGAGCTGCAGGAGCCAGGCCCTGGCAGGAGGCAGGATAGGAGCCCCGCCCCAACCCAGTCTGGCCACCCTCCCCCACCCCATTCACACAGGCAGGCAGGAGTTTTAGGGGGCTCCTGTTGGTGAGGATTACCCCTCAGTCAGTGACCCAAGTACTGGGTGGAGAGTGCCGTTTGGGCCCACCTGCCACTCTGGGCTGGAGTGCCAAAGAATTTCAAGTCATAATCCCACCCTTGAGTTTCTAATTTACTTAGGGATGGTGTCTGTACATAGGAAGCAGTGATGGAATTTGATGGCTGTGCATTGCTAATGGCACCCTAGCTGGCCAGGAGCTGCTCTGGGGTGCAGGGACCTGTAGTCGGAGGGGGCTTCACTGTCTCTCTCTCTTCTGCTTTTCCGGTTCCATCTCACCCCTACCCCAGCCCCCCAGTTCAGGGAGTGCCCACAGCTCAGTGCTGCCAGGGAAGAAGCTGTGGTTGCATTATCACAGACCGTGCTCCTGATCTGGAGATTGTGACCGTCCTGGAGCCCTACTCCTGGGGAGACACTTTGGTTGGACCTGGGCAGTGGCTGGAAGAGACCCCGGAAGGTTTAGGAAGCCCTGGATGTTGGCAGCCATGCAGATAGAGGGCTAGAGACAGGTGGAGTATCCCAGCTCCTACAGTTGGCTTTGGGTACAGGCTGCTGCTTCTGGAGTCCCATCAGGTCTGGCCACATGTGGGCCCAAAGAGTCAAATGGCCTCAGCAGCCAGCCCATCTGCCAGGAGGCTGTGGCCTCAGACTCCTGGGCCTGGCCTACACCCTGTGTCGAGCCTCCCTTCCTCGGAGAAGGGCTGGCTCTCTCATTCTCACCCCAGCATCCGCACAGCTTCAGGCCTCCAGCTGGGTCACGGCTGGGACCTTCTCGGAGCAGCTTGGCAGTTGAGCCAAGGCCAGCCCCTCTCCACTTCCTCTCTCCCCTCCCAGGGTGGAAGCCACGGGAGTTTCGCGAGGCTGAGACATGAAGGAACCTGGCATGTGCTAGGAACTGAGAAACACCTGCAACCTGCCAGGCCCTAGCCCACCACTGAGCTGCCCTGCCCTATCCCACATTCTCCCTTAGATGTCCGGTCCCAGTCTGTAGTCATTCCGGGCCAGATCCCCACCTGGCTGAGGTGCCCACTGTTGTTCCTGCCCTGCAGGGCTGAGAGTCTCCGGGTTCACCAGGGGAGCTCTTATCTCACCTGTCTCCCCCTACCCCCTCCTCCCAGGCACTATTCAGGCCCTCAGCCTGCTCTGTGGAGGTGACTCAGGCTGCCAGAGTTCACAGGTGTGGTGCCACCACCACCAAAACAGATCCACCCACGCTTCCTGAACAGGCCCACGAGTATCTTCCTAGCCCCTACCCAGCCACAGAGCAGATGAGGCGGCGGGGGGGTGGGGGATTGGGGGCGTCGGCGTGAATTCTCGTTTCGACCTTCAGGTGAGCCACAGTCTCGGGCTTCCTGCGTTTCAGTCTCTACTAGTACTTCCATGCTGGCTCCGGCGGGCCCCACTGGTCTCCTCTTTCTTTTAACAGAGCAAAACTACAGATGCTGTCTTTGTCCACCAGCTAAGAAAAGGGGGTTAATAGCGGGGCCTTGTCATTGGGAATCTACAGAAGCTGAATCTTCTCCCCCTCCCCTCTTGTCTGTGCTTTTTACTCTGTTTTCTTGCTAGTAGCAAATCACTCCTCTCCATGCTCTGTGTCAAGACCCAGCGAGAACTGGTCTGATTGGCACAGCCAAGGACCTAGATCTCATTGGGCCATGCCTTTCACACCCAGCCCTTGCCATGTTTCCGAGTTGGGACTGCCCTTAGGTCCAGCCAGTCATCTGTCTCCTTGCAGAGAACAGCCCAGTGTAAGCTCCTTGTCTGAGCAGTGTATTGGCCTGACCTTCCCATCGTAACCTCTGAACACAAATAACCTCCTTTGCCCAACCCCACGGGATGTCGATACTTAAAAGATATCCATGAATGTGGAGAGGAGCAACATGGAAATAACACGCTATCCCCACCCCCAAAAGAAGACTTTCCCCAAAAGCCCAGTGCCCACTGCTGTCTCTTATGCCCACTCAGGATGGCCACACTGCAGGCATGGAAAAGCCCCTCCCTGCCAAGCGGTTTGTTCTGGCTGTCCCTCTGTGGCCCTTTTGTTGTTTGGTCCAGATGTTCCCTGCCATCATCACCTCTGCCCCGCTGGGAGTTTGACCTCTGCCTCAGGCTAGCTGTGGTGGTCGCTGTGAGCACCACTACTTTCCAGATCAGATCAGAATGGATATCCTCCATATCATCCCAAGGCTCAGGTGATTCCCTCGCTTGGACACTCCAGCAGGAGCAGTGCTTTGGTCCTGGAGATGTGTTTTCTGAGTCAGTAAAGACAGGGAGGGGTTGCGGACCCTGCTCGTATCTTTCTCCTTTACAAAGAGGGTCCTGGGAGAAGCCCACCATTGAGTGTGAGGACTGGGACCCTGAAGGCGGCTGAACACTCCAGACCTGAGACACAGTAGGCACCATCTGGCTGGACAGCCCTGAGTGACGGCTCAGATAGGGCTGCTTCACAGTGGGACACAGGTTCCAGGGATTCCTGAGACCAGAGGCCATGGAGCTGGACCTGGATCCCAGAGGCAAAGAGGGATGCCTCTTCCCTAATCCCATGGCCCTCATGGCAATAGAAGAAAAAGTGTAAGAGACCCAACTCAGCCTCCAGTGACAGGACAGGTGGATGAGCCCCTGGTTCCAGCCATTAGCCAGCCCTTGCAGATGCCCCCCATCCTGCTGCCATTGGCTGGTGGTGATGTAGGCCGAGGTCTAGATCGCCTCTCCAGGGCACTGGCGCTGGCACTGCCTTGTCTTTCCCCTAGGAGTGACTGTCACCCTGTAGGGGTGAGAGTCTAACTCCACGTTCAGCATTTATGAGCATGGCACCTGATACATAGTACAAAACAGTGCACAACACGGTGGCCTACACGCTGTGTCCAGAGCCTGCCTGGCAAAATAGTGCAAAACACAGTGACAGAAGTGAATGGCATTTACTGTTGGGCAAGTCACTGAACCTGTATGAACTTTAGGATTCCTATAAAAAGGGAATAGCAATAGTATATCTGTTTGATGGAGTTACTGGGGAGATTCATTGCATTTATGTGCAAAACACTAAACGCTATGCACAGCGCCCGGCACAGCAGGTGTTATTTTTGAGCACGTTCAACATATTTGTGTCTGTCCTGGACACAGCCTAGGGATGTTTTGTAAGCATTTTCACGTTTAATCCTTGTATTAACTCTTCAAGTGTATATGCTGTCATTACTCTATTTACAAAAGAGAAAACTAATACTGTGAGTCGAGAAAAACGACCCCCACATTCCATAGCCAGGGAGTGGCAGAGCTTGGATTTGAACCCCGCTCAGTCTGGCCTGGAACCCAAGCTCCGAACCCCCATGCAGGGTTAAAGGCTACAGGTCAGAGCCTAGGGTGCCATCCTGTGGAAGTTCCACCATGCAGAATTCTGCTGGGCCCGATCCAGGTGGGAAGGTGTCTGAGGTGGAGCCAGAGCTGCCTGAGCTGTGTGAGCCAAACACAGCTTTGCCCCCAGGCCCACCCAGCCTTGCCCCCATCTGTCCAGCCAACCAAGCTCTACCCTGTGGACAGCCCCATCTAGGAGTCAGCACCTGCAGGGAGGTTTCCAGGTGAGGACCCAAGGCCGGGCCCCCAGCCAGGCCTGAAACTCCTGGCTGACAGAGGCCTGTTCACCCCGCCCACTGGCCAGGGAACCCGGTTGTTTTTTCCTCCAAGTTAAGGAGTGTGGGGCAGGCTGGAAGGCTGCTGGGTAAAGAAGTGGTCAGACCTCAAGACGTCTTCCTCCTTCCTGCTTCTCCTGCTGGACTTCCCCACCATCCAGAGTCCCAGCCCCCACCTGCAACTCGCTTTAAGACCCATGGGAGGGAGAAGATTTAAGCCCAAACTAAGCATGTGTGTCCTAGAAGCGCTGAAATGTGGACCATACTGCCTCTAAAGGTAGTGGGCAATCCACCAAGGAGGACCTGGCTCAACGCCGCCTTTTTTTTTTTTTTTTTTTTTTTTGAGACAGAGTCTTGCTCTTGTGGCCCAGGCTGGAGTGCAATGGAGCAATCTCGGCTCACTGCAGCCTCCACCTCCCGGGTTCAGGCGATTCTCCTGCCTCAGCCACCTGAGTAGCTGGGATTACAGGCGCGTGCTACTACGCCTGGCTAATTTTTTGTATTTTTAGTAGAGACGGGTTTCACTGTGTTAACCAGGATTGTCTCAATCTCCTGACCTCGTTATCTGCCCGCCTCAGCCTCCCGAAGTGCTGTGATTATAGGCGTGAGCTACCACGCCCTGCCCATGCCACCTTCCTTTACTGGCCTTGGGGGTGCTCTCAACCCTGCTTGGTGGATCGGAGTGATGATCTTGGCCCTATTTTGCAGAGGACGGAACTAAGGCTCAGAAAAGTTATCCTAGCCATCTTCCATTGCCCGGAGGCCTGTTACGTGGACTAGCAGTCGGGACCAAGGGGCGGCCCTCAGGGGCTGACTTCCGCTCAGCCTGAGGAAGGGCTAACAGTTGTTGCTGTCTGGAGACAGAATGGGCTGCCTTGAGTGGCAGTGAGCGCCCCCTGTCTGCAGGATGCAGGCTGGATGAGTTTTTGGCCAGCTGTAGTCCGTGGAGGCCTTGGGGGTGGCTGGGCTTTATGGTACTGGGGCCACCCAGCTGGTGAGTGGACTCTTGGCTCTGGTCTGCTGATCTAGGTGGACCTTGTGGGCCTGGAGTGCGCACCCCGCCTTCTGCAAGCTCCCTGGCTGTCCTAGGACTCGTCCCATTCAGCACAGGCTCTGTGCCTAGAGGCTGGGAGTACAGAGCTGGGCACAGCCTTGGCCTGCTCCCTAGAGCCCTCAATACCAAGACTGCAGGGTAGGGGAGATGGGCATGGTGAGGACCTCACAAGGCCACAAAAGGTCTGGGGGCCGGATCCATCGCTGGCAGCCTTGACAAGGCTTCTTTTGTGCCTGGCTGGGCAACTCTGCCTGGGTCTGCTCAGATTGCAGACAGAACCTGGGTGACAGAGGCAAAGCAGAGCCCGGTAGAAAGTGTCCTTATCTCCTGGGGTCTGATAAGGGCCCTGGGGGAGGGTCTGCCGGCCAGCTCTACAGATCTGAGTGCTGGAGGAGCTGGAAGGGCCGGCTGGGGCAGCGGCAGCAGACGCTCGCCCCCTCCCCCACCCCACCCCCACTCCCCCACCGTGGCGGCTGCTCACTGCACAGTATTGATCTAGCAGCTTCTCACACCAACCCTCTCGGCAGCCTGTGGGGGAGGGTGGACTGAGATGGCCCAGCGCCCAGACCCGGCCGGAGATGTTGGGTGTGGGGAGGATTAGGCACCCTTCCCCGTACTGTGCTGGGCACTGCTCCTGAGAAAGGCCCAGTGTCCCCAGCCTGAGGCCAAGAGGAGCTGGTGATACCTCAGAAGCAGCCTGGTCCAATAGCCCCAGTTCCAGCCCAGGTCAGCTCTGTGACCCTGGGTGAGGCACTCACTATCTCTGAACCTTGCTGTCTGTATCATGGGAATGCTCATAAATCTACCTTTCAGGAGTGAGAGTGAGCATTCACTGGACGCTGGAATGGGTGGCTGGCCCATGCCAGACTCAGGTGCTGCGGTTATGGCCTCTCCTGTGTGCCGGGGTCCAGGAACCACCCTTCTGACTCCTGGTGACCCCATATCTCCTTGCCACTCACCTGAAGTGTCAATAAATACTAATGGGATGGGGTCTGGAAGTCAAGAAAGAAATTGGCTAGGTGTGGTGGCTCAGCCTGTAATCCCAGCAATTTGGGAGGCCAAGGTGGGCGGATCACCTGAGGTCAGGTACTCGAGACCAGCCTGGCCACCATAGTGAAACCCTGTCTCTACCAAAAATAGAAAAATTAGCTGGGTGTGGTGACGCACACCTGCAGTCCCGGCTACTCAGGAGGCTGAGGCAGAAGAATCGCTTGAACTCAGGAGGCAGAAGTTGCAATAAACTGAGATCACGCCATCCTGGGTGACAGAGCGAGACTCCGTCTGAAAAAAAGAAATGGCTGAGAGGACCACAGTGGCCGGTGCCCCCCATAGCAGCCCACACCCCAAGCTGCAGAGGGGAGGGGCCCTCATGGCCCCAGAGCCCTCCTTCCCTCCCATTGGACAGTGGGCTTGGTGGCAGAAGAAACAAGTCCTGCTTCATATCCCACCCTACTCTGCCACTTACAGACTTTCTGAGCCTCAGTTTCCTCACCTGAGAAGCAAAGCTTCACCCATGTGGCTCACCCCACCTGTGAGTCTAGGTGGCAGAAAGAGGTTCCTTGTTATTACGGACAGTTTTTACAGTTACCAGGAGAGCAGCAAGGGCTTGAACACTGGCACTGGGAGTCGTGACCTGGGGACTCATCTGTGCCTTTTGCCCAGTGGCAGCAAAGCAGTTCAGCAAGCTCCCCACACTGCCCACCTGGAAGCAGCAGCACCTCCAGCCCCGCCCTCACGTCCCCGCCCCCTGCTGTCTCTTCCCTCCTGTGTTCTCCCACACTTGTCCCACTTAGTGTAGCAGGAAGGTGCTGGGAAACTTCTTCCTGGACCCTGGGGAAAGGAGGAAGCTCCCAATCCTATGGGTGGTATTGCTGCCACCCGGGCAGATTTATGGACACTTGGCATTCAGCCACCCTGAGCACGCTGTCACTGGTCAGGCGTGCTCTGTCAGCTTCGCCTTGTTATCCAGAGGTTTGGCTGGTCTGCACCAAGGCTGTGTTTCTGCCTACCACCCCCCAACTCCCCCAATCACTGCCCAAGGGGTGCCCCCATCCTCAGCCTCTGGCTCTTCACCCCAGGTGACTGAGGGCTGAAACTTGGCTGATAGTGAGATGGAAGCTCTTCACTTTCCTGGAACTCAATACTGCTTCTCTGTGTGGAAGGTCCATAGTGCCCTTGGGACCCTCCTGGCAGCCCCTGAACTGGCCCCGGGATTGAAGGGGCCCCACTGCTGGTCTCTGGAGCTCTTCACTGCAGACAGGCCAGCACCCTCGCTTTCCTCCCCGGGGCCCCAGACTGATCCCCCTGCCGCCCTCCCCTCCTATCACTCTGCAGATACCACTAATCAGCCCCTCAGTGGCCCATGATTGCGCTCCCAGAGATATTTTTACCGTATGCAAATAGGTGATGTAGAGGTGCCCTAATCTGCTGGCAGCCAGCTGCATTCCCTTTGCCGTTAGAGCTGGCTGAGCATCATGGCCTCGCCTTCTGGATCTCCCCAAGCACCTTCAGGGAAACTGTCCTTTAAGGATGGTGGATCTGCCACTCCACACCCCCCAGCACAGGAGCCTTGGGAGAGGTTTCCCATGCTTGGGAAGAACAGGGAGGGTACCCACGACATTGCCAGTATCTTATTGAGCTGTGGGAATGCGCCCTGGGCCAGAAGTGAGGAGTGCTGGTGGAGGGGCCCTGGGGGCCTCCTGCCTCCCTCCGCTCTGGGGTTCTGGTGGAGCCTGGCCCATCACCAGTCTTGGAAAGTCCAGACCCCTCAGCCCTCTTGGTCGACGATGGGTCAAGGAGGCCGAAGGCTGCCTGCCCCAGGGACAACCACACAGGCCTTGGGTCTCTGTCATTTGCACGTGTGTCGAGCACCATCTGCTGCCCAGGGTCGTGTCAGGCACTAGCGTGCACTGCCCATTTCCTCCTCACAGAAACCCGGGAGATGCGGCAGGTCCTGGTGCAACCCCCCTTTTACCGATGACCGACTGAGAGATAAGGAGGTGAAGTCACCTCGGAAATAACCAAGCCAGGCTCTGCCTAGCTCCACCTGTCCCCAGAGCTGGTGGTGGTTTCTCAGCTCCGTGTTTCCACCCCATTGCTCTGGGGCTGTTTCCCGGGTCCTGAGAGGCCTCAAAGCTGTGGCCGCGCATCCAGTCTGCAACCCTGGCAGCTTCTCCATGCTGCCTTCCTTGGCTCAGCAGCTGCTCCGTCTATCAGCAGCCTGGGTACCGCTGAGCTGGCCTGCCCTGCCACACCAGGGACCTGGCCGGGTGCCAGGGCTGGGCTGGTGGATGGCACTGAGAGAGCAAGTGCCTGAAGTATTAGATGTGAGGTTGGTGGCAGGCAGACATGTGAGCTGTCAGCCTAAAGCAACCTCTGTGTCCAGCTACTCCCCTGCTCTCTGGGCCCTCGGGGTGTAGCCCTCACCTCCCAGAGCACTCAGAGGGCTGGCCTTAAGGGCTTCGCATTCTGGATACCCCTAGAGACCCAGACAAGTCAGACACAGACACTTGCAGTGGCCAAGGTCCAGGGCAGCCCCTGGTCTCTGCTCACTGCCTCCCATGGCGGTCACCCTGCTCTTGAAGGCTTGAGGACATGAAGCAGACAGGGCAGAACCCCCTCTCTACCACAGCTCGGCCTGGCTCTGCCCTCTGGCTTGGCCATGCGACTCGTGGGGTGTGGGTTCCTTGCTTTTTGGGTGGGCTGGGTCTCCCAGGAAGACTGTAAGTTCCTGAAGGCCAGGATGCCTCAGCCTAGTCCTCCCGTGGCCCCCAGCTGGCACAGAAGGTGTTCAGAAACATCTGGCAGGGTGGGTGGTAGATGGATGAGAAGACTTGCCAAGCAAGCCCTAGAAAGGGAAGGGCACACCTGTTGTGTACCAGCTTTTTCGAAGGCTGCCTTCCTCAAACCTCACCCCTCAACAGCCCATGGTTCCCCATTCTATAGGTGAGGAAGCTGGGGCCCAGGGAGAATGAAGACTGTAGTAGACCAGGGCCTGGGCTTCAGGCTTCTATCCCGCCCTCCATCCTGGGTGGGTACCTGCATCTGTCCACTCTTTCCAGGAGATTTAAGGTCTTTGGGGAGCAGTGCCAAAGGGTGAGGCCTCAAGAGGTCCTCAATCCTTTTGGGTCCCCAGCAGTCTCCTTGGCCTGGTAGGGGCCGACCCTGGAGGGGCCAGTGCAGTTGTCAGCTACTGTGGACACGGCTTCTGTCCTAATGGAGGAAGACAAATAGCAAACACCTAATCGAAATATACAGTACATTAGATGGGTGATAAGCATGGGGGGAAGGAGGGGCTGCAGGGTATAGCTGATGGGGCCTTTTTAACATGTCAGAGAACACCTCTTAGATAAGGTGGTATGGAAACAACGACCTGAAGAAAATGAGGATGAAAGCCACACAGTTGTCTGGCGGGAGAGTGCCTCAAGCAGCAGGGGCAGCAAGTGCAAAGGCCCTGAGGCAGGAGCGTGCCCAGCTGGGTGGATTGTGGTGAGGGCTGGCTAAGGTGGGGTGACAGAGTGAGGACCTTGTGGCTCCTGTACAAATGGCTTTTCCTTTGCAATGGGAAATCTTCAGAGGGTTCTAAGCAGAGGATTGACCAGATCTGACCTGGCCTTTGTTCTGGCCCTTGTGAGGAGAGATGACAGGGAGGAGGGTGCTGAGGCTCACACGGTCACCTGGACAGGAGGTGATGATGGCTCAGATAGGGCAGCGGTGGTGGAGGTGGTGGGAAGCAGTTGGCACAGGCTGTACATGTTTGGAGGTAGCAGTGCCAGGACCTGCTGACGGGGTTGTGGCTTCTTTGCAGAACTGGCTGCGGCTCTATGGCTACCTACCCCAGCCCAGCCGCCATATGTCCACCATGCGTTCCGCCCAGATCTTGGCCTCAGCCCTTGCTGAGATGCAGCGCTTCTACGGGATCCCAGTCACGGGTGTGCTCGACGAAGAGACCAAGGAGTGAGTTCCCCCCTCATCCAGACCCCACAGACACCTGCCCTCCATCTGGCCTGTTCTAGAGGGCTCCGCATGTGGAGTTTCCAGAAAAGAGTGGCCTAGATAAGAGATGCCAAATGGTTTGGTCCTCCATGCCAGTTCTCATTGGTTGGAGTGGCTGCCCAAAGCCTTGTGTTGAGAAAACTCCAAGGGCAGAATCCAGGCCTTGGCAGTAAGGAGCACGGTGATCGATTAGTGATGTCTGACATGGCCAGGGGAGTGTGGAGGTGCAGTCCAGGAGCTGCAGATGGGAAATCCTAGCTAGGCATGGCTATGAATCTAACAAGTGACATGACCTAAAGCCATGTCCCTGAAAAGAATGCACAGGGCATAACATATCCAGGACAGAAGGCCTTGAGCGACTCTCCATTACTGGGTGATAAAGAGAGAAGGGCTCACCTTGACTGAGCCACTTCTGGGCACTCAGTCTTCCAATATAGGCATTTTGCCCATTTTACTGGAAGTTGAAGCTGAGAGTCCCCCATCCCCACCATGTCATAGGAGGGGCAGCTGGGAAGCCTGGAAGTGGCAGTACCAGAACAGGCAGGTGTGTGGAGGAGAGGCTCCATGCCCACCCCTCTGTGTCCATGTCACAGGTGGATGAAGCGGCCCCGCTGTGGGGTGCCGGACCAGTTTGGGGTACGAGTGAAAGCCAATCTGCGGCGGCGGCGGAAGCGCTATGCCCTCACCGGGAGGAAGTGGAACAACCACCATCTGACCTTCAGGTAGGGGGCTCAGCTGCCCAGGGAGGCGTCTGCCCCTTGGCAGGCCGAGCCTCAGGCCTCCTTTCCCAGAGCCCACCCCAGGGCACCCAGCCTCAACAGACCAGCCCACTCCCACACGGATGAGACCAGCCACACATGCCAGGCAGTCTCCCTTGAGAGAAGGTCAGGACCCTTCAAGCTACTTCCGCCCTGTCCTTCCCCACCTCCCACTGCCCTGCAGACAGGGGCTGGCCTCACTGGGCACAGCTGGGCTACTGCCCCAGCACAGACTGCGGCAAGGGGTGGAGGATGGCTGGGGTGCAGGAATCCAGGCATCCATCAAGTGAACAGGCAAGTCGCCTGCAGAATCCTTGGATCAGGGACCCTCATCCTTTTTGCTGAGTCCTTGAGCCATGTGATTTTGCCCCAAGGGCTCCCCTTTTTGTTCCAGTCTGGCTCTGTTCCCACTCTGAATTCCATCTCCCAAGGAAGAGTGGCTCCTATGGTCACTTAGACCTCAAGCCCCGAGAGTGAATTCAAGGTACAGCCAACTAAAATATTCCCTTCAGGTTTAATGGAAGTCTTTCTAGCACACAGAGCTGAAAGTGATTTATATGCGTAAGAGCAGGCTTCGCCATACTTCATCAAATGCAGGCTCTGGCTACAACTTACTTCCTCTAATCCTCACTGGAACCCTGTGAAGAAAGTAACACACACACACACACACACACACACACACACTTTTCTAACTTAACAGATAAAGGAACTGGCCAGGCACAGTGGCTCACGCCTGTAATCCCAGCACTTTGGGAGGCTAAGGCCGGTGGATCACCTGAGATCGGGAGTTCAAGATCAGCCTGACCAACATGGAATAGCCCGGTCTCTACTAAAAATACAAAATTAGCCAAGTGTGGTGGTGTAATCCCAGCTACTCGAGATCCCAGCTACTCAGGAGTCTGAGGCAGGAGACTCGCTTGAACCCAGGAGGCAGAGGTTGCAGTGAGCTGAGATCGCACCACTGCACTCCAGCCTGGGCAACAAGAGCAAAACTCTATCTCAAAAAAAAAAAAAAGAAGGCCAGGTCCAGTGGCTCATGCCTGTAATCTCAGCACTTTGAGAGGCCGAGGCAGGCGGATCACTAGGTCAGGAGTTCAAGACCAGCCTGACCAACATGGTGAAACCCCATCTCTACTAAAAATACAAAATTAGCCGGGTGTGGTGGCCTGTGCCTGTAGTCCCAGCTACTCAGGAGGCTGAGGCAGGAGAATCCCTTGAACCTGGGAGGCGGAGGTTGCAGTGAGCCAAGATCGTGCCACTGTACTCCAACCTGGGTGACAGAGCAAGACTCCATCTCAAAAAAAGAAAGAAAGAAAGAAAGAAGTTGGAAATAGACTAAGTTACTTACCCAAGGTCACACAGATACTGTTAGAGCCAGGCCTTGAACTCAGGTCTGTCTGACCCTGGAGCTCAACATTCAGAACTGCTCAGCCTGTGTTTCCCAAACCTCACCCATTTGCATCCCATTTTCTAGATCTTTCCCCCAGCTACATAGTACCTGTATTTTAGTTTACTTAATGTCTCTCTTAAAATCAGTTTATTTGCCACAGTGCAATCTTAATTTAATGATATCTTCATGATCTCCTGGATTTGACAAATTCAAATTATGATTTACATCAAAGCAAACTGCCAATTGATACTAACGGGCTTGTTGGTGACCTTGCGTGCCCTCTTGGGAACAGGCCAGCAGAGGACAGTAGGCCCTTGGCCCTGTATCCGCTCACTCATCTCCCACCCACCCCCAGCATCCAGAACTACACCGAGAAGCTGGGCTGGTACCACTCGATGGAGGCGGTGCGCAGGGCCTTCCGCGTGTGGGAGCAGGCCACACCCCTGGTCTTCCAGGAGGTGCCCTATGAGGACATCCGGCTGCGGCGGCAGAAGGAGGCCGACATCATGGTACTCTTTGCCTCTGGCTTCCATGGCGACAGCTCGCCGTTTGACGGCACCGGTGGCTTTCTGGCCCACGCCTATTTCCCTGGCCCCGGCCTGGGCGGGGACACCCATTTTGACGCAGATGAGCCCTGGACCTTCTCCAGCACTGACCTGCATGGTGAGGACAGCTAGCCAGGGTTGGGGGCAGGGCAGGTGGCGCCAGAGCTGGGCAACAGTGCCCTGCTGAGTGGGTTCAGCAGCCGCGGAGCTGGGAGGAGCGAGTTCCCCTGTGTTTGTCTCCGGATCACTACACTCGATTTCAGTCTGTTGTCCCACCATCTCCAAGGGGAGGCAAGAAAGGATGATTGTACCCATTTCTCAGAGAGGGTTGTTGTAGACCAAAAGAGCTCAGCCTCTTCCAAGAGGGAAGCAAGGGCAGGCTCTCTGGCAGCCTCAGCCTGGAGGGTCCGGGGTGGTTAGGTCCTGGGACTGGCCAGAGCTGACTGTGCTGCCTCCTCCTGTCCCCGAAAGGAAACAACCTCTTCCTGGTGGCAGTGCATGAGCTGGGCCACGCGCTGGGGCTGGAGCACTCCAGCAACCCCAATGCCATCATGGCGCCGTTCTACCAGTGGAAGGACGTGGACAACTTCAAGCTGCCCGAGGATGATCTCCGTGGCATCCAGCAGCTCTACGGTGCGTGGGCTGTTACCAGCAGGCTCTGCATGCCGCTCTCAAGTCCCTGCCCAATGAGGAGTAGGCATTACTGCCATCCCCATTTTGTAGATGAGAAACCCAAAGCCCAGTGAGGATTCGTGACTTGCCCACATCATTTGAGGAATAAATGGTGGTGCTGGAAGTGAAACCCAGAGCTGACTGCCTCCAGCGCCTGGCCCTCACTCAAGGCTGTGGCTGCAGGCTAGAGGCCTTGAAGGGACACAGGTGGCACCATTGTTCCTCATGACCCTCCTCTCCTTACCCTTGGCAGTATTCTTACTAGACCACAAGTGCCTCGGGGATCCCAGGACCCACCCCCTCCCACCGTCACTTCCAGCCTGAGCCTGTCACAGCTCTGCTCACAGTGTTGCCAGTTTATCACTTCCCAGTGGCTTTGAGGAAGTGCCACCCCCCACCCAGGGCCCACCCGAGAAAGTCTCCAGCAGTGAGGTCCCCTGGGCCAGTTCAGTGGGCCTGCACCCTGTGCTCACACCGAGCCCTGCTCGGGGCCGGCAGCTCCTGCCATGCTGGGCACTTGATGGGCACCCCTTGCTGCATCCCCAGCAACTTGGAAATGCAGAGTCCAAAACGCCTGAAGCCAGGGCCTGGAGCCTCTGCTGGAGCAGGCTGGCATCCCAAAGGGAATGTCCCCAAGGGGACATGCAGGCAGACACCCTCAGGAGCACAGTGACGCAAGGTCAGTGTGGGGAGGTCAAGGAGGGGCTAGAAGGAGGAGGACCCAGGTCCCACCGAGGATGGAGGCAGGTGTTGGGGAGGGGTCTGCTGTAGCTGGACAGGATTTTACTTTCCACCTGGGTGGGGCTGTGCAGGGGGCCCGGGGCCCAGGATTCTGAGTAGGAACACAGACCTCACTTCTGAACAGACCGCCTCTCTGCAGGTACCCCAGACGGTCAACCACAGCCCACCCAGCCTCTCCCCACTGTGACGCCACGGCGGCCAGGCCGGCCCGACCACCGGCCGCCCCGGCCTCCCCAGCCACCACCCCCAGGTGGGAAGCCAGAGCGGCCCCCAAAGCCGGGCCCCCCAGCCCAGCCCCGAGCCACAGAGCGGCCTGACCAGTATGGCCCCAACATCTGCGACGGGGACTTTGACACAGTGGCCATGCTTCGCGGGGAGATGTTCGTGTTCAAGGTCTGGCCCTGCCTCCCATGCCTGTCCCTGAGCCTTTTCGCTGGCTGCTCTGGGCCCCCTGTCCCACCCTCACTCAGCAGGACCCGAGGAGCCATTAAGCCCTCAGCTCTAGACGAGGCGGAATCCAGCCCGAGAGGTTGAGGGACTTGTCCAGGGTCACATAGCAAGCCCTAGTGCCAGCTCCCCAGCTCAGGGCTGTTTCTGTGCAGCCCTGAGTTTCCAAGCCACTGCCTGCCTCAGTATCTCAGTGTCCTCTCCCTGGGCCCACCCTCACCTGGGAAGGGGTGGTTTGAGGATGGCACCTCTTGGCCAAGGCAGCTTGCCTGTGCTGCCTGCTCACACCGCGCCCTCCCCAGGGCCGCTGGTTCTGGCGAGTCCGGCACAACCGCGTCCTGGACAACTATCCCATGCCCATTGGGCACTTCTGGCGTGGTCTGCCTAGTGACATCAGCGCTGCCTACGAGCGCCAAGACGGTCGTTTTGTCTTCTTCAAAGGTGAGCAGGGGTAGGGTTAGGGGGCTGGGCACCCTTCCTGCCATGACCTCTGACCCTGCTGGACCCAAGGGAAGACGAGGTGAAGGGCCGCGTTGCATGTCTGGTCCTGTGCCCCAACTGTGGGCTCACTCTGGGAGGATGGGGACACAGCAGCAAGGTGGGGACGGGAGGAAGATAGAGGCCAGGGGCAGAGTTGTACCTGCGACCCGGAAGTACCTGGCCACCTCGTGCAGCACAGGGCTCAGCCCTGCTTCCCTCTGTCCTTGCCTCTTTGCCTCCAGCAGCCCCATCCTCATAAGAACAGGTGCCCCCAGCCCACTCCGGGGCCGGATTTCTGTGGTCTGTCTGCAGAGACAAGGTCTTGCAGGGCAGTGCCCCGTGGTGGGTCCGCCGGGGCTCTAACCCCACTGTCCTGAGCTTCAACGAGGCATGAGCGAGGCATGAGGACAGGGCTGCCCCACACTAAAAGCAGGGAGCGCTGGGCCACACACTGAGGGCTGCGAGTGTGCTCCAGGGACACAGCCCCCAGACCCAGAGACCAGGCAGCCCCCTCCCCATACAAGAACTATATGTGTGGGGGTGGGTGGCGTGTGGCATGTACGGGTGTGAGCGGGTGACTTGCTCATGGGAACAAGTGTGCCTCAGGTGTCCGTGAGTGCGGCATGTGATGTGCGGGTGACTGCATTGTATGTTGTCATGGATATGTAGAGGGGTGTGAGTGTGATTTTGTGTGCCTTAGGGGGACAGCAGTGGATGTGAATGGATTTGTGGGCCCAGAAGAGCATTCTTTTCCCACACACACCCCTCAGCCCCAGGCCTGTCCTCACTTTGCCTCCCACCTCTCCTGCAGGTGACCGCTACTGGCTCTTTCGAGAAGCCAACCTGGAGCCCGGCTACCCACAGCCGCTGACCAGCTATGGCCTGGGCATCCCCTATGACCGCATCGACACAGCCATCTGGTGGGAGCCCACAGGCCACACTTTCTTCTTCCAAGAGGACAGGTGAGCAGTGCACCCCTCCCCTAAGGGGAGAAGGCCCCGGCTAGGCCACCCTCAACCTCAGGCCTACCCAGAAAGAATCCACTGCCTATGGGGAATGGGTCCTGGCCCAAGCAGGGTCTCTAGGTCCACAGCCTGGTGCTTTTGGTCGCAGGTACTGGCGCTTCAACGAGGAGACACAGCGTGGAGACCCTGGCTACCCCAAGTCCATCAGTATCTGGCAGGGGATCCCTGCCTCCCCTAAAGGGGCCTTCCTGAGCAATGATGCAGGTACCTGGCCAGCCCCTCCCAGTTTGCCCAGCACCTAATAACCCCTGCTACACACACCATGGGGCAGGGCTTGCCCACGGTCACCTGGCACTATGATGGTGTGTATGGGGGACACGCTGTGTCACGCTCTGGGCTGGGAGCTTACCTAGCTTGACACCCTGGTCCTTCCCGCGTGGTTAAAATTCCCTTTTTACACACAGGCAAACTAATAAACCAGAGAGCTTGAGCAGAGTGCCCAAATCCCACAGCCAGGACGGTACGGAGTCAGGATTCCAGGCCAGTTCTGCCTGCATCCGGAGCTGCAGCTCGGAACTGCCCTGATGCCCACAGAGTCCAGCCGCCCCCAGGCAATCCCAGGGGAGCCTTGAGCCTGAGTGGGGCAGGCTTGGCTCAGAGTGTTAGGGGTGAAAATCCTCCCAGGGCATCGCTCATCTACCTAGAAGGAAAGCCCTGTCTCTGTCATTATAACCGAGAGACAGAGAGCTGTGCCTCTTCTATTTCTCTAGCAAGGTCTCTAGTGCATTTAAGAAAAACCAGCCAGGTGTAGTGGCTCACACCTGTAATCCCAGCTCTTGGAGAGGCCGATGCGAGAGGATCGCTTGAGTCCAGGAGTTCGAGACCAGCCTGGATAACATAGTGAGACTCGATCTCTACAAAAAAAATTCTTTAAATCAGCCAGGTGTGGTGGCTTGCACCTATAGTCTCAGTTATTTAGGAGGCTGCGGTGGGAGGATCGCTTGAGTCTGGGAGATCAAGGCTGCAGTGGGCTGTGATTGCGCCACTACACTTCAGCTTGGGTGACTCAGGGGGGACCCTGTCTGCTTCGCCAGTGCTCAGGCCCGTTACTCAGCTTCTGTATGTGAGCTTGGCACTATGCAGCTGCTCTGATCTCTTTTGCTCACCCCTTGATTGAAACCTGGCCCTGCCTGGTGTTGATGGGATGCTGGCAAGGTGTCCAAGGCCAGAGAGCCAGCCCAAGGCAGCACCAGGTTCCTTCCGCTCTAGAACAACTGTGGGGTGCTGTGTGGCCTTGAGCAAGACCCTGAACCTCTGGTATGAGGTGAAACCAGTTCTGGCAAGGGGCAGCAGGATCCCTTACTGCAGCACCCAACCCAGCAGGCTGTAGGACCCTTCCAGGCCCTACCCCAGCTAATGTCAGTCTGGTCAGGAAGCCCAGGATTCTAGTCGTGCCCTCGGCCCAAAACCCTCTGAGCCTCAGTCTGGCTCCTCCAAGTTGAGAAGGGGAAGATTTGAAAATGCCCAGGGAAGCAAATGACAAGAAGGGCGTTTTGAAGCCCTCGGCATGTCCTGGCCTTTGATGGTCTCACTGGTGGTTGGGCTCGACCTGAAGCCACTCTGGCCTCCTTGCCCCCACAGCCTACACCTACTTCTACAAGGGCACCAAATACTGGAAATTCGACAATGAGCGCCTGCGGATGGAGCCCGGCTACCCCAAGTCCATCCTGCGGGATTTCATGGGCTGCCAGGAGCACGTGGAGCCAGGCCCCCGGTGGCCCGACGTGGCCCGGCCGCCCTTCAACCCCCACGGGGGCACAGAGCCCGGGGTGGACAGCGCAGAGAGCAACATGGAGGATGGGGATGGGGACTCTGGGGCTGGGGCCAACAAGGACGGGGACAGCCGCGTGGTGGTGCAGATGGAGGAGGTGGCACGGACGGTGAACGTGGTGATGGTGCTGGTGCCACTGCTGCTGCTGCTCTGCGTCCTGGGCCTCACATATGCGCTTGTGCAGATGCAGCGCAAGGGTGCGCCACGCGTGCTGCTGTACTGCAAGCGCTCGCTGCAGGAGTGGGTCTGACCCCCCGGCGCTCCTGCTCACGGTGCTCAGGGGGCACCTGTGGTTTTGAGATGGCTCCCAGGGGCTCCCTCCGCCCCCAGGTAGGGGCCCCTCTCAGCCCTCACACACCCTGTCTGCCCCGCCCTCATTATTTATGCCCAGGTGTTTGTTTTGTTTTGTTTTTGGCACCTTACTTGACCATTTGTTTCTGTTTCCCCGACCGGGGAAGGGTGTTTAGAATTTTCTAACTGTAGTTCTGCTCCAGACAGGGAATTAGGCCCCTATCGTCCTCTGGCTTGGCCACAGCTAGGGGAGCAGAGGGGCAGAGGCCCACATTGGAAGAGTAGCCCCTCCTCAGCCTGAGCCCCGGGCCGTAATTGCAGACTCTTTACCCAGTTGGAGACTGGCTGGCCCCCCTGGTCCGCTCCCTCCCAAGTGAGTCTCTCTGGGCCTGAGGAAGAGCTTTCCACCCAGGGGCAGCCCCAGGCCGAAGGGGACCTGGAAGGGAGGTGGGCCGTGGCCCCTGAGCCTGTGTTGAGGCTTGGTTCCTTCCCAGTCCACTTCTGACAGCCTCAGCGACCCTGGCTCCTTGTGCCTGAGAACCCAGCCCACCCCCAGCAGCAACTCCCAGCTCCCACCTCCCCTTGGGCCCACACCTCGTTCCCTCTCTGGAGAAAGGGCCGTGGGCCTGCCTCACCACGGACCAAAGGGAGTATGCCAAGGCCCCTCTCCCCGGGTAGCAGCAGCCTCGCCCCTAGCAGAGATGCCTCCCTGAGCTAGAACCTTCTGTTCCCCCCCTGCACCTCCTCCCTCCCTCTCCCACTCACACCACCAGCCTCAGGGGCCTAAGCTCCAGCTCCCTCAGGCTTCAGCTGCCAGTGTCCTGAGCCCCAGGGAGAGGGGGCTGATGGGTGCCTAGGCCTGGGCAGTGGATGGCCGTGAATAGGTGCCCACCTTTTGGGTGCCCACAGTGCCAGGCACTGGGCATGCGGAGTTCCTCCCTTCCAGCTCCCTGTGCCCGCAGGGTCCTGGGAGGAGAGACACTGGTGGGGATAGGCCAGCCACGCATCAGACTGTGAACCCCACTAAGGAGCCCATTGTGGCCTGAGGCTGCCCTCCTCCGGGGTTCAGCCCTGAGGACAGAGATGCCTCCTTCCTCTTTTCCTTCCCAAAGCAAGCAGGAGGCTGTGGCTGCTGTGGGAAATGGTACTGTACAGCTGGCTCTGCTTCCCCATGGCCCTGAGCGAGTGGGGTCTGCCACCCAGGATCCCCGAGGCGCTTTGGGGGCGAAGAGTTCTGCTGGCCTCTGCGAGTGGTTTCTCGTGCACTGGCACCAAGTGCGGGTCCGGCAGCTTCTGCCCCCTGCAGAACCGGAGAGCCAGCCAAGGGGTGGGGCTGCGGGGGTTCCGTGTCCACCCCCATACATTGATTTCTGTAAATAATGTGCACTGAATAAATTGTACAGCTGGCAAGTGTGTTCTTGTTTGTAAGGCCTTGGGCTGGAGCGTCCAGCTGGAAGGGCGTGCAGGTGGTGGGGGTCCAGCCCTTGCTAGGGTTAGGGGGCTTGACCTCAATGCCAAGGAGACCTTGTTCTAATTCCGTGGGGGCTCCTTCCCGATGGCCCTTGGAAACTAGGCCCTGGGAGGGGCAGAGCTTAGGGCTGCCCTCAAGAGTCCAGAAAAGGGAGAGGCAGGGCACCTGGGGTCACCCTGCCGGGGTGGGGCAGGAGGGAGCATGGAGTTAGTTTGCTGTTTGTTCCTGCTGAGAAGACAACCCAGTTTGCCACAAGCCCTTCCCATCTAGGAGTGGAGGAAGAGCCAGGCCAGGCCTCCCAGGCTGGGTTCTGAACACTAACGGGAGCCCAGAGCCGGGCACAGAGAGAGATGGGAAATGGTGCCACTTTGATTCCAAAAGTTCCCTTCCCCACACATGCTGCTCAGAGTGGCAGACACCCAAGACCTGCCCTTTCATCTTTGAGAAGCAGAAAATCCCACCCAGGCCTGTGCAGGGTGCAAATGATACCCCAGGAGGGCAGGAGACTGAGGCGTCACGGTCCCTTGAGTCTGAGCATGGCTGTGGACCCGGGAGGTCCTCCTTAGCCCCCACATCCATGCTCTTGGCCAGGCCTCTTAGGTACTAGCCTGGGCCCCCAGGAATGTGATGATTTGCCGCAGCAGGGGTCGCACCCCCACCATGGAGCAGGCCAGGCCTCTGCAAGTCCTCAGGCAGGGTCCTTCCTCCTGTTCCAGGCCCAGCCCCCACACCCACAACCGGTCCCATCCCATCCCGCCCCTTCCTCTCTTTGTGTTGAAACTGGCTGAGGAGAGTAGGAAGTGCTGGCCCTTGGAAACCTCGAAGGCCTCTCTCTCAGGCTCATCTAGGAAACAGCCGGTGAGCTCCCCCACCACAGGGGCCTTGGCAGCAGCAGGGGGGATTCCAAGCAGCTGCCATCTTGTCAGCTTTCCTGTGGCAGAAGCCACGGGGTCCCTCCGGGTCCCCTGAGGCCCTAGGGTCCCCCCGGGTCCCCTGAGTCCCTAGGGTCCCCCAAAAGCCCAGAGGTCACCAGGCAGGTGGAGGGCAGTGTGGGGGCCCGGGGATGAGAGGAGAGTTTGAAAGGCCTTGAGTCAAGCCCTTCCTCACAGCCAAGGACAGTGGAGAGAGTTGGCAGAGGCCTCAGCTCCTCAGGAAACTGCCTAATAAACTGCCTAATGAGTCTTCCTCCCTCTTGCACGCTGCTAAAATCTTAGAGGTCCAGTGGCTGAAGGCACGGCCCATCCAAGAGCCCTATCTATCCTTACAGGGGGCTTTGCATGAGGAGGGGTGGGCAGGGCAGCTAGGCCCTGTCTCCCCCCACGTCCAGAGAGTCCGGAGCCCAGGCCTGCCTGAGGCCTAACCCCCGTCCCTTCTACCCAGGATTAAACAGGAGCCTGCATCTTTAAATTGTTTTTTTGTTTGTTTTTTAAGGTGACTGTAACCTAAACTCACCTTGAGCCCCTCGCAGCCCCCATTCCCTCAGCAGCCATTTTTCCTTTACATTTTTACTAATTCCCAGCTGCAAAAACTGAGACATTAATGATAAGCAAAAAGAAGAAAAGTCTCAGTCGCCATAATCTCCCAGCCTGTGTTGACAATTTGACATGATTTGACACGTTTCCTTATAACTTTTTTTTCCCTGCATTTGCACAGCTTGGAGTTTTAGAGTCTTAAACATCCGGTGCCTGAGCCCTGATGCTGCAGCCTGTGGGAGGTGGACAGAGGATGCTGGGTGGCTGCAAGGTGTTGGCAACAGGGCCTGGCACCAGGCACGTGCTAAATATGTGATTGTGACCCCAAGGCTCACAAGTTTCCCATCTACATTTTACTCAGGAGAACAGAGGCTCAGAGAGGTGAAGTGACTTGGCCAACATCACACAGCTAGGAAATGGCCATGCCCTTAGGACCCAGCTGGACTAACTTGCACCGCAGCCCAGCTCTACCCGACCCTGGTGCTGCCACAGCATCGGGACAGGGGCAAGGTGGCCCCTGCCCATCAGCCTTCCTCCTCGCACATTCTATGCATCAAAGACCCCAGGGCCACCAACAGAGCCTTCTTTCAGGCTGGGGCAGGGGCTGAATTGGCTGCTTCCTCCCCCTTCAACTTGGCAGAAAAGCCTTTTTGTTGTGGCCCACACAGAGGCCATTCTCCTCGGGCTCACGGGAAGGAATGCCGGCTTCCTGCGCATCCACAGTGCCCAGGCCACACGGGGTCCTGTGTGTAGGTCCCAGAGGAGCCCCTCCACACCCCCCAGCCCTACCTCAGGGAACTTCGGCTCCCAGACTTTCCTCCTTACCCTTGACAATTTGAGAAACCACACAGGGAGGTAGGGGACAGCCCCCCTCGGCTACCTTGGTAAATGCCGGGGATTTTCAGCCTCACAGCACTTTCAAGACGCAGCAGTTCCACCCTCAGCTGACTTCTCAAGTGGCCTCATGACCCACAAAGTGTTGGCAGAGGCCCCTGCCAGGCTTCTCGCCCTGTCTCAAATGTCCCCTGCACTTGCCTGCCTCTGTGCCTTTCCTTACGCTGTTCCCTCCCCTGGAAAACTTTTCCCTGTACATGTCATCCAGTGCAAATGGCATAGACCCTTCAAGGCCCAGGGTGTGGCTTCCCCATCCCAGATTCCGCCTGCTTTCCTCAAGGTGGTTGTTTCCTTCTGCCTCTGGCTCCACAGCACATGGATCTCCTCAGCTCTGAGCCCAGCCTGCCCCTTGTTCCAGGCACCCAGACGCTGACCACGGCTCCATCACTCTCAGCGCGGGGGTGCGTCCTTGGGCAAGTACCTCCACCTCTCTGAGCCAATTCCCCACCGGTACAATGGGCACGTGGTCATGCCTCTTCCATCACGCGGCTTGGTGGAGCTGATGCTTAGAAACACGTAGAACAGCTCCTGGCTTGTGAACGGCTCTCGATGGTTCGTTACCAATATCCCTACTCTAAGTGCAGGTACCTGGTGGGCACTGGGGTGGTGTCCGTTTCCTGCCTGTGGGATGGGGTCACAGGTCGGCCAGCCTGAGGACAGGTGTCTGGGAAGAGGGACATTCCTGTCCCACCCGCTTCCCTCCCAGCTGCCAAGGCCTCACCCCACTGGGCCCTGGGGACAGGGCTGCCCTGCCCCAGCTCCTCCCTCACCGAAGCACTTGCCCTTCTTCCCAGACTCTGGGCTCCAAGCCCCAGGCTCAGGTTTCCTCTCCAAGCACCTCTGACACCTCCCACCCCCACATCTTTCACCCACTCCAGGCTTCGCCAGAAATAGCCTTGCAACTCCCCTCCACTGACAGCCAAGCTCAGAGGCCTCTCTTGGACAAATAATATTACTCCTCTCTCAACATGGGTCACAGCATGATTTCTTAATGGGATCAACTGGATTCCATTTAAAACTGTTCAGAAACAGGGCAAGGTGGTGCATGCCTGTAGTCTCAGCTACTTAGGAGACTGAGGCGGGAATTCGAGGCTGCAGTGAGCTAGGACCATGCCATTGCACTCCAGCTTGAGTGACAGAGCAAGACCTTGACTCTTAAAAAAAAAAAGAGAGGGAGAGAGAAAGGCTGGGCGCAGTGGCTCACGCCTGTAATCCCAGCACTTTGGGAGGCCGAGGCAGGTGGATCACTTGAGGTCAGGAGTTCAAGACCAGCCTGGCTAACATGGTGAAAGCCAATCTCTACTAAAAATACAAAAATTAGCCGGGCATGGTGGTGGGTGCCTGTAATCCCAGTTGCTCCGGAGGCTGAGGCAAAGAGAACTGCTTGAACCCAGGAGGCAGAGATTGCAGTGAGCCCAGATCTCACCACTGCACTCCAGCCTAGGCAACAAAGCAAGACTCTGTCAAAAAAAAAAAAAAAGTCAAACTAAAAATATTTGAAGAGATTTATTCTGAGCCAAATATGAGTGACCAACAGCCTGTGACACGGCCCTCAGGAGACCCTGAGAACATGTGCCCAAGGTGGTCAGGGCACAGCTTAGTTGTATGCATTTTGGGGAGAAATGAGACATCAATCAAATACAGTTAAGATAAATGTTAGTTTGGTCCAGAAAGGCAGGACAAAGTGGGGGCTTCCAAGTTATACATAGATTTTAAATTTTACTTTGTTGAAAAGAGTTATTATCAATAGAAAGGAATGTCTGGGTTGCGATAAAGGATTGTGGAGACCAAGGTTTCATCATGCAGATGAAGCCTCCAGGTAGCAGGCTTTCTGAGAGAATGGATTATAAACATTTTTTGTTGTTGTTGTTGTTGTTTGTTTGTTTTTTATCAGACTTGAGATCTGTGTTGATGCTAAATGCTGGTTGGCTTTTCCTGAATTCCAAAAGGGAAAAGGATACAAGGAGGCATGTCTGACTCCCCACCCTTTCCGTCATGGCCTCTAGCACTTTTTCAGGTTAACTTTGGAGTGCCCTTGGCCAAAAGGAGGGAGTCCATTCAGATGACTGGCGGGAGTGGGCTTAGAATTTTATTTCTGGTGGAAGAAAGGAAGGAAGGAGGAAGAAAGGAAGGGAGGGAGGGAGAGAGAGAGGGAAGGAAAGAAGGACGAAGGGAAGGAGGAAGAAAGAGAGGGAAGAGGGAAAGAAGGAAGGGAGGAAGAGAAGACGGGAGGGAATAAAGAAGGAAAGAAGGAAGGAAGGAAGGAAGTGAGGAAGGAAGGAAGTGAGGAAGGAAGGAAGTGAGGAAAGAAGGAAGGAATTCCTCTGGGTCAGTGACACAGCACTATCCTACAACCTGTGGACTCCAGCCCAATCAATCTCTCTTTACAGATGGGGATACTGAAGCCTGGAGAGGGAGTTGATTAGGTCATGGCCACCTACTGTTTGAACTGTGTCTTCTGATCCCCAGGCAGCACTCTCCTGTCACCCTCCCCTATCTTACCCCCCCACCGCCCCACTCCTATGGAGGATCCCCCTCATCTGCTCTTCTGCAGAGGGCAGGGGGTTGTGATTAATTCAGCTTTCCTGATAAAGGGCAGTTCTGTGCTTCCTAGAGCACGAGTTTCCAGTAGCTAATGAGGAGGAGCTCTGCTTGGCCTCCCCTCCCTCTGCCAGTGGCCCCTACATTGTCCTGCAAAAACAACCCCTCCTCCCTCTCAGTGCATGGACTCTGGCAGAGCTGACTGCTCACCCAGTGGTGGCTGGATGGGCTTGTGCCCCAGGACCAGACAGCAGCCCCCGAGTGCCTGGTGCAGCAGGAAACCCAAGCCTAACCCATCAGGGCCTCCCCCGGACTTTTCCTGGAGTCCCTGGGAGGAAGAAACCTGTGTCCACTGGGATTGCTGAGCTCTTGGGATGTGAGCCTGGAGCCCTTGACAGGTCATCTTGCCCCCACAGGGAGAGAGCCTGCCCCGGAGCGAAGCCAGTACAGAGGAAAACAGCCTTGAAGTGGCACAGAGCTGAGGAAAGGGATCATCTGAGAACCTGGATCCAGACATGCCTAAGGGCTCGGGGCCCGACTTTGCAATTTCACATACCGATCAACTCACTTTATTTCTGAAGCCAGTGTGAGCTGTCAGGTTCTGGTTTGGTTTAGTTTTTTTTGTTTGTTTGTTTGAGATGGAGTCTCACTCTATTGCCCAGGCCGGAGTGCAGTAGCACAATCTCGGCTCACTGCAGCCTCCATCTCCCAGGTTCGAGTGAGTATCCTGCCTCAGCCTCCCACGTAGCTGGGACTACAGGCACATGCCACCACGCCCACCTGGCTAATTTTCTTTTTTCTTTTTCTTTTCTTTTTTTTTGTATTTTTAGTAGAGACAGGGCTTTACCATGCTGGCCAGGATGGTCTCAAACTCCTGACCTCAAGTGATCTTCCTGCCTCAGCCTCCCAAATTGCTGGGATTACAGGTGTAAGCCACCATGCCTGGCCCCAGTTTGGTTTGGTTTTTAAATTTTTGCCTTGACAATGTCCTAGGGTAGCTTGAGTTCCAAATTCATGCCTCCCTTCATGCCTTTTTGTTGGCCACCCAGGACTCCTCAGGAGCTTGCCAAACTCCAGGACCACAAGGCGCCCATCTCTTCATCTGTCAAAAGTATACTGAGAACCAGGGCTCCCTCTGGGGTATCTGGCACAGCCCCCCAGTTGCTTATGATAGCAGAGGACACCTGGGTCTTTGCAAGAGCCCCTAGGGATCAAGTAGACAAAGGGTGGAAGGTAGGGGTTGGGGCGAGGCAGGGGACATCAAGTTAACTGCTACACTGCAAGCTCCGCCTCCCGGGTTCATGCCATTCTCCTGCCTCAGCCTCCCAAGTAGCTGGGACTACAGGCACCCGCCACCACGCCTGGCTAATTTTTTTTTGTATTTTCAGTAGAGATGGGGTTTCACCATGTTAGCCAGGACATTTTCGATCTCCTGACCTCGTGATCCACCCACCTTGGCCTCCCAAAGTGCTGGGATTACAGGCATGAGCCACCACGCCTGGCCACATGGGCGTTTTCAGATTACATAAAGTAATACGTGGTCAGCCATCACAGACAGTGAGGAAGCCACGAAAAAGCCAAAAATGGCCAGGCATGACTCATGCCTGTAATCCCAGCACTATGGGAGGCTGCGGCGGGAGGAATCCTTGAGCCTAGGTGTTCGAGACCAGCCTGAGCAACATAGCGAAACCCCATCTCTACCAAAAAAAAAAAAAATTTTTTTTAAATTAGCTGGGCATGATGGCATGTGTCTGTAGTCCCAGCTACTCAGGAGGCTAAAGTGGGAGAATCACTTGAGTCCAGGAGTTTGAGTTTGTGGTGAACTGTGATTGTGCCACTGCACTCCAGCCTGGGCAACACAGCAAGACCCCCTGTCTCAAAAAAGAAAAGTCAAAAAAGACCATGGAAAATGCGAACAATCTGGCCAGGCACGGTGGCTCACGCCTGTAATCCCCTCACTTTGGGAGGCCGAGGTGGGTGGATCACGAGGTCAGGAGAGCGAGACCATCCTGGCTAACATGATGAAACCCCGTCTCCACTAAAAATACAAAAAATTAGCCAGGCGTGGTGGCGGACGCCTGTAGTCCCAGCTACTCGGGAAGCTGAGGCAGGAGAATGGCGTGAACCCAGGAGGTGGAGCTTGCAATGAGCCGAGACCGTGCCACTGCACTCCAGCCTGGGTGACAGAGCAAGACTCTGTCTCAAAAAAAAAAAAAAAGAAAAATGCAAGTAATCTCTGCTTTCCCACCAAACATCCTTGACACTTTAATGTAAATCCTCCAGGCTTTTCCTTATGAGGAGAGATATATATATATATCAGAGAGAGAGAGAGAGAGAGAGTCTCGCTCTGTCGCCCAGGCTGGTATGCAGTGGCACGATCTTGGCTCACTGCAACCTCCACCTCCTAGGTTCAAGGGATTATTCTGCCTCAGCCTTCTGAGTAGCTGGGACTACAGGCGCATGTCACCACACTCAGCTAATTTTTGTATTTTTAGTAGAGACGGTGTCACCATATTGGCCAGGCTGGTCTTGAACTCCTGACCTCGGCCTCCCAAAGTGCTGGGATTACAGGCGTGAGCCACTGCACCCAGCCATATTTTAATTTTTATGTGAGTTTATACTGTGCATATTTGGATTTTTTAACCTGCCTTTTTCATTTAATATAGCATGAAATTTGGATGAGAAATTGTGGGATGTAGGAGACTTTCACTTTGTACTTGATTCATTGCTTGAATTTTTATAAGCATGCATCATATGCCCACGACGATAAAATACGCGAGCAAATGGTGCAGTGAGTCTTCACTTAACGTCATCGGTAGGTTCTTGGAAACTTCAACTGTTAAGCAGAAACAACAGACTGTATAACAAAACCAATTTTACCGTAGGTTAATTGGTATAAACAAGAGTTAAGTTCCTATAGCATGTAGTTCCTCCTTTCACTTAGAGTCTGAGTTTCCAGGAACCTATTGGCAACATTAAGTACTCACTGTATACTTTAACTCTGTCTCCCAGGCTGGAGTGCAGTCGTGCGGTCTCGGCTCACTGCAACCTCCACTTCCCAGGCTCAAGCGATCCTCCCCGCTCAGCCTCCTGAATAGCTGGGATTACAGACGCACGCCACCATGCCTGGCTAATTTTTGTAATATTTTTAGAGACAGGGTTTCTTCACGTTGGCCAGGCTGATCTCAAACTGCTAGGCTCAAGGGATCCACCCGCCTCGGCCTCCTACAGTGCTGAGCCACCGCATCCGGCCCGTAGATCATTTCCTACTACATCCTTTTGGTGGATGCACTCTATGGATGCCTGGAGTTCCTCAACCCATGGCAGGACAATTACAGATAAAATTCAGAGATGCCTGTAATTATCACAGATGATCCTCCAGGGCTCACACTGCACCAGACTTGATATGCTTCTGCACCCCCGTTGAGGGAGTTCCTCTGCTTGTACTTCACAGCAGAGGAATCCAAAGCTCAGAGAGGTGAAGGAACTTACACAAGGCCACACAGCTAACGAGTGATGGAGCTGGGACTCAAGCCCACACCTGCTTCTAACCCCAAAGCTCATGCTCTTAATCTTTCATGTATTCAGGGAACATCTACTGATGTCGGGGTTCAGGCCAGGGGTCTAGCAGTGAATAATATAGAGACCCTCGGCCAGGAAAGGTGGCTCACGCCTCTAATCTCAGCACTTTGGGAGGCTGAGGTGGGTGGATAACCTGAGGTGAGGAGCTCGAGACCAGCCTGGTCAACATGGCGAAACCCTGTCTCTACCAAAAATACAAAAATCAGCTAGGCATGGTCACACGCGCCTGTCATCCCAGCTACTTAGGAGGCTGAGGCAGGAGAATCACTTGAACCTGGGAGGCGGAGGTTGCAGTGAGCCAAGATCACGCCATTGCACTCCAGCCTGGGCAACAAGAGTGAAACTCCATCTCAGGAAAAAACAAAACAAAAAACATAGAGACCCTCCTACTGAGGTCACATTCTAGGGAGGTGAGCATTCCAGGCAGATGGAGGAGCAAGCACAAAGATCCTGAGACTGGACCAGGCCTGGCCTTTCTGGTCTGAGGACCAGAAAGGAGACAGGCAGTGGGTGAAGGGGATGGAGGTGGGAGGAAGAGAGCAGGACCAGGCTACGTGGTAGAGTCGGAGTTGTTCTAAGCCTGATGAAGAGAAACCATGGGAGTATTCTAAGGGGCAGGTGGAAGCTGACATGATCTGATTCATAATTTTAATAACACATCCTGGCCGGGCATGGTGGCTCACACCTGTAATCCCAACACTTTGGGAGGCCAAGGCAGGCAGATCACCTGAGGTCTGGAGTTCGAGACCATCCTGGCCAACATGGTGAAACCCTGTCTCTACTAGAAATACAAAAATTAGCCGGATGTGGTGGCATGCACCTGTAATCCCAGCTACTCGGAAGGCTGAGGCACGAGAATCATTTGAACTCGAGAGGCAGAGGTTGCAGTGAGCAGAGATCACACCACTGCACTCCAGCGTGGGCGACAGAGCAAGAATTGGTCTGAAAAATAAATAAAATAAATAATTAAATAAATAAATAAAAGATACATTCTTTTTGTTTTGCTAAATGACTTTTGCAAACATCTACAATCCTTGCCTTCAGAGAGAGTCTAAGAAGCGGAATTGCCAGCCCACAGTGTTCCAAGGTTTAATACTGACAAAGTACTCCCAGAAAGAAAATAACACCTGTTTCTATTCCTCCCTGAAGTGGTTGAGTGCCCATCCTCTCCACTAGGTGTGAGATCACCTTTATCAACATAATTGGTGAGACTGCTAAAAATAATGCTTTGTTGGCGTTATTTGCAGTTCTTTGATTACCACTGAATCTGAACATTTTTGCCTATGTTCATTGTTAACCCTTTTGGGTTTGGGAGTTTTGGGGGGTTTTTTGGTAGAGGGAGGGGATAATGGCCTACTCATCACCATTGCCCAGTTGCCTTTTGCGATGTTTCTTCTTGTTGATTTGTAAGCACTCTCTCTAGTGTGAGGAAATTGACCCTTTGTTAGTCAACGAATTTTCAGGGCTAGAAAGTTCTTAGCCCAAGCTCCTGGGCTCCTTGTGCAACATGTACAGATAGGGAAACTGAGGCACAGCCAAGAATGGGTATTGGCTCTGGTCAGTTCAGTCAGTTCTCTGGAACCATGCTGGCTCTAGTAAGAACCTTCTGCCCACCTCATTCATTACGTGAGAGAGCCTGTCCCTTCCTCTACACCCTCCTGGTGTCTATAGGGCTCTTTCTCTGCTCCCACCCCCAGTTTCCTACCACAGCCTGTTATTCAGTTTCTAGTGGAGGGGAAGACATTCTGCAGACAACTGGCTCTGTGTGCAGATGCCTCCCATGGAGGAATGGGCTCCTGAAAGCAGAGCTTTGTTTCCTGGGGTGGGGATGAGCTGTCCTCCCCTTGTCCCCAGATAACAGGAGGGGGACACAGAATGTGATTAGGAGGCTTGCTGAATGCACACATGCTTGTGCCAGCAATCGGTTCAAGGTGGTGCAGTGCTGCAGGAGCAGGCTTTGGACATTAAAGGAGCGTCGGAGGAGAGACAGTGGGTGAATCTGACTAAGTCCTGGATCAGGGCTCAGAAATCCTGGATCAGAGTCCAGCTCTGTTTGTGCAACTTACTTGAGCTTTCAGCCTCTGCTTCCTGTGTTAAGATGAGGATCCCAATGGCGCTAAGAATCAGTGAAAAGATGGGCTTAAGTATGTGCAGACATGAGGTTCCACTGACTTCCCAGCACCCATCTTCCCATCTCTTGGCTACACACCTTAATTTTCCTCTGGGAGCTGCCCCTCCTTCAACTCTGAGTTCATGAGTTGCAGAAAGGCTGCCTCTCTCCTCAGCTTCAGGGGCAGGTGGGGCCCAGGTGGAGTCAGTTCCCCATCCACAAATCTATTCCTACCAGGAGTGGGCAGTGGTGCAAGTCATGTCTGGCCTTTGTCTATCTTAAAATGAGCATCACACAAAAGAACAGAGGTACAAGACAGAAAGATGACATTGTTTCAGCCCCTGGATACAGCCAGACCTGAAGTCAACATCTCTTACATGTTTGCACGAGCCAATAAATACCATCTCTTTGGTCAATCCAAAGGGTCGAGTTGGAATTTCTGTAATTTGTAACGGAAAAAATACAAAATGCAATTGTCCCTCAATCAGATCCTTGCATTTCATCACCCAAGTCTGAGGCTCAAGGAGGGCAACAGACCTGTCCCAGCTCACATAGCAAATTAGCATCAGAGCTAGGGCTCTGAAAGTGCAGAAACTCCCATCCCAGTCACATTGTCTTGCCCACTGGGGTCTGCTGAGTTACATAACATGCAGCTGCATCCACTCTCCCTAGCACCCATGTGAACTTGCAAGTTAACAGCTTTGCAAACACATGTCTTGTTCAGTTTCATAAACCAATCCTGCAGAGTTTAGAAATCAATATTCAGAAAGCATATTTCCAAAACATGGGGAAACCTTTGTGTACCAAACTGTTCATTCAGCTTTATTTGCAACAGCAGTAACTGGAAGCCACCAGCCCAATAATGGGACACTGGTTAAACAAGTTGCAGCATATTCTTTGATGAAATATACCCCACAGGTCGGGTGCGGTGGCTCACCCCTGTAATCCCAGCACTTTGGGAGGCCGGGGCAGGTGGATCACTTGAGCCCAGGAGTTAGAGACCATCTTCAGCAACATGGTGAAACCCCATCTCTACAAAAATTAGCTGGGCGTGGTGGCTCACGCCTGTAGTGCCAGCTACTCAATAGGCTGAGGTGGGAGGATTACTTGAGCCTGGGAGGTCGAGGCTGTAGTGAGCCGTGACTGTGCCACCTGCACTCCAGCCTGAGCAACAGAGTGAGACCCTGTCTCAAAAAAAAAAAAAAAAAGGAAAAGAAATACCATACAATATTTATTTATTTATTTATTTACTTTTGCGGTGGAGTCTCACTCTGTTACCCAGGCTTGAGTGCAATGGTACGATCTTGGCTTACTGCAACCTCCACCTCTCAGGTTCAAGCAATTCTCCCCGCTCAGCCTCCCAAGTAGCTGGGATTACAGGCACCTGCCACCATGCCCGGCTAATTATTGTATTTTTGTGGAGACTGGGTTTCACCATATTGCCCAGGTTGGTCTTGAACTCCTGATCTCAGGTGATCCTCCCGCCTCAGCCTCCCAAAGTGCTGGAATTACAGACATGAGCCACCTTGCCCGACCCCACGCAACAATTTTTAGATGATGATCCTGGAATTAGTTCATGCAACAGCATGGAAATAGATTTGATACAACTTTAAGTGAAAAAAACAGGCTAGAAATTGAACAATGGTGGTCTTTAAAGTGCAAATGAGCAGGATAAAGATTGGGAAGAAAAATTGCTGGCAGTGTTAGATTTTGTATTAGATGCGCTGGGATAATGGCTGGCTTTTCTTCCCTCTTTGATCTTTTCCAAACTATTAATAATGTGCTTTTGCTGCTTTTACTATGGAAAAAGTCCACTTGTTTCATTTTTTAGTTGTAATTAGGCCTTTCATACAGACATATCAGCAAAATGATGCTTCAATTCTTTCATGGAACGAGACAGCATAAATACTTTGATATATAAATCTAAATAAAACAAAACGACCAATAAGTATAGACGTAACTGAAGACCAAAGTTCTCGGGGCGGTCAGTCTGTGCTTCGGGCTGTCAAGTGGGGAGCTTTTTGGTGTGAGAAAGCCCTAGAGAAAGGCTTCATGGCCTGAGTCTTACAGGGTGGAAGGATCTGGAAGGTTAAGGAGAAAGGCAAGACGGGCAGAAGAATGGTGCACATTAGTGCGTGGCAGCAGGAATGAATGGGGGATCTGCAGCCTGGCTGCAAGTGACCCAGTGCTCATGCTGTGGGCGTATCAGAGGCACTTTGGGACATGTAAAGTTAGGCCAAAGTACTCAGGGTCTTCAAGGCTGTGCCAGCCCCTCCCACCTGCATTTTCTTTTTTTTTTTTTTTTTTTTTTTTTTAGACGAAGTCTCACTGTCGCCCAGGCTGGAGTGCAGTGGCGCGATCTCGGCTCACTGCAAACTCCGCCTCCCGGTTCACGCCATTCTTCTGCCTCAGCCTCTTGACTAGCTGGAACTACAGGTGCCCACCACCACGTCCGGCTCATTTTTTGTATTTTTTTAGTAGAGACGGTGTTTCGCCGTGTTAGCCAGGATGGTCTCGATCTCCTGACCTCGTGATCTGCCTGCCTCAGCCTCCCAAAGTGCTAAGATTACAGGCGTGAGCCACTGAGCCCGGCCCCACCTGCATTTTCAGAAGTGTGCAGCACAGCCCTGATTGGGGTTCACTCCCTAAACATCTTGCCAGAGCAGCCAAGGAGAGAGACTGGGAGGGAGGGAGACCCCAGGGCCCTGCAGGAGTGGGCCAGGTGAAGGCCCATCCCAGACAGTCCTACAGTGGTGCTTGATGCTTGGGCTGTGTGTAATGCCAAGTGGCCAACAGGGCAGGAGGGTTCTGCTGGCTACTAATAGAGGACAGAGGGGAGAGGAGACAGGAAATGAGCACTATGGGGGCTCTAAGTGGAAAGGGGCCTTCGAGAGCACCTGATCCACTTTCCTAATTGGGCTAACTGAGGTCCAAAAGGAGTCCATGACTTTCCCAGGGTCACTCAGAAAGTGAGTGGCAGAGTTAGATTCAGACTTGGTCCCTGGCCCTGAGGAGGGTGCACCTGCTACTCTTCCTTACTCAAGTGCAGTATATGCATACATTCTGTGTGTCTAAAGTGAAGACATTACAGAGGCTGCATGCAGTGGCTCACGCCTGTAATCCCAGCACTGTGGGAGGCTGAGGCGGGCAGATCACTTGAGGTCAGGAGTTCGAGACCAGCCTGGCCAATATGGTGAAACTCTGTCTCTACTGAAAATACAAATATTAGGCCGAGTGCCGTGGCTCATGCCTGTAATCCCAGCACTTTGGAAGGCCAAGGTGGGCGGATCATGAGGTCAAGAGATGGAGACCATCCTGGCCAACATGGTGAAACCACTTCTCTACTAAAAATACAAAAATTAGCCAGGCGTGGTGGCATGTGCCTGTAATCCCAGCTACTTGGGAGGCTGAGGCAGGAGAATTGCTTGAACCCGGGAGGTGGACGTTGCAGTGAGCCGAAATCACACCACTGCACTCCAGTCTGAGACTCTGTCTCAAAAAAAAAGAAGAAAGAAAATACAAATATTAGCCAGGCATGGTGGCGGGCGCCTGCAATCCCAGCTGTGCAGGGGGCTGACGCAGAAGAATCACTTGAACCCAGGAGGCAGAGGTTGCAGTGAGCCAAAATTGTGCCACTGCACTCCAGTCTAGGCGACACAGCAAGACTCCATCTCAAAAAAAATAAAAGTAAATAAAAATAAATAAAGTTGGCCGGGCGCGGTGGCTCAAGCCTGTAATCCCAGCACTTTGGGAGGCCAAGACGGGCGGATCACGAGGTCAGGAGATCGAGACCATCCTGGCTAACACGGTGAAACCCCGTCTCTACTAAAAAATACAAAAAACTAGCCGGGCGAGGTGGCGGGCGCCTGTAGTCCCAGCTACTCGGGAGGCTGAGGCAGGAGAATGGCGTAAACCCGGGAGGCAGAGCTTGCAGTGAGCTGAGATCCGGCCACTGCACTCCAGCCCGGGCAACAGAGCCAGACTCTGTCTCAAAAAAAAAATAAATAAATAAAGTTAATACATTACAGAGAAGGCTGAAACCCGGATCCCCTTTCACTCCCCAGAAGTAACCCCTTTTTCAGTTTGCAATATATCATTCCAGACCCTGTCTGTTTATTAAATATTATGTATCTATATATTCATAACATACATAATATTTGTTTTGTGACTGAATTTTTTGTTATCATTGTGTGCAGTGTTCTGCAACTTATCTTTTCACTCAATATTTTATTCTGGATATCTTTCCGTGTCAGCACCTAAAGATCTACCTCATTGTATTTGTTGTTTGTTTATTTTGAGATAGAGCCTCGCTCTCTCACCAAGCTGGAGTGCAGTGGCATGATCTTGGCTTACTGCAACCTCTGCCTCGCGGGTTCAAGCGATTCTCCTGCCTCAGCCTCCTCAGTGACTGGGATTACAGGTGTGCACCACCACACCCAGCTGGTTTTTATATTTTTAGTAGAGACGGAGTTTCACCATCTTGGCCAGGCTGGTCTTGAACTCCTGACGTCAGGAGATCTACCTGCCTCGGCCTCCCAAAGTGTTGTGATTACAGGCGTGAGCCTCCATGTCCAGCCCCTACCTCATTGTTTTTAGCGGCTCCCTGTTTTGTGCAATAGATTATTAGGGATAAAGGTAGCAAGTTCTCCCTCCCTGAGTACACAGGAAGGCATCCCACCTCCTTTGTAGGGGCCTAAATGACTACATCTGGCCAATGGGCCACCAGCAGAAGTGACAAGGGTCACTTCTAGTGAAAGGCAATTAAAAGAAAGGCGAATTTATGGCCGGACACGGTGGCTCACACCTGTAATCCCAGCAGTTTGGGAGGCCGACGCAGGCGGATCACGAGGTCAGGAGATCGAGACGATCCTGGCTAACACAGTGAAACCTCGTCTCTACTAAAAATACAAAAAAATTAGCCAGGCGTGGTGGCAGGCGCCTGTAGTCCCAGCTACTGGGAGGCTGAGGCAGGAGAATGGCGTGAACCCGGGAGGTGGAGCTTGTAGTGAGCCAAGATCGTGCCACTGTACTCCAGCCTGGGTGACAGAGCGAGACTCCGTCACACACACACACACACACACACACACACACACACACACACACACACACACACACACACACGAAAGGCAAGTTTCAAGCCCCTCCTCTTCCCCTGAGGCTTTTCCCGTCTCCTGATCCCTGAAGCCTCTTGTTGAGATGGTGGGTCATTATGAGACAGAAGAGACTGCCTAGCCTAGGATACATAGGCCTGGAAGCTAAAATAAAACTTCTTTGTGGCACACTATGAGATTTCAGAGTTAAGTTGTTTTTGCAGTTTAACCTTGTCTATCCTGACTGACACAGTTTTGGGGAAATCGTTTTTTCGAACAATTTCCTTCACCGATTGGTTGCTCCTGTTAACATTACAGACAGTGGTACAAGTAATCTTCATGTCTGCACCTCCTCATGCATTCTTGAGCGCCGTTCTCTAGTTTTTTTTCTGTTTACCTACCCGTGTACATCTCCGCTCTGCTCCACCGTCCTGGGAGCCTGGCCCCCATGGGCTGCATTTTCCTGCCAGCTCCCTTGCCCTCTGGCTTCTGGTTGGGTTTTACCAGTGGGAAGTGCCAGCAGGAGACTGGAAGGCTGGAGAGGGAGGTCAGGGTATGTTCCCACTTCGTCACTGCTTCCCTGTGGAGTCTGGCAGTGGCTGTGCCTTTCATGAGTACAGCTCCAAGCAGGCAGATGCTCGCCCACAGCCAGCTGCAGCTCCCACTGGGGTCTCCCCTCCACTTGCCCTCTAAGCCTGGGGTGATAATGGCACCCCGCTGTGCTGGTTCGGGGGGTGAGTGCCTTGACAACCTTTGCAGGGTCTGGTGACCCTGCCTACACCACATGAGTCATGAAAACTCTACTGTTTATTTGGTCCACCTGGAGTGAATTGTGTAACTTGCCAGGAATCTAAGTAACACACCTGACATTGGTGTGTTGTCAGTTTCAATACATGCTTCCAGATTGCCAGTCCAGGTCACAATACAACTTGTCTGACCAGGTCATCGGGTGGCCCTGCGGCGAGATGGGGACATGGGGCTTCCTCCATGGGGCTGGGACTCTGGCCACTAAGAAGCAAACTCCAGCTTTAAGCGGGTGTCCAGGCCAATCAATAGTCCTCACACTGGGACACCGGGCACCTTCCCCCTGTCCTGCTGAGAGTCAGGATAGAAACCTGACAAGGGTGTTTTCACCAACCTGAGAGTTTCGGCCCCTCTCTGGGGACTGTTTGCGTTTCGGGTCACACTGCTGGCTGCCCCCACCCCCTTCTTTCCTCTGCCAAATTGACATTCCCCAGGCTGCCAGGCCTCCAGGAAGTGGGCAGTTCCTGCCCTGTGCTGCCGACAGGGAATCTCCTCTTCCTATTCCAAGCACTTCCACATCCTCCGTACATTTCATCCCCTTCACACAGTCCGGCAAATGAGAGGTACTGCCCTCATCCCACAGACAGAGGCTGAGGCCTACCAAGGGGCGACAGCTTGCCCAAGGTCACAGAGCAAATTAGGGGCTGAGGAAACACAAAGAAAACTGACCTCCAGCCCAGTAGCCACTCCCTGTTACTCTCCTCCCTCCCCTAACTCAGCCACCGGACAGGGATCAACCTCTCTCTCCAGTTCCTTCATGCATTCGGCAAATACTGTGCGGGCATTTACTGAGCGCCAACTGCACAGGCTGCAAACTATGGCCCTCTGACCAAACTGGGCCCACTGTCTGCTTTTATTTTTTAATTTTTATTATTTATTTATTTATTTTATTTTATTAACTTTTTTTTTTTTTTTTTTTTGAGACGGAGTCTCTCTCTGTCACCCAGGCTGGAGAGCAGTGGTGCAATCTCGGCTCACTGCAACCTCTGCCTCCTGGGTCAAGCAATTCTCCTGTCTCAGCCTCCTGAGTAGCTGGGACTACAGGTACTCGCCACCACGCCCTGCTAATTTTTGTATTTGTAGTAGAGATGGGGTTTCACTATGTTGGCCAGGAGGGTCTCGATCTCTTGACTTCATGATCCGCCCACCTCGGCCTCCCAAAGTGTTGGGATTACAGGCGTGAGTCACCACACCTGGCCGTCTGATTTTATTTGTTTTGTTTTGTTTTTTTGAGACGGAGTCTCGCTCTGTCGCCCAGGCTGGATTGCAGTGGCCCGATCTCGGCTCACTGCAAGCTCCGCCTCCCGGGTTCACGCCATTCTCCTGCCTCAGCCTCCGGAGTAGCTGGGACTACAGGCGCCCGCCACCACGCCCGGCTAGTTTTTTGTATCTTTTAGTAGAGACGGGGTTTCATCGTGTTAGCCAGGATGGTCTCGATCGCCTGACCTCGTGATCCGCCCGTCTCGGCCTCCCAAAGTGCTGGGATTACAGGCTTGAGCCACCACGCCCGGCCCGTCTGATTTTATAAAGTTTTATTGAAGCACAGTCACTCCCACCCATTTGTGTATTGTCTATAGCAGTTTTCTGCTACAAAGGCAGAGTTGAGTTGCAGCAGAGACCATCTGGCTCCCAAGCCTGAAAAATGTATTATCTGTCTCTTTGCAGGAAAAATTTGCCCATGAACCACATTACGATTTTCAAGGCCATTTTGTTTTCATGAGCCCTTCCTTGTGAAAAAAATTTACAAATATATGTAATATATGTTATATATATAATTGTACAATTTTAAAATTGTAAATATATACAATTTGCATAATTTTTGTATGCATATACAAACAAAACTATATCTTATGACTGTGTTGTTATCAAAACAAATACAACCCAGGCCGGGCACGGTGGCTCACATCTGTAATCCCAGCACTTTGGGAGGCCAAGGCAGGTGGATTATCTGAGATCAGGAGTTCGAGACCAGCTTGGCCAACATGGTGACACTTTGTCTCTACTAAAAATACAAAAATTCTCTGGACATGGTGGCACGTGCCTGTAATCCCAGCTACTCAGGGGGCTGAACAGGATAATTGCTTGAAACTGGAAGGCGAAGGTTGCAGTGAGCCAAGATCGTGCCACCGCACTCCAGCCTGGGTGACAGAATAAGACACTCCCTCTCAAAAGAAAAAAAAAAAAAAATTTACAGGCTGGATTGGATTCTTTCTTGTTTTGTTTTGTTTTGTTTTTTTGAGACAGAGTCTCACTGTCACCAAGCTGGAGTGCAGTGGCACCATCTTGGCTTACTGTAACCTCCACCTTCCAGGTTCAAGCAATTATCCTGCCTCAGACTCCTGAGTAGGTGGGACTACAGGCATGCGCCACCATGCCCAGCTAATTTTTGTATTTTTAGTAGAGACAGGGTTTCACCATGTTGGCCAGGATGGTCTTGATTGCTTGACCTCGTGATCTGCCCACCTCGGCCTCCCAAAGTGCTGGGATTACAGGCATGAATCACTGTGCCCAGCCGGAATCTTTTTTTTTTTTTAGCTGATTAAAAATACATTACAGGCTGGGCACAGTGGTGGCTCACGTCTATAATCCCAGCACTTTGGAAGGCCGAGGCAGGCAGATCACTTGGGGTCAGGAGTTCGAGACCACCTTGTCCAACATGGTGAAACCCGGTCTCTACTAAAAATACAAAAATTAGACAGGCATGGTAGTGTGTACCTGTAATTCCAGCTACTTGGGAGGCTAAGGCAGGAGAATCACTTGAACCAGGGAGGCAGTTTCCAGTGAACCGAGATCATGCCATTGCACTCCAGCCTGGGCGATAAAGCGAGAATCGGTCTCTAGAAAAAAAAAAAAAGTTACAACATGTTTGTGGGTCCTTAGAAGTGTCGTAGGCCCTAAGCACTGGGCCTGCTGGGCCTCATGGAGAAGTGAGCCCTGAGTTTGTCACACGGGGGTCCTTCCATTGCTGAGAATAGAGCCCCCAAAGGAGACACCCACTGTGGTTAGCCCCTCTCCTTAGTTCTTATCCCAATCAATAGTAGGGGGCAGGGGAAAATTTTGACAGCTTTGAAGGGAACCATTAAGGGCTTAGACAAAATGATTGCTACAATTCTTGGGATGAAAATTTTAATTCTTTTTCAAACGTCTATATTTCATAATTTTTAAAAAATGTTTTGAGACAGGGTCTCCCCGTGTCACCCAGGCTGGAGTGCAGCAGCAGGATCACAGCTCACTGCAGTCTTGAAGTCCTGGGCTCAATCGATCCTCCCACCTCAGCCTCCCAGGAAGCTGGGACTACAGGCACGTGCCACCATGCCTGGCTAACTTTTTAAAAATGTTTTGTAGAGATGAGGGCTCACTTTGTTGCCCAGGCTGGTCTCAAACTCCTGGGCTCAAGCGATCCTCCTGCCTTGACCTCCCAAAGTGCTGGGATTAAGGCATGAGCCACCATGCCCAGTCTTTTACATTTTAAATTAGCTTTTTTAGAATAAATAATAAATGTATGTGGGTAAAAACATGTTTTGAAAGCTCCAAATTATCTGCAAAGCTACGTAACTCTCCCTCGCACCTCTGCAACCCTTCCCCTTCCCATCACCGACTACAATTCCTTCCAAATAGATTGTGTATATACAAAAAGAGATGCATACTTCTTAAGTCTATAGTCCTATGCAGAAATTCAGCTTGATTTTGTTAAATGGTTCTTTAGTATTCCACTGAATCAAATAATTCAATTAGGATATTTGGGCATTCCCAATCGTTTTCTGTTACAACAATGGAACAACAAATACTTCTGTACAGACCAGCTGTTCCTGAATATTCGGCACGCTTTTTTTTCCCCTTCCAAAATAATTACTCAGAAAAGAGGGAGTCCCTGTATGTACAAGTTCTCATAAAAGGTCTTGCATTACCTGATGTTTTCTGATTATTTCAAACAAGGAAGTACTATTTGGGGAAGACACAATAGCCTGAAATGACCTCAGAGAATTCTAATTTGGGATGTTTATGGCAGTCATCCAAAAGAATTCATTGGGGCAAAAAAGAGGCAAATTTAATGCAGATTTGGTAATTTTTCCTGGGGATATGACTTCACAATTGCAAGTGTTAAATAACACTGTAAACAAGTCCTTTAAAGATTACTTTGAAAGGCGTACTTTAGGCCAGGCATAGTGTCTCACACCTGTCAATCCCAGCACTTTGGGAGGCCAAGCCGGGTGGATCACTTCAGGCCAGGAGTTCGAGACCAGCTTGACCAACATGGTGAAACCCCATCTCTACTAAAAATACAAAAATGAGCCAGGCATGGTGGCAGGTGCATGTATTCCCAGCTACTCAGGAGGCTGAGGCAGGAGAATCGCTTGAACCTGAGAGGCGGAGGTTGCAGTGAGCCGAGATCATGCAACTGCATTCCAGCCTGGGTGACAGAGCGAGTCTCTGACTCAAAGCAAGCAAACAAACAAAACACAGACTAAATAAGGTAAAAGGTAAAAACAATCCAAGTGTCCATGAACAGATAAAATGTGATCCAGCTATAGAAAGCAATAAAAGTGATGAAGTTCTGATACATGCTACAACATGGACGAACCTTGAAAACATTATGCTAAGGGAAACACACCAGACACAAAAGAACAAATATTGTGAGAACTACCTAGAATAGGCAAATTCAGCCTGTGGGGTGGCTCATGCCTATAATCTCAGCACTTTGGGAGGCCGAGGCAGGTGGATCAATTGAGTCCAGTAGTTCAAGACCAGCCTGGGCAACATGGTGAAATCATCTCTCTACAAAAAAAAAAAAAAAAAAAAAATTAATTAGAATAGGAAAATTCATGGAGATAGAAAGGAGATTGGAAGTTCCCAGGGGTTGGGATTATGGAGAAATAAGGAGTTATTGCTTTATGGTTAAAGAGTCTCTAGGGTGATTTAAAGTTTTGGAAATAGTGGTGATGGTTGTACAACACTATGAATGAAATTAACACCATTAAATTCATTCTAAAAATGGATAAAATTGCAACTTTAAAAATATATAAAAACCACAATGTAAAACATATTTTAAGAGAAACCTATATAAAAACAAAAAATAAAGAAAAACAAGTCCGGGCGTGATGGCTCACGCCTGCAATCCCAGCACTTTGGGATGCTGAGGCGGGCGGATCACGAGGTCAGGAGATCGAGACCATCCTGGCTAACATGGTGAAACCCCGTCTCTACTGAAAATACAAAAAAAAATTAGCCTGGCGCAGTGGCAGGCGCCTGTAATCCCAGCTATTTGGGAGGCTGAGGCAGAATTGCTTGAACCCGGGAGGCGAAGCTTGCAGTGAGCTGAGATCGCGCCACTGCACTCCAGCCTGGGCGACAGAGCGAGACTCTGTCTCAAAAAAAAAAAAAAAAAAAAAAAGAGAGAGAAAGAGAGAAAAGTAGAAAGAGATAAAGAAGAAAGGAAGGAAGGGAGGGACAGAGGGAAGGAAGGAAGGGGGAAGACAGAAAGGAGAATGAAAGAGAAAGAAATGAAGTCAAAAGGGAAAAACAACAACAGGCCAAACCAACCAGTGATGTTAGAAGTAAAGACAGTGTTTCCCTTTGTGGTGGGGGATAGTGACCAGGAGGAGCATGAGGGGCATTCTGGCGAACTGGGCATGTTCTGTTTCTTTTTTTTTTTTTTTTTTTTTTTTTTTTGAGACGAGTCTGGCTCTGTCCCCCAGGCTGGAGTGCAGTAGCACCATTTCGGCTCACTGCAAGCTCCACCTCCTGGATTCACGCCGTTCTCCTGCCTCAGCCTCCCCAGTAGCTGGGACTACAGGCACCGCCACCACACTAGGCTAATTTTTTTTGTATTTTTAGTAGAGACAGGGTTTCACTGTGTTAGCCAGGATGGTCTCGATCTCCTGAGCTCGTGATCTGCCTGCCTCAGCCTCCCAAAGTGCTGGGATTACAGGCGTGAGCCACCTCGCCCAGAGAATGGGTTCTGTTTGTGAAAATTCATCAAATGGTTTGTGTATATGAAAAAATGAAATATACCTGCAGGACGTAATATTTTGCAAGTAGATAATTGTGACTTGTGTTAAATTTCCAGGGACAGCATCTTAGGTGTTACAAACACTTAGATGGCAGTGACAGTGGAAAGCTGAGAGACACTCAGAGAGTAAGCACAGTGACAATGACGAAGAGGGGGCAGATGCATGTGCAGAGAGTGATGTAAAATGTAGACATACTCATTTAATGGAATATGACAGAGGGAACAAAGCTACATTTCTAAAGTTGTACCTAATATGTGATTTTAAAGTATATATGTGGCTGGGCGTGGTGACTCATGCCCATAATCCCAGCACTCTGAGGGTGTGAGGCAGGCAGATCACTTGAGGTCAGGAGTTCAAGACCAGCCTGGCCAACAGAGCGAAACTCCATCTCTACAAAAAATACAAAAAGTAACTGGCCTTGGAGTCACAGGCCTGTAGTCCCAGCTACCAGGGAGGCTGAGGCAGAAGAATCGCTTGAATCCGGGAGGTGGAGGTTGTAGTGAGCCGAGATCATACCACTGCACTCCAGCCTGGGTGACAGAGTGAAACTCTGTCTCTAAATAAATAATAAATAAATATAAATAAAAAGAAATGCAGGAGCTGGCAGTTGGGAGTTGGGCCAGCACAACTGGGCCAGTAAAGGCAGGGGCCTGACAGCCACACCCTAAAATCATGTCTCCCCAGTGTGTCTTCTTGAGTGAATGAGAGAGCCAGCTGATGCAGCAAAGTGTGTTCCAGCAGCTCATTTCACATTAGCCACAGGCCCAGTGACAAGAGCTGTTTCTGGCTCATGGCTTTCCAGAACCCATCCTGCCTTCTTCTCATACCAGTACCTGGATTTTCCTTGGAGAAATCAAAGCCATGCTCAGTTTTCAGTCCCCTTGGTTGGGGGAAGGGTTGGCTTGACCTCGCAGATGCAAGGCTGGTCACGTGATCCAGGCCTGGCCAGTCAGCAGATTACACCCTGCTGGCTATAGTGATTGGTTCAAAGATGACCGCATGACCCAAGGGTGCCGTGCCCCATCAAAGCTAACCTTGCAATGGCATAATCTTGGCTCACTGCAGCCTCTGCTTCCTGGGTTCAAGCAATTCTCCTGCCTCAGCCTCCTGAGTAGCTGGGATTACAGGTGCCCAGCACCACGCCCAACTAATTTTTGTATTTTTAGTAGAGATGGGGTTTCACCATATTGACCAGGCTGGTCTCGAACTCCTGACCTCAGATGATCCACCCGCCTAGGCCTCCCAAAGTGCTGGAATTACAGGAGTGAGCCACCGGGCCTGCCAGAAAGGTGGTTTTCTGATGGGCTTGTAGATTCAGAACTGCTGCATGCCATCCCGCCTGGCTGAGTGGTGTGCGTGTTGGAGATGTGGCCTGCCTGAGAGTCCCTGCAGGGGAAGTGAGACGGATTACTGGTGACACTGAACCCTGGATGCACTTAGGCCTAAAGTGAGATCTACCTCGCCACTGTTCAGATACCGGGACCAATAAGTGCCCTTTTAAGCTGAAGTCAGTCTGAGTTGGGCTTCAGTTGCTTGCAAACAATAGAGGGCTGACCAGTGTACCAAGGCACCTTGACATATGTGGTCACTGAGAGTAACTGTGGGGCTTCCCTGTTTCAGATATTTTTGGGGAGGAATCACCAAATTGCATCTCCTACCGGGAGGTGCCCAGACATGGATGTTCTCTCCCATCATGGAGGTTCACAGCAGCAAAGCCTGGGGAGACTGGCAGCCCATAGGCCAAAGAGGCCCCTGCCTCACCTGCACCATTCCTTCCCTTTTCTCTCCTTCTTTCTCTACAGGCCATTGACCAGTGGCAGCAGCCTCCTCATCCTCTCCCAGACACACTCTGGATCTTGGTTTTGCTCTTCTTGCCTCTGGAGAGCCCCAACACTCCCCATTCCCACTTGGTTTAGCTCAGGTATGTCCTCTTTGTGATGCTTACAAGACACACAAACAGAACCAGAACCACTGATCCCTCCTTTGTGTTCCTTCTGCACTGTTTGTATCCTTCTATTTAATGCAGAACTTGGCACTCACTATGATCAGTCATTTATTTCTCCTTTCCTGTTATTTACTGAATGTCTTCTGTGTTCCCAGGATTGTTTTGTGCATTGGGAATACAGCAAAGAACAATCTATTTTCATGGAGTTTATATTCTAGTAGGGAAACAGACATGAAAATCAATACATCAGTGAACTACGCATGGTGTGCCTGAGAGTAAGTGTTACTGAGAAAAATCAAACCAGGAGAGAAGACAGTGATATGGCTTGGCTGCGTCCCCACCCAAATCTCATCTTGAATTGTAGCTCTTATAATTCCCACCTGTTATGGGAAGGATCCAGTGGGAGATAATTGGATCATGGGGGGCAGTTTCCCCCATACTGTTCTCATGGTAGTGAATAAGTCTCACAAGATCTCATGGTTTTATAAGGGAAAACCCCTTTCACTTGATTCTCATTCTTTTGGCCTGTCACCATGTAAGACGTGCCTTTGTTCTTCCTTCACCTTCCACCATGATTGTGAGGCCTCCCCAGCCAGGTGGAACTGTGAGTCTATTAAACCTCTTTCCTTTATAAATTGCCCGGCCTCCGGTATGTCTTTATTAGCAGCATGATAACAAACTAATATAGACAGGGAGGGCTGGAATGTGGAGGGAGGGTATGCTTTTAAATAATGCAGTTGGCCACACAGTGGCTCATGCCTGTGATCCCAGCACTTTGGAAGGCCGAGGTGGGCAGATCACTTGAGCTCAGGAGTTCAAGTAGCCTGGCCAACATGGTGAAACTCAATCTCTATTAAAAATACAAAAATTAGGCTGGGCATGGTGGCTTACACCTATAATCCCAACACTTTGGGAGGCCAAGGCAGGTGGATTGCCTCAGGTCAAGAGTTCGAGACAAGGCCAGGCGCGGTGGCTCAAGCCTGTAATCCCAGCACTTTGGGAGGCCGAGATGGGCGGATCACGAGGTCAGGAGATCGAGACCATCCCAACATGGGCTAACATGGTGAAACCCCGTCTCCACTAAAAAATACAAAAAACTAGCCGGGCGAGGTGGCGGGCGCCCGTAGTCCCAGCTACTCGGGAGGCTGAGGCAGGAGAATGGCATAAACCCGGGAGGCGGAGCTTGCAGTGAGCTGAGATCCGGCCACTGCACTCCAGCCTGGGCGTGGTGAGACTCCGTCTCAAAAAAAAAAAAGAGTTCGAGACCAGCCTGGCTAACATGGTGAAACCTTGTCTCTACTAAAAATACAAAATTAGCAGGGCATGGTGGCGTCGCCTGTAGTCCCAACCCCTGCAGGCCACTTTGGGAGGAGCCAAAATGCAGAGTGGATTACCTGAGAGTCAGGATTTCAGGGTTAGCCTGGCTAATGTGCCAGAACCCATCTCTACTAAAAATGCAAAATTGGCTGGCGTGGTGGCATGCCTGTAGTCCCAGCTACTCGAGGAGAGGCAGAGGCAGAGGAATGCGCCAGATCCAGGAGGTGGAGTGCCTCCTGGAGTGCAGTCAGGCAGAGATCGTGCCACTGCTCAGCCTGGGCAACAGAGCAAGACTCCATCTCAAAAAAAAAAAAAAAAAAAAAAAAATTAGCAGAATAGGTGGTAGGTGCCTATAATCCCAGCCAGGAGGCTAAGGCAGAATCATTTGAACCTGGGAGACAGAGGCAGCAGTGAGCCAAGATCATGTCACTGTGCTCCAGCCTGGGCAACAGAGTGAGTGAGACTCCATCTCAAAATAAATAAACAAACAAATAGATAGATAAATAATGTGATCAGGGAAAGTCTTCCTTAGAAGATCATCTTTTAGTAAAGGCCTGCAGGAGATTAGGAAGTGTAGAGGGTTGAATGGTGGCCCTGAAAAGATGCATCCACATCCTATTACCCAAAACCTATGAATGTAACCTTATTTAATAAAAGGTCTTTGAAGATGTCGTTAAGGATCTCAAGATGAGATCATCCAGGATTATTCACGTGGGCCTTAAGTTCAGTGACAAGTATCTCATAAGAAAAACACACAGAGGGGTGGGCGCGGTGGCTCACGCCTGTAAGGAGGCCGAGGCAAGGGATCACCTGAGGTCAGGACTTCAACACAAGCCTGACCAACATGGTAAAACCCCAGCTCTACTAAAAATACAAAAATTAGCCAGGCATGGTGGTGCGAGCCTGTAGTCCCAGCTACTCCGGAGGCTGAGGCATGAGAATCGTTTGAACCCAGGAGGTGGAGGTTGCAGTGAGCTGAGATCGCAACACTGCACTCCAGCCTGGGCGACAGAGCAAGACTTCATCTTTAAAAACAAAAACAAAACCAAAACAAAAAAACCACCACACGCACAGAGATACACAGAAAGGTGAAGACCAGGTAAAGATGGAGGCAGAGATTGAAGTGATGCAGCCACAAGCCAAGGAACACTTGGAGCCACCTGAAGCTGGAAGGGACAAGGAACGATTCTCCCCTAGAGACTTCAGAGGAAGTGTGGCCCTTGATCTAGGAATTTGGGGCTCCAAAACTGAGAATAAATTTCTGTTCTTAAGTCACCAAGTTTGTGGTAGTTTGACATGGCAGCCTGCCTTAGTCCCTTTGTGTGGTCATGGGGGATTACCTGAGGCTGGGTAATTTATTGAGAAAAGAGGTTTATTAGGCTGACACTTCTGCAGGCTGTACCAGAAGCATGGCACTGGCCTCTGCTCAGCGTCTGGGGAGGGCTTTGTGCTGCTTCCACTTATGGCAGAAGTCTAAGAGGAGCCAGCATACAGAGATCACGTGGTGAGAGTGAAACGGAGAAAAAGAGGCGGAGGCGCCCAACTCTTCTCAACAAGCGCTTCTCACGGGAACTGAATGAGAACTCACCCGCTTCCATGAGAATGGCACCAAGCCAGGCCAGCGACAGTGGCTCATGCCTGTAATCCCAGCACTTTGGGAGGCCAAGACAGGCGGATCACAAGGTCAGGAGATCAAGACCATCCTGGTTAACACAGTGAAACCCTGTCTCTACTAAAAATACAGAAAAATTAGCCAGGCATGGTGGCAGGAGCCTGTAGTCCCAGCTACTCGGGAGGCTGAGGCAGGAGAGTGGCGTGAACCCAGGAGGCGGAGCTTGCAGTGAGCCGAGATCGCGCCACTGCACTCCAGCCTGGGCGACAGAGCAAGACTCCATCCCAAAAAAAAAAAAAAAAAAGAATGGCACCAAGCCATTCACGAGGGATCAAACCCTGTGATCCAAACACCTCCCACCAGGCCTTAACCTCCAGCATTAGGGATCAGATTTCAACATGAGACTAGGTAGGGCCAAATAATCCATACCCAAACCACAGCACAGTCCTGGAAACGAATGTGGATTTTGGTACTAGGAGTGGGTTGCTACTGTAACAAATACCTAAAATGAGTAAATAGCTTTGGAATTGGATAATGGGTAGAGGCTGGAAGAATTTGGAGGTACATGATAGAAAAAAGCCTACATTGCCTTAAGTAGACTGCTGGTAAAAATATCTATCTATATATATAGATATTAAAGATACTGATGTTGGCTGGGTGCAGTGGCTCATGCCTATAATCTCAGCACTGTGGGAGCCTGAGACAGGCAGATCACTTGAGGTCAGGAGTTTGAGACCAGCCTGGCCAACATGGTGAAACCCCATCTCTACTAAAAATACAAAAATTAGCTGGGTGTGGTGGGGGCACATGTAATCCCAGCTACTGGGGAGGCTGAGGCAGAGGCTGAGATCACATCACTGCACTCCAGCCTGGGCAACAGAGTGAGACTTTGTCTCCAAAATAAAATGAAATAAAAATAAATAAAGATTCTGGGTGGGTGCAGTGGCTCACGCTTGTAATCCCAGCACTTTGGGGGGCCGAGGTAGGTGGATCACAAGTTCAGGAGTTCAAGACCAGCCTGATCAACACAGTGAAACCCTGTCTCTACTAAAAATACAAAAAAGTATCCGGGAGTAGTGGCGGGCTCCTGTAATCCCAGCTGCTCGGGTGGCTGAGGCAGGAGAATCACCTGAACCTAGGAGGCAGAGGTTGCAGTGAGCTGAGATGGAACCACTACACTCCATCCTGGGTGCCAGAGCTAGACTCCATCTCAAAAAAAAAAAAAGAAAAAAAAAAAGAAAAGAAAAGATGCTGATGTTGAGGGCTCAGAAGGAAATTAGGAGCATGGAAGAGAAAACTTCCATAAGCGCAAATAATATATAGTTATGAACAGAATGTTGGTAGAAATATGAACATTAAAGGCATTTCTGGTGAGAGTTCAGAAGGAAAAGAGGAACATCGTTTTGTTCTGTTTTGGTTTGTTTTGTTTTTGAGACAGTCTTGCTCTGTTGTCCAGGCTGGTGTGCACAGTGGTGTGATCGCAGCTCACTGCAGCCTCAACCTCCTGGGCTCAAGCAATCCTCCCACCTCAGCTTTCTGAGTAGCTGGGACTACAGGCACAAACCACCATGCCTGGTTAATTTTTTATTTTTTGTAGAGAGAGTCTCCCTATTTTGCCCAGGCTGGTCTTGAACTCCTGGCCTCAAGCAGTCCTCCCACCTTAGCCTCCCAAAGTGCTGGGATTATAGGCAAGAGCCACTGTGCCCAGCTAAGAAATGAGAAACATGTTATTGAAAACTGGAGGAGGCCGGGCACGGTGGCTCAAGCCTGTAGTCCCAGCACTTTGGGAGGCCGAGACAGGCAGATCACGAGGTCAGGAGATTGAGACTATCCTGGCTAACATGGTGGAACCCCGTCTCTACTAAAAGATACAAAAAACTAGCCAGGCGAGGTGGTGGTCGCCTGTAGTCCCAGCTACTCGGGAGGCTGAGGCAGGAGAATGGCATAAACCCGGGAGGCGGAGCTTGCAGTGAGCTGAGATCCGGCCACTGCACTCCAGCCTGGGTGACCAAGCGAGACTCTGTCGCAAAAAAAAAAAAAAAAAGAAAGAAAACTGGAGGAAAGGAGATCCTGTTTATATGGTGACAGAAAACTTGGCTGAAGTGTGTTTTACTGTTGTGTGGAAAGTAGAACTTGTTAAGCAATGAACTTAGTGAGGAGAATTCCAAGCAAAGTGTTAAAGGTATGGCCTGATTTCTCCTTGTGGCTTCAAATATGAGACGAAAGACATAAACTAAGGAAGGAATTGTTAAACAAAAAGGAAACAGTGCTTGTGGATTTAAAAGTTTCTTGGCCTATCCAGATTGCAAAGGATGTTAAAATGAGGAAATTTACTGTTGGAAAAGCGTGCTGCAGAGAGAGAGACAAAAATGTATCTAGAGAACTTTGTGCTGAAGAGATTAAGTATGTGACTTATGCATTTACTCAACCATTTTCACAGAAGCCAGGGATAAAATAGAGATGAACTCAACCAGGAAATATATGTGGAGGTGCCTCTTGTCTAATGGCATGAATCCCTATTAAATACATGGGAGACCCACAAGGTTTTTGAAAGTATTATACCAGCAGAAACAATGCCAGCTTAGACTGAAAGAGATGGAGACAAGACAAAATGAAAGAAGGCTATCGGACCCGCAAAATTCTACAGACAGCAACTGGGCTAGACAGGGCTGCTGAGAGTGGATCATTGAGCCGAAGAGAATCATCCTCAGGCCTTGGAACTTATCAGAATTGGCCCTGATGGATTTTGGACTTGCCTGGGACTCATAACCTTTATACTCCTTCTGCTTTCTCCATTTCGGAATGGAAATATCTGTCGTATGCCTGTCCCCCATGATATTTTGGAAGCATGTAATTTTTTTCCTAGTTTCATACGTCCATAGGTGGAGAGGAATTTTGCCTTAGGATAGAACATATCCCAGTTCTCACCCATTCCTAATTAACTAATGAGATAAGGGACTTTTTTGAGATAATTATCTTTAGATGAAATTTTGGATTTGAGTTAATACTGTAATGGGCCCACATGTGGTGGCTCACACCTGTAATTCCAGCAGTTTGGGAGGTCAAGGTGGGTGGATCACCTGAGATCAGAAGTTCGAGACCAGCCTGGCCAACACGGTGAAACCCCGTCACTACTACGAATACAAAAATTAGCGAGGTGTGGTGGCACATGACTGTAATCTCAGCTACTTAGAAGGCTGAGGCAGGAGAATCACTTGAACCCGGGAGGTGGAGTTTGTAGTGAGCCGAGATCATGCCACCACACTCCAGCCTGGGAAAAAAGAGTGAAACTTCATCTGAAAACAACAACAACAGCAACAACAACAAACTAATGGATGGAGACTTAGGGGATGTTGTGATGGGGTCAGTGTATTTCACTCATGAATTTGGGGGCACTTGAGAATGGACTGTGGTGGGTTGGATGGCGGCCCCCAAAAAGATATGTCAGTGTCCTAGTCCCCAAAACCTTTGAATGCAATCTTATTTGGGAAAAGAGTTCTTGTAGTTAAGGATCTCTAGATGATAGATTATCCAGGTGAACTCTAATCCAACAACAAGTGTCATTATAAGAAACACACAAAGGAAAGACAGATGGAGAGGAGAGGGCCATGTGAAGACAGAGGCAGCCATAAGCCAAGGAACATGGAGCTACCAGAAGCTGGAAGATGCTGGAATTCTCCCTTGGAGCCTTTGGAAGGGGAGTGATTTTGGAACTCTGGACTCCAGAACTGTAAAAGAATGAAATTATTTTGTTTGAGCCACCACGTTTGTGTCATTTGTTATGGCAGCCGTGGGAGACTAATACAGGAAGAAAATAATGTGGCCCTCTGGGGAGGAATGTTCCAGGAAGAGGGACTGGCATGGCCAGAGGCCCTGAGGCAGGGATTGTGCTTGGTGAGTTATGGAAAAACGAGGAGCCACAGCAGCTGGAGCTGATTGAACGGTGACAGTGGTGGGGAGTGAGGTCAGAGCAGCTGCAGCGAACCAGATGATGTGAGATCCTGTAGAGCCTTGTTGGCTTTTACCTGGAGTGAGGTACGGCAGATGAGTGACACGGTTGGACTTTCAGTTTAAATAAACAAAGGAATAAATGAGTGCACGGCAGCCACCCCATCACATCCCAGTTATGTCCCCGTCTGTCTACCCTGCTAAACTATGGGTGCTCTGAGGGCAGGGACTATGCCTTAAGATTTTTTCTTTTGCATCCTTAGGGTCCAACACTATACAATCAAAGTGCTCCTACAAACCAATAAGAAAAAGAAATAGGCAAAAGAAAAAGAAATTCAAGTGTCTAACAAACATGAAAAGAGGCTGGCTCGGCCGGGTGCGGTGGCTCATGCCTGTAATCCCAGCACTTTGCGAGGCTGAGACGGGTGGATCACGAGGTCAGGAGATCAAGCCCATCCTGGCTAACACGGTGAAACTCCGTCTCTACCAAAAATACAAAAAATTAGCCGGGTGTGGTGGCGGGCGCCTGTAGTCCCAGCTACTCGGGAGGCTGAGGCAGGAGAATGGTGTGAACTGGGAGGCGGAGCTTGCAGTGAGCTGAGATCAGGTCACTGCACTCCCACCTGGGCAACAGAGCCAGACTCTGTCTCAAAAAAAAAAAAAAAAAAAATGAAAAGAGGCTGGCTCAATTATATTCCTAGAGAAATTGCATCCCAAGAGACACAAAAACATGTGCTCACAAAAAGACTTGTATATGAATGTGCTTATAGCAGCTTTATTAATAATAAGTAAAAATGTAAGCAGACTAGGTGTCCATTGACAAGAGAATGAATAAACAATGTGTCTATCTATACAGTGAAACACTGTTTAACAATAGTAGTTAACTATTGCAATGACTATCACAAATGGATAAACCTCACAGACATAATGTCGAATGAAAGAAGCCAGACAAACAGGCACAAGTGGCATGATTCCATTTATGGGAAGTTTCAGAATAGGCAAAACTATGATGAAAACGTAAGAGCAATCAGGTATTCCTGATTGCCTCAGGACAGTGGTGGGTTAGATATTGACTAGATAGCAGGTGGTGGGGATGCAGTTTTCTGGGGATCGTGTTCTATATCATGACAGGGAACTGGGTTACACAGGTGTATGCATTTGTCATCACTAATCAAATGACACACTTAAGATTGTTATATTACCAGACCAGGCGTGGTGACTCATGCCTGTAATCCCAGCACTTTGGGAGGCCAAGGTGGGAGGATTGCTTAAAGCCAAGAGTTCGAGACCAACCTGGGCAACATAGTGAGATCCCGTCTCAAAAAAAAAAAAAAATTGTTACATTACCATATGTAAAATTTACCTGGGGTGGGGGAAGAACTATGAACAAATATTCAATTCTAGTGAATAATATGCATGCCCAAGTGTTTAGGGACGAAGTGTCTGATGTCTGTAATTTACAGTGAAATATACATTTAAAAAATAGGGATGGACAGATAGATATGTGCTAAAGCAAATCTAGTAAAATATTAGTTGCAGAACCCATATGGTGGGTAGATGGGTGTTCACTGTACAATTTTTTTTTTTTCTTTGAGACAGAGTCTCACTGCCGTCGCCCAGGCTGGAGTGCAGTGGTGTGATCATGGCTCACTGCATGACTGCAGCCTGAACTCCCCGGACTCAGATGATTCTCCTACCACAGCCTCCCTGGTAGCTGGGACTACAGGCACACGCTACCACTCCTGGCTAATTTTCTGTGTTTTTAGTAGAGACAGGGATTTGCCACATTGCCCATGCTGGTCTCGAACTTGTGGGCTCACATGATCCATCTGCCTCAGCCTCCCAAAGTACTGAGATCACAGGCATGAGCCACTGTGCCCAGCCCATTGTACAATTCTTTCCACTTTTCTACATGCTGAAAATTTTCATAATGAAGCACTGGGAAAAAACACGAGGCTCAGTGATCAAGGATGTGCAAATTACAAGACACTACGTTCCATGCACTGGATTGCCAAAACTGTAAAAAACTAGTGGTATGCAGTGTATGCAAGGGTGTGGGCATTGTCCTATACTATAGATGACGGGGCCTGTGGCGATGGTCCCCCTGAAGTCAGTGGCTCTAATCTTGTGTGCTTCCTTCCTGTCCCCTCCTGTCCTGAGCATCCCCTGCTTTACATACCATGTATACAATGTCGCATCCTGTTTTCCCCTCAGTGTTACAGTCTCTATCAGCATTTATTTCCCTACTGCTTTAAAAATTATTTGTAAACATGGTACTTAAAAGAAAACAGGTATTGTAGGATTCCGGTGTTGTTTTTTTCTTTAAAAATATTATTATTATTATTATTATTATTATTATTATTATTATTATGAGACACTCTTGCTCTGTTGCTCAGGCTGGAATGCAGTAGCATGATCATAGCTCACTGCAGCCTCTATCTCCTGGGCTCAAGTGATCCTCCCATCTCAGCCTCCCAAGTAGCCAGGACTCCAGGTGCACCTCACCACACCCAGCCTTTTTTTCTTTTTTTTTTTTTCCTTTTTTAAAATGATTACAAAGTTCACTGTAGAAAATTTAGGAAGTCCAGAAAAGCACAAAGAAGAAAGTAATAATCCCCACTACCTTGACATGTGACGCTTCTCCTTCCTGCCTTTTCCGTGCACATGCATGTATACACACACGAACACAGATTGCTGTTTGTACTTTTTTTTTTTTTTTTAATGGAGTCTCACTCTGTCATCCAGGCTGGAATGCAGTGGTGTGATCTCGGCTCATTGCAACCTCTGCCTCCCGGGTTCAAGCAATTCTTCTGCCTCAGCCTCCTGAGTAGCTGAGATTACAGGCATTTGCCACCAAGCCCGGCTAATTTTTTTGGTATTTTTTAGTACAGACAGGATTTCACCATATTGGCCAGGCTGGTCTTGAACTCCTGATCTTGTGATCCGCCCACTTCAGCCTCCCAAACTGCTGGGATTATAAGCATGAGCCACCGCGCCCAGCCTGTTGTTTGCATTTTAACAGCATTGGGATCCTATAGGACTTTGTGTTTTGTTACTTGCCTATTTAATAGAATTTTTCTAGAGCATAGTTTTATAGGCTACCTGGTTCTCTATTGAGGGACTACATTATGCCTCTGTTGTTGGGGTCCAGGGAGGGTCAGTTTGGGGCTTACTGTGCCCTTGGGGAGCCCTGGTTAGAGACAGGTCCACAGACACAGACTTTAGAGGTGTGCAGGCCCCTGGGCTTGGAAGGCCTGGCAGAAGCACTCACTGACCCTGGAGGGGGTTCATCCATTCCCTGGCCCCCACCTGGCTACCGCAGCAGCTCCCACCAGTGCCTGGTGCCAGGGCTCAGCTGGGAACCGAGCGGATAATCGCTGTCCCCTCAGTGGGACCCTGCCTGTCCCGGCTCGTCCTGGGCTGTCCTGAGCTGCCCTCACTGGGCTGGGTGGGGTGAGGCTGGGCCTTAAGTCCCCCTGAGAGCTGTGGGAAGAGCTGGTGCCTGGGGCCAGCAAACAGGAGTCCTGCTTCAGCAAGGCATTTGGCCCAAGAAGTATCCTCAGTCCGGCCCTCAGCCCGGAGGAAACCCCTGCACAGCAGGGCTCATTGTGTTTCAGGATTTCCCGTTTCCTGACCGCCTAACCTATTTATGGGCCACAATGGATGCTTCCCCAGGGAGACCCCTACTGTACTCAGGCCCATTTTCAGGAGGCCTCTGGACCCAGCCACATCTCATAGGTCCAGCCTGGGCTTGGCCCGGGGCAGGGACAGTCAATGGGTGTCACCTCGTGATAATTCCATCAGTAGATAGAACCTGCCAGGGCGCAACGTTGAGGATTCTGAGGCTCTGTCTGGGCTCAACAAGAAAGAGTGTGACGGTCCATCAGCCGCGACTGTGTGTGTGCAAGACAGAGGGGTGGTGGGTGGTGTGAACTCACAGCTCCTGGCTTACATGGTGAAGGCATTCTCTCTCTGTGCTGGCACTAAATTCCTTATTTCTGAGACAGAGTCTTGCTCTGTCACCCAGGCTGGACTGCAGTGGCGCAATCTCGGCTCACTGCAACTTCCACCTCCCTGGTTCAAGTGATTCTCCTGCCTCAGCCTCCTGAGTAGCTGGGAGTACAGGCTGACACACACCTGGCTAATTTTTGTATTTTTAGTAGAGATGGGGTTTCGCCATGTTGGCCAGCCGGGTCTCAAACTCCTGACCTCAAGTGATCCACCCACCTCAGTCTCCCAAAGTGCTGGGATTACAGGTGTGAGCCACCACGCCTGGCCTAATTTTTGTAGTTTTTAGTAGAGGCAGGGTTTCACTATGTTGACCAAGCTCATGTCAACTCTTGGCCTTAAATGATCCACCCACCTCAGCCTCCCAAAGTGCTGGGATTACTGGCTTGAGCCACAGTGCTCAGCCTAAATTCCTTTTTAATCTCATCTCCTACCTCCCTTCCATATCCCTGCCCTCCAGCCACAGGTCCAATCTCTTCCTGTCTGTGCCCTGCCTCTCCCTGTCTCAGGCCCTTTGCTCAGGCTGCTCCTTTTCCTAACCTGTCTTCCCCTCATCTTCAGCAATTACAGCAGGCAGCTTTATCTAACGCAGCAGGCAACTTTCAACTGAGCAATTCCTTTTTTTTTTTTTTTTTTTTTTTTTGAGATGGAGTTTCACTCTTGTTGCCCAGACTGGAGTGCAATGGCATGATCTTGGCTCGCTGCAACCTCCGACTTCCAGGTTCAAGCAATTCTCCTGCTTCAGCCTCTGGAGTAGCTGGGATTACATGCATGAGCCACCAAGCCCAGCTAATTTTGTATTTTTAGTAGAGACAGGGTTTCTTCATGTTGGTCAGGCTGGTCTCGAACTCCCAACCTCAGGTGATCTGCCTGCCTCAGCCTCCCAAAGTGCTGGGATTACAGGCATGAGCCGCTGCACCTGGCCATTTTTTCTTTTTCTTTTTCTTTTTTTTTTTTTTAAGCTGGTCAGGTGAAGCAGTGAGAGAAGAGAAGGAACAAAGAAATCTGCTACTGGTTGTGACTGATTAGTTGTAAACACCACTGGACTTGGACCAGCCCACTGGGCAATTCTTACTGAACCTTCAAGACCCAAATTCAAATGTCACCTTTTCTGGGAGGCTTTCCTGTGCCCTCAAGATTGGGCCACACTCTCCACTATCTCTTTTTTTTTTTTTTTTTTTTTTTTTTTTTTGAGACAGAGTCTTGCTCAGTCACCCAGGCTGGAGTGTAGTGGCGGGATCTTGGCTCACTGCAAGCTCCGCCTCCCAGGTTCACGCTATCCTCCTGCCTCAGCCTCCTGAGTAGCTGGGACTACAGGTGCCCGCCACCACACCCGGCTAATTTTTTTTGTATTTTTAGTAGAGACGGGATTTCACCATGTTAACCAGGATGGTCTCGATCTCCTGACCTTGTGATCTGCCCTCCTTGGCCTCCCAAAGTGCTGGGATTACAGGTGTGAGCCATTGTGCCCTGTCACTCCCCACCATCTCTGATGTACATTCACTGGGAGAGATCGCCAAGTTTGCGGGCATCAAGTCCCCTAGAAACAGAGCCAGAGATGGGAATTATTGTGCAGGAGTTTTACTGCGATCTCAAGAAAACTGTAAGAGTGAGAAGCAGGGCAGGGCTGGGCCAAGATGTGGTTTTGGGAGAAATCTTGCCCCAGCCTGATCTGAAGGGGAGTTTCAGGGCACGAATGGCACCAAAGAGGCTGTGAAATCAAGAGGCAAGGGGACTAGGCTGCTCTACACCCCCACCCCGCACCCCCACCCAACCCACACTGCTGGCCTTCAACCATCGCTCATAACCTCCTGGGCAGGTCCAGTAGCACGGCTCCCATCAACCAAAGGCGTCCTCTGGAGAGCTTCGAGCTCCTGGCAGCTCACAGCTGCAGCGGCTGAGGGAAGGGGGCACCAACCCGGGGAGCTGGGGGCAGTGTCCGTGTCCCCGCCAAGTGTCAACTTCCCAGGGCAGGTACGGTGTCCGCAGAGCTCAGACTGGGCACCAGAAAGCACAGAGTTTAGCGTCTGATGAGCTAAGCTGAGTCCAGGGAAGGCAACAGCTTTGGGGCTGCTATTGAAACTGCCTTTACAAAATTAATGACTGAGACAGTGAAACAGATCTAACTTAACTGACTCCATCTTGCTTCTAACCTCTAAGCTGTCCTTGTTCATTCCTGGGCGTAGGCTGAACTAACTTTGGGAGAAACTTAGTTCATAGTTTATAGTTTAAACAAAGACGGTAACAGCACTTTCCCAAAACAGACCTCCTTCTTGCCTGGGGACTAGCTTGCCTTTGTAGGACTAACATTAGCCACAAGATTAGAAATTATGGTTTAGGAGTCATGCAGCTGGAGATTCTGACAAGATTCTGACCTTCCCTAATCTGCTCTGTGCTTGAGATATTTTGCAGACTCTGCACTTGATGGATCAATTGGCACCACCCAGATCAGTAAACTGGCTCATCTGATCTGATCCCTATGATTTCATCCCTGACCAATCAGCACTCCTGGCTCACTGGCTTCCCCCACCCACCAAGTTATCCTTAAAAACTCTGCTTCCCAAATGCTCGGGGAGACTGATTTGAGTAATAATAAAACTCTGATCTCCCGCACAGCTGGCTCTGTGTGAATTACTCTTTCTCTATTGCAATTCCCCTGTCTTAATTAATTAGCTCTGTCTAGGCAGCAGGCAAGGTGGACCCCTTGGAAAGTTACAGTACTGGCTGACTCTGTGGCTGGTGGAGGCCCCCTTCCACCCTAGTACCTTCCCAGCAAGCCTGGGGCCTCATCTTGTGGCTGCATCCCATCCTCCCTGCCCTTGGTTGTGCTGGCCAGCCTGGCTCTGTGAAGGCCGTGGACCTCTGGGCAGATGTTTTGGTTCTGGATCTTTCCCGGGCCCCGGCCACCTTCCACTCCCCTCCGTGCCTTAGGCATCATCCCTAAACAAGTCACCTCTAGACTGGCACACAGCTCCCCAAAACCCCTCCTCCTGGAAGCCTCCCCACATTGGCTCAGCCAAGGGACGGCTCAGCTCCATTCCCTGCCCCAGTGACAGCTTTAGGGTTTACACCATAGAAGACTATGCGTATGCAGGAGCCTCAATATTAGAAGTTTCAAAATAGTTTAAAAGGCATTTTTCTGGGTCACCCATTTTTACAACCATACACTGCAAAGGTAGATAGCCCTGCTGTGGCCACGCAAGGTGGTTAGGCCGGCCCACCTGGGGTGTGCTGGCCCGTGAGGCCGGTGTCGGGCAGGGGCAGCAACCGCGCAGCATCCTCTGACACAATCCGTGTGGCGCTGGCCGGTTGTTACATGGGCTTGCAGGGATAATGGCTGTTGAGAGGCCGCATGGCCCCGGGCAGATATATATCACTGGCCTAAGCATTGCCTTTTGATATTTACAGTGCTCATTTGAAGTCTAGGTCTGTAAAATTCAGAAATATGTTTTCTTTTCTTTTCTTTTCTTTTCTTTTCTTTTCTTTTCTTTTCTTTTCTTTTCTTTTCTTTTCGATATGGAGTCTGGCTCTGTCGCCCAGGCTGGAGTGCAGTGGCGCAATCTCGGCTTACTGCAACATCCACCTCCTGGGTTCGAGCAATTCTTTTGTCTCAGCTTCCCAAGTAGCTGGGATTTCAGGTGCCCACCACCACACCCAGCTACATTTTTTTTTTTAAGTAGAGACAGGGTTTCGCCATGTTGGCCAGGCTGGTCTCGAACTCCTCACCTCAAGTGATCTGCCTGCCTCAGCCTCCCAAAGTGCTGGGATTACAGGTGTGAGCCACCACGCCCGGCCCAGAAATATGTTTCATCATGGAAATAAGGACTACATGATAACAGATCTAGTCTTCATGAGCCTGTTTCACCTTCTAGGACCTGGGCCAGACACTGGCCCTTAGTACATATCAAGAAGTGAATGGACAGGTGAGTGAGTGAGTGGGTGAGTGGATTCACAGGTGAGTGGATGGATGAATGTGTGGATGTGAATCAATGGATAACAGCCTGCTTTACAAATGAAGAAACAGGTTCTAAGAGGTAGTGTTGCTTGCTCGAAATCACAAGTAAGTGGCAGAATCAGGATTCCAATTTAGTTCTATGGAGTCCAGAGCTGAAATCAATCAACATAATGAATCAATGCAATCCTTTCTTATCTTTATGGCACCTGCAACCTCGCCAGATAAACCCTAACCTGTGGGGTGTACCAGTATAGCGAGAAGAGGAGAAAAAACCTCTGGGGCAGGGGAGTGGTGGATTGGACTCAGGGAAAAGGCAATAATGGGTAAGGCGACACTATTCTTTTTTGGGGGGAGGGGGTTTGTGTTTTTGGTTTTTTTTTTGAGACCGAGTCTCATACTGTTGCCAGGCTAGAGTGCAATGGTGCAATCTCGGCTCACTGCAATGTCTGCCTTCCAGGTTCAAGCAATTCTCCTGCCTCAGCCTCCCGAGTAGCTGGGATTACAGGCGCCTGCCACCACATCTGGCTAATTTTTTGTTTTGTTTTGTTTTTGTATTTTTAGTAGAGATGGGGTTTCACTCTGTTGGCCAGGTTGGTCTCGAACTCCTGACCTCATGATCCGCCCATCTCGGCCTCCCAAAGTGCTGAAATTACAGGCATGAGCCACTGCACCTGGCCCTTGGGCACCACTGTTCTTGCCACTTCCTGCTGGCCTAGCATCCCCCCGACCCCCAGTGGTGCTGGGTTGGCTTCCAGCCAGACCAACCAAGGGGCTGGTTTCAAGTACCTAGGTTTACACGATAGAAGACGGCGTATGCAGGAGCCTCAACATCAGAAGTTTCAAAATAGTTTAAAAGGAGTTTTTCTGGGTCACCCATTTTTACAACCATACACCATAAAGGGAGGTGGACCTGCTGTGGCTGTGCAATGCAATGAGGCTGGCCCACCTGGGGCGTGCTGGCCCGTGAGGCCTGTGTCAGGCACAGGGCACTAATGTCCCAGCGGTCCTCTGACACCCTCCATGTGGTGCTGGTTGGAAGTTATGGGCTTGCTGTTGAGAGGCTGCGTGCCCCTGGGCAAATATACATTATTAACCGTGGTGTTTATACTGGGAGGAGCGGGCAGACATGGGGGCTGGGGAAGGCCTGGGTCCCTCAGAGCAGCCTATGGGATCCATGAATCCCAACAGGGATCCATACGCAGGGGCAGGGAGGGATGTCCGGGAACCTCAGCTTCTCCCTGCAGCTGAGCCCCCCATTTGAGGAGGGCAGGGAAATGGCGGTGGGGCTTGGGGACGGCGGAGGAGAAAGAGGAAGGGGGGTGTGTCTATGCTGACAGCCCCTCCAGGAGCCAATCTGCCTGGGAAAAGGAAGGGAGAAAAACAGCTCATTCCTGGACCACCAGGCAAGGGGGCTGGAGCCCCAGCTCTGGCTGGATGTACTTTGCAACCTTAAGCACTAGGCCTGGGGCCTCGGGGTTAACCAAATGAATGACAAGGGGTTGGACCAGGTGACCTGATGAGATTTTTTGGCCTGGGACAACCTGCTGAACATCCCTGAGTCAAGGAAGGGCCTCAGGCCCTACAGGCAGAGGAGGAGCAGCTAATTGCCCAGGGGACAGGAACTGAATCCCAGAGCCTGGAGGGAGGATGAGGTGGTCAGGCCTCGGTGTGACCTGGGGCAGCAGCGCAGGGTTGGGAGAGATGCCCTGAAGTGAGGCAGACCGGGGTTCTGGTCTCAAGTCAGCTACTTGCCAGCTGCAAGCCACTTTACACCCCTGAGCCTCAGACTCCCCACATGGGATGAAGGGACAATAGCCGTACCTGCTTCGAAGGTTGCTATGAACACTGTTGATAGCCAGGAGGACTGAGACCTGTTCCTGCCCTTTCCACCTTGGCTTCCCTGTGACACATCAGCCCTAGGGAAACAGGGCCAGTGCCACCCCACATGCAGGTGGCAAAACTGAGAGGCTCCAGGGGGTGGATTCAGGCCGGTTTCCTTCCGCCTTTATGCACACTGCTTCTCTCCAGCGTCCACTACAGGTGATGGCCACGCTACTCCCATGTCCTCACATGCACCTGGGTTATGTCAGCGGCAGCCATGCGTGCACATGCACTCTCACACACTCACACTCAAACACACACGCACACTCACAAGCACACATGCACACTCACACTCAAACACACATGCACACTCAAAGACACATGGATACTCACACTCAAACACACACATTCACACTCAAACACACATGCACACACAAACACACATTCCCTCATGCACACACACTCACACATTCCCTCACACTCACACATTTACTCTCACACATGCACACACACTCATACACTCTCACACACACATATTCACACACATTCTCACACACACTCTCATACACTCACACACATACACTCTCACACACCCCTGCCCTGCCCGCAGGCGCCTGGGGTTGGGCAGTGCTAAGGGTGGGAGTTGGGAGAAGAGCATGGTTTTTCCAGCTGCTGGGCTCCTTCTGCCAGAAAGTGAGGGAGGAAGAAATGGAGGCGGCGGCGGGAGGGGAAGGGTGGGAGTGGGGTGGAGTGGGGGAGGTGGCACTGGCTGGCCGTTCCGTGGAAAGATCACTTTTTCCCTGGAAACACTCCACGGGTTCCAGCCCTCCACCCTCTCCTCCAGCTGCCTTTTCCTGCCTTTCCTGGAACAAAGGCTGGGGGTGGGGAGGAGGAGGCCACAGGGCCCACCTGGACATGGACACGCAGCGACATCACCCCCCAGGCTTGAGTTGCAGAGCCCCCACCCTGCCCTGTCATTAAACCCAGGCCACTAACCACAACTCTGCCTTACGGAGGGAAACTGAGGCACAGAGCAGAAAACCCACCTTCCCCATGGGGTGCCATCAACCCCAAGAAACACCATGCAGCCTGTGCCCTTTGAGAGGTCATGGTGGCCAGTCCCTTGCCTCGGGTAAGGCCAGGGCTCCTAGGAGGAGACCCCTTCCCTGTGGGACTGTTCTGCTGCTTATTTTATTTTATTTTTGTAGAGACAGGATCTCATTATATTGCCCAGGCTGGTCTTAAACTCATGGGCTTAAGCAATCCTCCTACCTCAGCCTCCCAAAGTGCTGGGATGAGTGTGAGTACAGGCGTGAGCCACAGCACCCAGCCCATGCTCTGCTGTTTAATCAAGAAGTTCCTGCTGTGTCCTACCAGGTCTTCTGGTTGTAGCTCATCCCCACTTTCTCCTCTGGGAGGTGGGAAACAGACCCACCCAAGGCCTGTCCCAGCCGCCCTCCCTGGCCTGTGAGCCTGGGCCGTGTGTGGAAGACAGGGCAGCGGGAGAACTGGGGAGAAGGCCTCTGCCTTGTGCTCCACCTGGCTCTAGCCTAGGCTTTCTCATCCCTTCTTTCTCTCCCTCCCCTCCTACTTCCCGTGTCTACTAAAAATACAAAAATTAACTGGGCGTGCACATTGCCAAGACAATCATAAGCTAAAAGAACAAAGCTGGAGGCATCATGCTACCTGACTTCAAACTATACTACAAGGCTACAGTAACCAAAACAGCATGGTACTGGTACCAAAGCAGATATATAGACCAGTGGAACAGAACAGAACCCTCAGAAATAATACCACACATCTACAACCATCTGATCTTTGACAAACCTGACAAAAAAAAGAAAGGGGAAAAGGATTCCCTGTTTAATAAATGGTGCTGGGAAAACTGGTAAGCCATATGTAGAAAGCTGAAACTGGTTCCCATCCTTACACCTTATAAAAAATTATTTCAAGATGGATTAAAGACTTAAATGTTAGACCTAAAACCACAAAAACCCTAGAAGAAAACCTAGGCAATACCATTGAGGACATAGGCATGGGCAAGGACTTCATGTCTAAAACACCAAAAGCAATGGCAACAAAAGCCAAAACTGACAAATCGGATCTAATTAAACTAAAGAGCTTCTGTACAGCAAAAGAAATTACCATCAGAGTGAACAGGCATCCTACAGAATGGGAGAAAATTTTTGCAATCTACCCATTTGACAAAGGGCTAATATCCAGAATCTACAAAGAACTTAAACAAATTTACAAGAAAAAATCAAATAACCCCAACAAAAAGTGGTCACAGGATATGAACAGACACTTCTCAAAGACATTTATGCAGCCAACAGACATATGAAAAAAATGCTCATCATCACTGGCCATCAGAGAAATGCAAATCAAAACCACAATGAGATACCATCTCACACCAGTTAGAATGGGGATCATTAAAAAGTCAGGAAACAACAGGTGCTGGAGAGGATGTGGAGAAATAGGAACACTTTTACACTGTTGGTGGGACTGTAAACTAGTTCAACCATTGTGGAAGACAGTGTGGCGATTCCTCAAGGAACTAGAACTAGAAATACCATTTGACCCAGCCATCCCATTACTGGGTATATACCCAAAGGATTAGAAATCATGCTGCTATAAAGACACATGCACACGTATGTTTAATGCGGCAGTATTCACAATAGCAAAGACTTGGAACCAAACCAAATATCCATCAGTGGTAGACTGGATCAAGAAAATGTGGCACATACACACCATGGAATACTATGCAGCCATAAAAAAGGATGAGTTCATGTCTTTTGTAGGGGCATGGATGAACCTGGAAACCATCAGTCTGAGCAAACTATCGCAAGGACAGAAAACCAAACACTGCATGTTCTCACTCATAGGTGGGAACTGAACAATGAGAACACTTGGACACAGCATGGGGAACATTACACACCAGGGCCTGTTGTGGAGTCGGGGGAAGGGGAAGGGATAGCATTAGGAGATATACCTAATGTAAATGATGAGTTAATGGGTGCAGCACACCAACATGGCACATGTATACATACGTAATGAACATGCACATTGTGCATATGTACCCTAGAACTTGAAATATAATAATAATAAAATTTTTTTAAAAAAAGTAGCTGGGCGTGGTGGCTCATGCTTATAATCCCAGCTACTCGGGAAGCTGAGGCAGGAGAATCTCTTCAACCCAAGAGGCAGAGGTTGCAGTGAGCCGAAATTTCACCACTGCACTCCAGCTTGGGCAACAGAGTGAGACTCCATCTAAACAAACAAAACCTCCAACTTAGTGAAAACAAGGCATTCAATGATAGATCGACTGCAGAAACTGCTTATTACCTACTACTCATTTTATTTTATTTTATTTTATTATTTTTCTTTTTTGAGACAGAGTCTCGCTCTGTCGCCCAGGCTGGAGTGCAATGGCATGATCTTGGCTCACTGCAAGCTCCGCCTCCCAGGTTCACGCCATTCTCCTGCCTCAGCCTCCCGAGTAGCTGTAACTACAGGTGCCCGCCACCATGCCTGGCTAATTTTTTGTATTTTTAGTAGAGACGGGTTTCACCGTGTTAGCCAGTATGGTCTTGATCTCCTAACCTAGTGATCCGCCTGCCTCAGCCTCCCAAAGTGTTGGGATTACAGGCATGAGCCACTGCACCCGGCCCTAAAGTCATATCTATACAAAAACAAACACTAAAGAGAATAGATCTATCTAAAGTGACAAAAATAAGTATAAATAAATACCAGATTTTAGGCCGGGCGCGGTGGCTCAAGCCTGTAATCCCAGCACTTTGGGAGGCCGAGACAGGCGGATCATGAGGTCAGGAGATCGAGACCATCCTGGCTAACACAATGAAACCCCGTCTCTACTAAAAATACAAAAAAATTAGCCGGGCGTGGTGGTGGCGCCTGTAGTCCCAGCTACTCGGGAGGCTGAGGCAGGAGAATGGCGGGAACCCGGGAGGCGGAGCTTGCAGTGAGCCGAGATCGCGCCACTGCACTCCAGCCTGGGCGAGAGAGCGAGACTCCGCCTCAAAAAATAAATAAATAAATAAATAAATAAATAAATAAATACCAGATTTTAAACAAGAATCTGTAAAAATTTTACTACCTAAGGATTTTCACTCAAAGAAGAAAAAAATATGGCCAGGCACAGTGGCTCATGCCTGTAATCCCAGATGTTTGGGAGGCTGAGGTGGGTGGATCACCTGAGGTCAGGAGTTCAAGACCAGCCTGGCCAGCATGGTAAAACCCCATCTCTATTAAAAATACAAAAAATTAGCCAGGCATGGTGGCAGATGCCTGTAATCCTAGCTACTTAGGAGACTGAGGTAGGAGAATCGCTTGAACCAGGGAGGTGGAAGCTGCAGTGAGCAGAGATGGTACCATTTCACTCCAGCCTGGGCAACAAGAGTGAAACTCCAACTCAGAAACAAACAAACAAACAAAAAACTACAACCAAAAAAGCATAGTAACACCAAGCTTGCAGGATGGTGAGTTAACAGATACATTTTATCTTAATGGAAACTTATGTAGCAATTCAGTAACATTTCTGGATGAAGAATCAAGTTACTGTTGCACATTTGTGAAAACTGATCCAGGAGTGTTTCCTCTAATTTTAATTCCTCCTCTTTATTTAAAGTATTAGCAGGAGCATCATTATATGGAATGTCTAGCATGTCTTCCCTTAATCCAGTTGACTCCTCCTTTTGATCCTCATCAGTATTAACCTCAACTGTCTATGCCCTGGGTGTATTCATTAACATATCATTTCCTAGGGACTATTACTTAGCAGCTTTGCCTGCCTTCTTTCTAAGGCCAGTTGTTTATTTCTCTCAATTTTTTGTTGTTGCTCTTCTGTTAGGCTTCTACTTGACTCAGAAGCAAACATCTCACTTTCAGATGAGTTTGTCAGAAAGGGATCAAATTCAGTGGCAGTTACATCATGTCCATTATTTTCCACAGCTTCATCATTATTGCTAATAAAATCTTCAGGTAAAATAGGGAGATCAAGTCGAATTTGTTTTAAACAAGTCTGAACTTCCTTTTCATTTCCCAGATATTCAACTCTGTCAATACGATCCTCAAACTGCAGTTTAGGGAATAGCCTACGTGCCCAGTGTTCCATGTGTCTGATTAGGGTCTTCAAATCTTCAGCCTCATGACCTTTACCTTTGAATTTTGCCTTATCAAATACATGCCTTAAGGCTGGAAGTCCTCTCTCTGAAATTAATCTCTAGCATCCAGCTTGGGTATATTTCTTTTAACTGTTCTCTTTGGAGGTACAGGAACAGGTGCTCCACTTCCTGACTCTTCATCAGGTTCAGCCTCTTCATCATCTTGTCTGTCTGGAGAGACTGCAGGTGGGAAAGGAGGAAAAGCTTCATCTTCTACATGCTCATAATCTGGTAGGTCAATCATGCCATTCTCCTGTGGTTCTAGCATCTTTTCCTCTCACGCAGAAAGCAGGGGCCACAGTGCACAGCTCCAGCGTTCTCGCTTTCACTTTCCTCTTTCTTTTCTTTTCTTTTTTTTTTCTTTTTGAGACAAAGTCTCGAGTCTCGCTCTGTTGCCCAGGCTGGAGTGCAGTGGTGCGATCTCGGCTCACTGCAAACTCCGCCTTCCGGGTTCAAGCGATTCTCCTGCCTCAGCCTCCCGAGTAGCTGGGACTGCAGACTCCCGCCATCACACCCAGCTAGTTTTTGTATTTTTAGTAGAGACAGGGTTTCACCACATCAGCTAGCCTGGTCTCAGACTCCTGACCTTGTGATCTGCCCTCCTTGGCCTCCCAAAGTGCTGGGATTACAGGTGTGAGCCACCGTGCCTGGCCTCACTTTCCTTCACTTTCTCCTTTTTTTTTTTTTGAGTCAGAGTCTTGCTGTGTCGCCTAGGCTGGAATGCAACGTTGCAATCTCGGGGCTCACTGCAACCTCCACCTCCCAGGTTCAGGCAATTCTCCTGCCTCAACCTTCTAAGTAGGTGGGATTACAGGTGTGCACCACTATGCCCAGCTAAGTTTTGTAGTTTTAGTCGAGATGAGGTTTCATTATGTTGGGCAGGCTGGTCTCAAACTCCTGACCTCATGATCGGCCCGCCTCGGCCTCCCAAAGTTCTGGGATTACAGACGTGAGCCACTGCACGCGGCCTCTCCTTTGCTTTCCTGCTCTCTTCTCTCTTCTCTCTCTCTCTTTCCCCTTTCCTCCATCTCCCCTTACTTTTCCTCCTCCTTTCCTCCCACCCTTGTCCCCTCATCCCACTCTCTCCTCAAGCTCTCCAGCACTCCTAGCCTCATACCCATCCTGTAGGCATCTCCCCAAGTTGTTCCACCAGCTCCTCAGACTGCCCCCAGCCACCCTGCTCCTCCCCAAATGCTCCCAGTCCCATTGGTGGCTCCTCCAGACCCCTCCGTTGCTCAAGTCAGAACCCAGGGTTCATCCTGAGCTGGTCAGTTGACTCAACCATTGGGCCCATTACTGGCCAGGCTCGTCCACCTCCTCACCTTCGCCAGGTCCCTGCTGGCTGCTCTCTTTCTGTGCCTGCTCCTGGCTCCCATCTTCCCCAAAAATCACCTCCTAAGGGCTGACATGGGACCTTGGGTGAGGGCCTGGTGCTTTCTGGATAAAGCCCCTGCTCTGGAGCAAGACCTGTTGGCCCGTCCCCACTCAGCCAAGCACCCGCACCACTCCCGCACGTCTGTGGTAGGCCTGGTCTCCCCAGGCCTCTGCACATGCTGCCTGCTCTGCCTGGGAAGCCCTGTCCCTCCTCTCACCCCCGTCATAGGCACACACTCTGTCCCAGGCAACTCGGCAGACCAGGAGCTCCCCCTCTCCATAGACCCTGGGTTGTCCCTCTGTGCTCCCCGTTTCCTGCCCACTTCCCTCCGAGGGCAGGTCCCTGTCCAGCACAGAACGTCACACTTAAGTGTAAGGGACTTGACCCAGGTGAGGAGTAAGAAATCCAAGTAAAGGCCAGGCTCGGTGACTCATACCTATAACCTCAGCGCTTTGGGAGGCTGAGGCAGGAAGATCACTTGAGGCCAGGAGTTCGGGTCCAGCCTGGGCAACATGGCAAGCCTCATTCCTACCAAAAAGAAAAAAGAAAAAAAAAATTAACTGTTTGCACTGGTACACACCTGTAGTTCCAGCTTCTCGGGAGGGTGAGGTAGAAGGATCGCTTGAGCCCGGGAGGTGGAGGTGGCAGTAAGCTATGATCCAGCCTGGGCAACAGAGAGAGACCCTGTCTCTAAAAATAAATAAATAAATAAATAAAAATTTAAAAATCCAGGTAAAGACTGGCTAGGAGGAATCCCTAATAGAGCCAAGAAGCGGCCACCGATGTGGAATCCCCAGAAAAGCAGAGCTGGGGAGGTCTCTGACATTACAAGCCGAACCCCTTCACACCTCGGCTGGGGAGGCTTCTCTCCTGTCCCAGGATCCTAGGCAGGTACCCCTAGACCCACGGGTGCTGGGCTGTTTGCTGTGAGGCACTCCATGAGGCGGAAGCACCGCTGCTGGTCGGGCCACTCCGAGGGCAGTCCGAGGCCGGCAGCCTGTAGTCTCTGCCGTTGTTTGGACCATCTTGCCCATACACTGAAAGAGAAGGATGATAATCTCCCTGTACTCGGCCCCTTCCCCTGCCAGAAGGAGCCGATGCTGCAGAAGAGAAAGGGGGTCTTTATGCCCGCAGGCAGAAGGGCACCGCTCCCCTCCTGGTCCCCCCAGGATGACCTCTGTTGAAAGGACTCTTTGTGAGGCTCCCCGAGTCTGGCCAGGGCTGACACAGAGTCCTCCCCAAGTGGGGGGTGGTGGCAGCCAGCTGGGGGGCTCTGTCCGGGTGAGGTCACAGGACATGGCTGGGGAGGCCTCTGAGCCTTAAGACCTGAGGAAGAGGCCATCTGACGGCAGGAAATGAGAGAGGACACGCCCCCCACAGCATGTAGGAGTGAGGTTAGACTTGCTGCTGCCTGGGTCCAAACCGGCCCTGGTCTCTCAGCAGCTACTGCAGAGTGGGTTCCTTGTGGAATTGGTCACATAGGAGGCGATGCCCACCCCACCTCCTTGTCACCTACTCTCCCCTCACTCACTATGTTTCGTTGTTTGTTTGTTTTTCTAAAGATGGGGGCTCCCTATGTTGCCCAGGCTGGTCTTGAACTCCTGAGCTCAACCATTCCTCCCACCTCAGCCTCCCAAAGTGCTGGGATTACAGGCATGAGCCACCACGTTCGGCCACGCTGTTTGTTTTTGTTTTTGTTTTAAGAGACAGAGTCTTACTGGAGTGCAGTGGCACAATCACAGCTCACTGCAGCCTCGAATTCGCAGGCTCAAGTGATCCTCCCACCCCAGCCTCCTGAGTAGCGGGGACTACAGGCATGTGCCACTGCAATGGATTTTTTCTCTTTCTTGAATCAACTGGCACATGCCCACTCCCAGGGACTTTGCAAATGCTGTTTCTTCTACTTAGAATGCTGTTCTCTGAGATGTTGGAGTTGCCCATTACTTTCTCAAAGGGGCCTACTCAGCCCACTCCCCATTCGATGCCCCCTCCTGGCTCTTTCCTTTGCCCTGTCACCTTCCAGCCTACCATGTCATAGATCATGCCTGGCCCCTCATCCCCCATCTAGAAGTTCAGTGAGGGAAATCCCATTCACTTATTTCACATCCCAGGGCCTGACATCCAGTGGGTGCCCAGTGAACATTTGTCTGAATGAACAAATAGATCATTTCCTTTAATTAATCCCTTCTCTCACCCTGAGACGGAGGCACAATGATTCCTTTACAGACGAAGGCTCTGGGAACTGAAGGATGTTTCCCAAGTTACACAGTGAGAAGGAGCTAGAATTGGGATCAGATTTGGGGCTGTCTGCCCCCCTCCCCCCACATGGCTTTCACCAATGTGCTTCCTACCTCCCTGGTGACAGCCACCCACACACACCATGCCCCCCTGCCTGGCTACGCTCCAAAGAGAGAAGGGCTTGTCCCTTAGGGAATGTTCCCAAAGATGCCTATCAGAGGCAGCTCTGAAGTTCAGGACCACCCAATCCCTCCCTTGCAGGGTGAAAGGATCCCAACCCCAGGTCCTCAGGCAGAGCCCAGCCTGCAACCCTGCCTTCCTAGGAGAACAGGAGAGCAGCCACATCCGTCCCCAACCTCACCCCTGCAAGCCTGACACTACCAAGCTTCGTGCCAGCAGGCCAGGCTTTGACTCTCTGCAATCTCAGCACCTCACCTGTCAAATAGGGCAGTGCCACCTGTCCAGCAGGTGCATCTTTGAGGGACAGGTAACAATGTACAGGAAGGGGCCCCCAGGACCTGAGCTGCAAAGCTGCAGGCATAAATGTCACCCCTGCCCCGCTGCCAAGGCTGGAAGCCGGCAGGAAATGAGGAATGGGAATGCCAGAAAAGAGCTCACCCCTGCCCCACTCCCCCAAAGCTGGAGGAAAAGGCTGAGCGAGGGGCCGCCGAGGCCATGAGTCAGCCTCCCCTGAAAAGCCAGGCAGGGGCCCAGGTCCTCCTCCATGGGTGGGGAGGGTCTCCCTAGGGAACAGCAAAGCCACCCGGGCCAGGAGCCATGTGGTATTCATCTCTCTCAAGCCTATGGAAGGGTCTAGCGTGATGCTGACAGCAGCCAGCGGGACTGCACTGGCCCCTCGAAAAGGGGATTTCCTTACAAAGGCCAAGCTTGGTGCCTCCTTGGGGGCCACCTACCCCTTTCTCTCGGACTACTTGGCATGGCCCCGTCCATCCTGCCGCCCCCATCCCCCAGCAGCCCCCACAGTGCCCAAAGGGCCCCTCTGAGCCAAGGACAGGGCATCAGAGAACAGCAAGGCAGTCCCTTCCCAGTGCAGATGGGGAAATCGCCCCCGGGGGCAGCACTGAACTGCCTGGGGCCGCACGGCCAGCTAGTGGCAGGGCTGGAGATGGGGCCCAGCTTAGCCTGGCCCCAAGGCCTGGCTCTTGGCCCTGCTCTGAAGACAACTCACTCAGGCGCATCCGACCCCTGGGCTGCTGGGTTGAACCCTCTGGCACAGGCAGGCTCTGACCCCAGAGTGGGGACACCATTCATTGCCCCGTTTCATCCGATCTCTCACCAACCCCCACCCACCCCTTGCTCCAGCCACAGGAACTTCTTGCAGTTCCCTCAAACTGGCCAGGCTCTCTCCAGCCTCTCCAGCTCCAGGCCTTTTCTCTCTCTTTCTTTTCTTTTCTTTCTTTCTTTTTCTTTTTTTTTTTTTTTTTTTTTTTTGAGACGGAGTCTCGCTGTGTCGCCCAGGCTGGAGTGCAGTGGCGCGATCTCGGCTCACTGCAAGCTCCGCCTCCCGGGTTCGCCATTCTCCGCCTCAGCCTCCGAGTAGCTGGGACTACAGGCGCCCGCCACCACGCCAGCTAGTTTTTTGTATTTTTTAGTAGAGGCGGTTTCCACCATGTTAGCCAGGATGGTCGCCGATCTCCTGACCTCGTGATCCTCCCGCCTCGGCCTCCCCAGTGCCGGGTTACGAGCGAGCCACGGCGCCGGAGATGCTTTCTTTCTTTTTCTTTTTCTTTTTTCTTTTTTTTTTTTTTTTTGAGACAGAGTCTTGCTCTGTCACCAAGGCTGGGGTGCAGTGGCATGATCACTGCTCATGCAGCCTTGACCTCCCAGGCTCAAGTGATCTTCCCTCCTCAGCCTTCCAAATAGCTCAGACTACAGGCATGCCACCACACCCAGCTAATTATTTTATTTTTTGTAGAGATGGGGTTTCACCATGTTGCCCAGGCTGGTCTTGAACTCCTGGACTGGAGCGATCCACCTGCCTTGGCCTCCCAAAGTGCCGGGATTAAAGGCACAAGCCACAGTGTCCAGCCCCTCCAGGCCTTTGTCCATGCTGTTTCTTTTGCCTAGAAATGTGTTTCTTCTCCTTTCCCTGGTCAGCTTGTACCCATCCCTCAGCTCTCAGTGCAGACAGTAGACATGGCTTCCTCTGAGAAGTGCTCCCTCTTTCCTCCCACCCACCCCCATGAAGGTGGGGTTACAAGCCGCTCTCTGGACTCCCATTCAACAGGAAAGCTACTCTGCAGGGCCCATGGCTCAGCCCCAGATCCCAGCAGCACAGCCAGTACACAGCAGTGGCTCACTGTTTGCTCACTGAGGGAACCAGTGAACAGGAAGGAATGGGCAGCACTCACGGTGGAGGGGCTCCAAGATGACAGCAGGGGCAACCCCCTCCTCTCCCACTCCCTCCTCTGGCCACTCCAGGTGCTGGGGAGCTGGAAGGGAGACTGAGAGGGGCAGGAGCTGCCACTGTCACCCTGACTGTGGTCTCCCCTTGGAAGGGCCAACTCCACCCTCTGCTCTTCAGATTCTTTCTCACTTCTGCTCCAGAGCCCCTGCGGCTCACCTCTTCACTCTCTATTTTCCTCTTCAAATTCCAGAGAGAGGAATCCGACAGCCGTGGCCTGGCACTGGCTGGCCCAGGAGATCATCTTGCAATCATCTTCACCCAGCAGCCCAGGGCAGGTCCATACCCCAGGGTGATTCACTCAGAAATCCACTCATTCTTTCATCCCTGTGCCAGGCACAGTCCTAGGGGCAGGGGATCCGGCAGGGAAGAAACAGATGGAGCCCTGCCCTCCCGGGGCAGACAGTCCAGGAGACTCTTCTCTCCTCCCCACGTTTCTAGGAGCCTCAGTCTTCCTGCCTGATAAAGATTTCTTCATTTCTCCTCTCCTTGCCACAAAACCCTTCTATGCAACAGAGACACAGTCGGGGGCCCAAGAAGGAGGCCAACCACGAGGACCACATGAGGACCCTAAGACAATGACAACTATGGTTACCATGACAACACTCACCGTGGGCTGAGTCCTGCCTCAAGCCCATTCCATCTGCTATCAGTGAATCCCCGCCATGCCCTAGGAAGCTGCACGTGGCTGTTATTCCCATTTCTGTGAAACGGGAAAGTACAGTGAGGTTAGTGTCACATCCTCAGGTCGCAGAGCTCAGGTTGGTAAGCACTGGAACCAGGTTTAATCCAAGTCATCACATCCTGAAGGGAATGGCTGAGCCACTGAGCCACTTGGTTTTTCCCACTCAGAAGGGCACATCCATTGGTTCATTGCCCTGCAATGATCCTGCACCATCGGAGGTGGAAGGCCTCCATTCAGCCTGCCTTCTGGACCGAAGAAGGTGTTGGGCAGGGCCTGCCTGGAAGAGGGGGACAATCACCACCGTTGCCTAGCCAGCCCTTTACGAGGAGAGACACCACCCTCCCCCAGCAGCCCAGCCTCAGTCTCAGGGACCTCTTTTCCTTCTCCACTGTTGCCAGTGGCACAGGGGCCAGTGCCAGGAGCTGTGCGCACTTTACCATCCCATGCTCAAGACACCAGCTCTATTTCCTGCAACCCCCACCTCTGGCCTCTGGCCTCCCTGGCCCGTCTCTATCCTCTGCAGCCCCCATTGCAGCCAGGGCGCCATCCTGCTCCCCAGCGCCCCCTGTGGCCGTGTGGGCTGCCCTCTTCAGGCTCACCCCACTGTTGGGCCCGACAAGGCCATCCATGTGTCCCAGTTGGAAGCTAGTGGTCAACTCAAAATAACTACTCCCCTCCATTCTGACACAACTGTCTTCCCCAGAAGGACGACAGCTGCAAGGGATTAGAGCTGGGGACAGAAGGAGAGAACCCCCAACCCACAGCCCCAAGCCCACGGAGCTGGAGCAGGTGGCAGCGGCATGGGGTGAGGAGCCCGCTCTGCTCCTGCGTCTAGTGCTGCCCTGTCTTCTGGAACAAGTTCCTCTGCCCCCGGAACTGGAGAAGGTGAAAGAGGGGATCTGGAGGGTGCAGCCTCCCCTACCCCAGCACCCCAGCCTGGCCCACCTGTCGCTGGAACCCGCCTCCAAGACTGGGACTGCAGCCTGGAAATTGATGGGAAGAAATCACGTGCTCCTGCTTACCCAACAATTGGCTGTCCCAAGCCTAGACCTCTTGATTCACTCCACCTTCCCCCCACAGTCTGGTGCCACACGTCCTAGTCCTTCCTCCACAAAGCCTTCCTCCACACCACCACCCAAAGTCCAGAATCACACAGTTCACCCACCCCCATACTCTCTCTAACCATATTTCTAGAGGGGAAGAGTTCCCTGGGTGAGGATGACACTCCTGTCCCTTTCCTGGGAAAGCTTGATCACTTTCTCCCTCCAGGTCACAAGGGTTTTCAGGGCCACGTTTTCAGGCCACCTCCCAAGCACATATGAAGAGAGGTGGCATCAAAACAGACCTCCACCTGGCAGGTAGCCCTTGACCTTCCCGCATTTACTGAGCCTTTTCCCTCCCCCTCATCCTTCTAGCTTTAAGAAAACATCGGCTGGGCGAGGTGGCTCCCACCTATAATCAAAGTCCTTTAGGAGGGTGAGGTGGGAGGATTGCTTGAGGCCAGGAGTTCAAGACCAGCCTGGTCAACATAACAAGACATCATCTCTACAAAAAAATTAAAAAACTTGGCTGAGTATGGTGGTGCATGCCTGTAGTCCCAGCTACTCAGGAAGTTGAGGTGGGAGGATTGCTTGAGCCTAGGAGTTTGAGGCTGCAGTAAGCTGTCATCGTGCCACTGCACTCTAGCCTGGGTGACAGAGCAAGACCCTGTCTCTAAAAAAGGAAAACTTCACATTATATACACTTTTGGTAAACCACATATCCTTTTAGGAACTGAGATGAGATACACATTAATAAATTAATAAATATTACCTGCTTTCTCCGGACTATGCCTTAATGTATCTTTTCCTCTCCTTGCTCAAGGGCACTTGGGGTCTGAGGAGAGGAGCAGGTACTGAGACAGGGGGACTGTGTGCTCCTCTAGGACCTGAGCCACTCAGGTTTTTGTAATCAGCTGCTACCTGAGGAACCACCTGAAACTTCGTGGCTTAAAACCACCACCATCGTATTTGCTCCCAATTCTTGCCTTTTTTTTTTTTTTTTTGAAACGGAGTTTTGTTCTCGTTGCCCAGGCTGGAGTGCAATGGCGCAATCTCGGCTCACTGCAATCTCCCCCTTTGAGATTCAAGCAATTCTCCTGTCTCAGCCTCCCAAGTAGCTGGGATTACAGGCGCATGCCACCATGCCCTCTAATTTTTGTATTTTTAGTAGAGATGGGGTTTCATCATGTTGGCCAGGCTGGTCTCAAATTCCTGTTCAGGTGATCTGCCCACCTCGGCCTCCCCAAAGTACTGGGATTACAGGCATGAGCCACCGCACCTGACCTTGTTTGTTGTTGTTGTTGTTGTTGTTGTTGTTTTTCTTTTGAGACAGAGTCTCACTCTGTCACCCAGGCTGGAGTGCAGTGGTGCAATCTCAGCTCACTGTAACCTCTGCTGCCCAGGTTCAAGCGATTCTCCTGCCTCAGCCTCCTGAGTAGCTGGGATTACAGATGTGCACCACCACGTCCAGCTAATTTGTGTGTGTGTGTGTATATTATTATTATTATTATTTTTTTTTTTTTTTTTAAATAGAGATGAGGTTTCACCATGTTGGCTAGGCTGGTCTCGAACTCCTAATCTCAAGTGATCCACCTGCCTTGGCCTCCCAAAGTGCTGGGATTACAGTCGTGAGCCACTATGCCCAGTTCCCTTTTGGCTGAACTCTCTGGGCAGTCCTTCTGCTGGGCTGGCTGGTGACCACCTGTGTACCTGTATTCATGGATAACTGAAGCCTCCACATGCCTCTCCCTGTGGTCTCCTGACATGATCTCTAGGGTAAGTCTAAGGTAGCCAGACTTCTTTTTTTGTTTGTTTTAGACACAGGGTCTCACTCTGTCGTTTAGACTGGGGTTTAGTGGCACGATCACGGCTCGCTGCAACTTCAACCTCCTAGGCTCAAGCAATCCTCCCACCTCAGCCTCCAAAGTAGTTGGGTCTACAGGTGCATGCCACCACACCTGGCTAATCTTTTTTTTTTTTTTTTTTTTTTTTTTTGAGACAGAGTCTCATTCTGTCACCCAGGCTGGAGTACAGTGGAGCGATCTCAGCTCACTGCAACCTCTGCCTCCCACGTTTAAGCTATTCTCATGCCTCAGCTTCCTGAGTAGCTGGGCTCACAGGAGTGTACCACCACACCCGGCTAATTTTTGTAAAAATAATAATAATAATTTTAAAAATTATTTATAGAGATAGGGGTCTCCCTATGTTGCCCAGGATGGTGTCAAACTCCTGGGCTCAAGTGATCCTCCAGCCTTGGCCTCCCATTACAGGTGTGTGCTAGGATTACAGGTGTGAGCCACCATGCCTGGCCTATGCTAGCCAGACTTTTGATGTGGCTGCTCAGGGCTTCTGAGAACACAAAAGCAGGAGCTGCTAGGCCTCCTGATGGCTTAGGCTGGGACCTGGCACAGAATATCACTTCCGCCATGTTCTGTAGTTAAGCATGTCATGGGGCCAGCCCAAACTCAAAGGAAAATACATGAGGCGAGACATGAATACTAAGAGGCAGCATTCATTGGGGGTCAACAAATTGACAGACTATAATGACATACATGGAACTGGGCGGTGCATGAAAAATTCTAACAATGGTAATTTGGGGCCGTGGGAATAAGGGTACTTTGTGCTTTCCTATTTTTACATTTGAAAACAGACAGGAAATAAAGGGGAGGCTCAAACAAGGCATCTAGCTCAGCATCTGAGCAGAGCTGTCTCAGGCAGCTGTCACTGCAGGCCCCCCGGTCCCCAGGGAGTTAGGGCCTCCTGGGGCCCCAACATGGGAGAGGGCAGGGGAGCTGTCCCTGACTGTCAGGGCCTATCAGGGTGGCAAAGGGGCCCTTGTGCTGGGCCTGTCATTCACAACAGGCCTGATATGAGACATCGTGTGTGAGTGAGGTTACTCAGTGGCCAAGGCATCCTGTCAAAGCCAAAGAAGGTAATGTGTGTCACTCGTCACATAGGTCTCAGCTCGGGCCCCATTCCTGAGGCTCAATGCCTATAATGCACCTTAAGTGTTTATTTATTTATTTATTTATTTTTGAGATAGAGTCTCACTCTGTCACCCAGGCTGGAGTGCAGTGGCGTGATCTTGGCTCACTGCAACCTCTGCCTCCCAGATTCAAGCGATTCTCCTGCCTCAGCCTCCCAAGTAGCTGGCACTACAGGCATGCGCCACCACGCCCGGCTAATTTTTATATTTTTAGTAGAGATGGGGTTTTGCCGTGTTGGCCAGGTTGGTCTCAAACTCCTGACCTCAGGTCATCCACCTGCCTCAGCCTCCCAAAGTGCTGGGATAACAGGCATGAGCCACTGCTCCTGGACTGTTTTGATATTTTTAGAGATGAGGTCTCACTCTATGACCCAGGCTAGAGTGCTGTGGCATGATCAGAGCTCACTGCAGCCTCAGACTCCTGGGCTCAAGTGATCCTCCCATCTCAGCCTCCTGAGTAGCTGGGATCACAGGCATGTACCACCATGCGTGGCTGTCTTGTTTTTCAATGGATCTTCTAATCTCTTCCTTCTAAAGAGTGGTCCATGGACCAGCAGTGTGGGTATGACCTGTGAGCTCATTAGAAATGCAAAATCTAGGGTCTTATCCCAGACCTGCTGAGTCAGAATTTGTATTTTAAGGCCGGCCGTGGTGGCGCACACCTGTAATCCAAACACTTTGGGAGGCCGAGGAGGGTGGATCGCTTGAGGCCAGTAGTTCGAGACCAGCCTGGGTAATATGGTGAAACCCATCTCTACTAAAAATACAAAAAATTAGCTGGGCCTAGTGGCAGGCACCTGTAATCCCAGCTACTCAGGAGGCTAAGGCAGGAGAATTGCTTGAACCTGGGAGGTGGAGGTTGCAGTGAGCCAAGATCATGCCATTGCACTACCGCCTGGACAACACAGTGAGACCCTATCTCAAAAAATAAATAAATAAATAAGAATTTGCATTTTAATAACATCCCTAGGTGATTCCTATGCATATTAATGTTTGAGAAGCCCACTCAAATCAGCTTATTAAGGTCACCGTTATACTATATTGAATTTTTTTGGTGGTGGTGATAACATCTCATTGTGTTCAATGCAAGCATTTAAAACAGCATTGTCCAGTAGAAATTGCCTTTACCTGCACTGCCCAAGGTGGGAGTCGCTAGCCATGTGTAACTACAGAACACTTGAAATGTGTCTAGTATGATAGAACTGAATCTTAAATTTTATTTCATGTTAATTAATAAAATCTTAATTTAAGGCTGGGTGCAGTGGCTCACACCTATAATCCCAGCCCTTTGAGAGGCCATGGTGGGAGGATCACCTGAGGTCAGGAGTTCGAGACCAGCCTGGACAACATTGTGAAACCACGTCTCCACTAAAAATACAAAAATTAGCCGGTTATGGTGGTAGGCCCCTGTAAACTCAGTTACTTGGGAGGCTGAGGCAGAAGAATCGCTTGAGCCCAGGAGGCAGAGGTTGCCATGAGCTGAGATCATGCCTCTGCACTCCAGCCTCGGTGATAGAGCAAGACTGCGTCTCCAATAAATAAATAAATGAAAATAAATTTTAATTTAAGTAGCCACACAGCTAATGGCTACCATATTAGATGGCATGAATTAAAAATCTATTTGTGTTTTGGCCAGCCATGGTGACTCACACCTGTAATCCTGGCACTTTGGGAGGCTGAGGCAGGCAGATCACCAGGTCAAGAGATCAAGACCATCCTGGCCCACATGGTGAAACCTTGCCTCTACTAAAAATGCAAAAAATTAGCTGGGCATGGTGGCACTTGCCTGTAGTCCTGGCTACTTGGGAGGCTGAGGCAAGAGAATTGCTTGAACCTGGGAGGTGGAGGTTGCAGTGAGCCGAGATGGTGCCACTGCACTCCAGCCTAGGTGACAAGAGCGAGACTCTGTCTCAAAAAAAAAAAAAAAAAAAAATCTACTTTGTGTTATAATGGCTCATAAACTGCCTGGGTGTGATGGCTCATGCTTGTAACCCCGACATTTTGGGAGGCTGAGGCAGGCAGATCACGAGGTCAGGAGTTCAAGACCAGCCTGGCCAACATGGTGAAACCTCATCTCTACTAAAGATACAAAAATTAGCTGGGCGTGGTGGTGCGTGCCTCTAATCCCAGCTACGCAGGAGGCTGAGGCAGGAGAATCACTTGAACCTGGGAGGCGAAGATTGCAGTGAACTGAGATCACTCCATTGCACTGCAGGCTGGGTGACAGGGTGAGGCTCTGTTTCAAAAAAAAGAAAGAAAGAAAGGAAGAAAAGAAGAAAGGAAGAAAGGAAGAAAATTGCCAGCAGCCTGGCCCCTCCTCTGTCTACGGGGGGATTTGCACGGCCCCTGTACCCCTTGTTACAGTTTTACAGACAAGGCAGGAAAGATTGTGTCACTGAGTGCCACGGAGCCTCAGGAAGCTCCACCTCCTCCACATCCTTCTTTGAGGTTGCTGGGATTTCCTGGGGTGGTGGTGGCCTTGGGCTGGAGTTAGGAAAGGGGCTTTGGGTACAGAGCATCTTTCTCCCTCCTGCCCCTCTGCCAGCATGCTGACCAAAGTGATCACAGCCTTCTGGGAATGAATCTCTGCTCCCCTATCATTAGTACAGGGATCTCAGCAATACCTTTCCATTAGTGAAATGAGTCAAATTCAAAATAAATGACTGGCTAGAATCGTTATATAGGTACCTCTGTCACCATTAAAATGGGACATAAGAATTGGGTGAGCCCAGGCTTGTAAGAGTTTTGGGACATCTTAGTGCAGAACTCCTGCAGGACTTGCCCCTCGCTCCCACCCACCCACACGCTTAAGAAGGAATTCCCACCTGGTACTGCTCTCTCATCCAATCCTGCTGTCCATGTGTATTAGTCTGTTCTCATGCTGCTAATAAAGACACACCCAAGACTGAGTAATTTATAAAGGAAAGAGGTTTAATTGATTCACAGTTCCACATGCCTGGGGAGGCCTCACAATCATGGCAGAAGGCAAAGGAGGAGCAAAGTCACATCTTGCATGGTGGCAAGCAAGAGAGAGCATGTGCAGGAGAACTCTCTTTTTTTGGGGGGGGCACAGAGTCTTGCTCTGTCACCCAGGCTGGAGTGCAATGGCACAATCTCAGCTCACTACAACCTCTGCCTCCTGGGTTCAAGCGATTCTCCTGCCTCAGCCTCCTGAGTAGCTGGGACTGTAGGCACCTGCCATCACACCCAGCTAATTTGTATATTTTTAGCAGAGACGGGGTTTCACCATATTGGTCAGTCTGCTCTTGAACTCCTGATCTCAGGTGATTCACCTGCCTCGGCCTCCCAAAGTGCTGAGATTACAGGTGCGAGCCACGGCATCCGGCCAGAACTGTCCTTTCTAAAACCATCAGACCAGATGGGCATGGTGGCTCACGCCTGTAATCGCAGCATTTTGGGAGGCCAAGGCTGGTGGATCACCTGAGGTCAGGAGTTTTAGACCAGCCATGCCAAAATGGTGAAATCCCATCTTTACTAAAACTACAAAAAAAGTTAGCTGGGCATGGTGGTGTGCACCTGTAATCCCAGCTACTCCAGAGGCTGAGGCAGGAGAATCACCCCTGGGAGGCGGAGGTTGCAGTGAGCTGAGATCACGCCACTGCGCTCCAGCTTGGGTGACAGAGCAAGACTCTGTCTCAATAATAATAAAAAATAAATAAATAAATAAATAAATAAAACCATCAGATCTCACGAGACTTATTCACTATCACAAGAAGAGCATGGGAAAGACCCGCCCCCGTGATTCAATTACCTCCCACCAGGACCCTCCCACAACACAGGGGAATTATGGGAGCTACAATTTGAGACTTCGGTGGAGACACAGCCAAATCACATCATCATATATCCTAAAATTTGCCATGGAAAAGGGAGTGAACATGCACTTCCACTGAGCTTTAGGTTTAGGTGGTATGAACCTATTTTGCATGCTCACTAATAATTTTTTTCTCCTTCCTTTTGGGCTGAGATTTGCTTTCTTTGTAGCACACTACCAGCAGTCAGGCGGAGGGAATGAGAACTACAACTCTCCCTGCCTTTCACTGCTGGGGGCTTAGGTCAGTTCCCAATACCAAGAAAAGAGGTCTTGGGCTTGTAAAGAGGCTTTAGGTTCAAGTAAACATGAGGGCGGTCTTGGAGGATGGGAGGGAGCTTTGGAGAGTGACTTGGATCCCAAAGGCTAGTGTATTTATGGCCCGATTTTCCTGTATTTATTGATTTTTACTATGTTCACTCCAAAATACCAGAATTTACAATTTAAGACTTTATGGAAGCAGGGGCTGGGGGATACCCGAGTGATGAGAGAACCCATGGAGGCTCATACTGATATTTATTGCTGTCATTCAATAGAACAGTAGAGGCGCTTGGTGACCTTTTATACCCCTTTAACAAGGGGCTCTGTTCAATCCCTTTCCATATTCACCCCTTGCACACTGTTTTGCTTTGCTTCAGACACCATGGATACCAAGAGGCACGATTTTTCCGAGGCTCATGCTTTATCCAGATGTTCAACGTCTTGTGGATTTACAATTTGGAGTGCCTCTATCACAGCCCAGAGGCACTCGTGGTTTGCATTACAGGACCGCACACTTTCAGGTTATGGAAAATGTATGAAGATGTAAGTGACATATTAGAATTCCGTATTAAAGGAGGAACTTAAGGGTTTTTTGTTGTTTGTTTGTTTGTCTTTGGTGGGAGGAGGTTGCAATCTGCAGATGTGCCTGGGTGGCAGGCCGGGGCGGGGGAGGGCGGTGTTTTGTGTTTCTTTTCTCTCCCAGCAGTGTCTGACCTCTCTACGCTCAGATGTATCATATCCACTTGCTCACTCCAACGTGGAGCCACCCTCAGATGACAGAATCACCAAAAAACACCAGGAGAAGGTATTAAAATGCAGATTTCTGGGTTGGCTTTAGACAGAGAGAGAATAAAAATGTTCTCTCTTGGGGTGGGGACAATTGTCATTTTAATAAGCTGGGTCCCAGGCCAAGGAATCTGAATTTGCTGGATTTTCATTTTCATTTATTTATTTATTTATTTATTTTTTGAGTGTTGCTCTGTCACCCAGGCTGGAGTACAGTGGTGCAATTGTAGCTCACTGCAGCTTCCACCTCCCCGACTCAAGTGATCCTCCCACCTCAGACTCCCCAGTAGCTGAGACTACAGATGCATGCCACCACGCCTGGCTAAGTTCTTTATGTTCTGTAGAGATGGGGTCTCGGTATGTTGCCTGGGCTGGTCTTGAATTCCTGGCCTCAGGTGATCATCCCGACTTGGCTTCCCAAAGTGCTGGGATTACAGGCATGAACCAGCACGGCCTGGCCCAGAAACGTAATTCAAGAATATGAATTAAAATTCAGCAGATTAGTCTTCCTGTGGGAAGGTACATTGTGGCCACCCCCCCCAATCAGGTCTATCCTTATTTATTAATCTATTTATTTATTTAGAGACAGTCTTGCTCTGTTGCCCAGACTGGAGTGCAGTGGCACAATCTTGGCTCGCTGCAACCTCCACCCCCTGGGGTTCAAGAGATTCTGCTGCCTCAGCCTCCTGAGTAGCTGGGATTACAGGTGCCCACCATGCCCAGCTCATTTTTATGTTTTTAGTAGAGACAGGGTTTGGCCATGTTGGCCAGGCTGGTTTCGAACTTCTGACGTCAGTTGATCTGTTCACCTCAGACTCCCAAAGTGCTGGGATTACAGGCGTGAGCCACTGTGCCCGGCCTATTGAAGTCTGTTCTAGATACCTTATGAACAGACACTTGATGTGCTCAACAGCAGGAGACTGACCTTCTAGCAGGAAACCCTAGGTTTTATTCCCAGCTCTGGCCCACGTGAGCTATGCAGCCCCCGTGAGCCCTTTAACTTCTGTGCTTGTCCATAGATGGGGGCAGCGCCACATATAACCTTCCAGACAGGATCCCAAGGGCGCCACATGCAACAGCTATGAAAGCATGCTGCCTTCTGAAAAGCACTGCCATGTACCGCGCAGGTCGCCATCTTGCTTAGAAGTCACCCGCAGTGCCAAGCCTTCCCAGGCTTCTGGGAGAACACGCATGACAGGGATCAGGAAACTGAAAAAGCTGTCCATGCTAGGAGGCTGGGTGCAGGAAGAAAGGGTAACTTGATTCTGTTCATACATTCAGGTGCTGTCATTTCAGAAATGGGAAGTAGGACTTAATATCTTACTTACTTTATACTTTTTTTTTTTTTTTTTTTTTTTTTGAGACCAAGTTTCACTCTTGTTGCCCAGGCAGGAGTGCAGCAGCGCAATCTCAGTTTACTGCAGTCTCTGCCTCCCAAATTCCAGCGATTCTCCTGCCTCAGCCTTCCGAGTAGCTGGGATCAGCAGTGCGCGCCACCACACCCAGCAATTTTTTTGTATTTTAGTAGAGACAGGGGTTCACCCTGTTGGCCAGGGTGGTCTCGAACTCCTGATCTCAGGTGATCCACCTGCCTCGACCTCCCAAATTGCTGGGATTACAGGCGTGCACAGCCCTTCATATTCTTTGGACCATGAGCTCACAAATGTACCATGAGCATGTATTACTTTTATGATTCCCTCCCTGGTTAAACACAAATGAGATTTTCACTGTCAGCCTGAGACCCTGGTGTTCAGCTAATACGTGACCACGTAGTGACTGGCTAGGCCAGCCCTCACTGCTGAGGCAGAGCTGACTCCAGTGCTTGAGGCAAGGGGACGCCAACACAAAAGAGGACAGGGATGGCATATGGGTCTCATCAGGTGCATTGGGTCGTCATTCCGCCCTGTTGCTTCTAGAGGGGCTAGCTCATCCTCTCTGGGCTTCAGTGTCCTGATCAGTAAAACGAGGGCGATGGGGATGCAGACAAGAGCTCCAAGATCTTTTTCAGTGAATTTCCTGACACTCAGGGCTTCTGGCTGAAGCCGCTGTGGGGGTTAGGGATATCAGTTTGGGGTTGTTCTCTGGGATTCTTGAAACCTTCAGAAATGCCCCAGGAGGGGACTGGTGTGGCGCCCGCCAGTCTTCTAGCCTGGCTATAGAGGAAGCAATCAATGGGCCAGGGGCAATTAAGTGCCATAGTAAATCTGCTCTTCCCCAGAATCAGCCCTGTTGGGAACGGCTGTGTGCTATTCCAAGTTCATGCCAATTACCTAACACTCTCTCATTTAGAGGGCAATTCCTTCTAAAACACACCATGACTTCCAAGGAGCTGGATAATGCAATTCTGCCTGCTCCAATTACCGTGATCCGAGATCACCCGGGCCCAAACTCCATGAGGGCGCCTCAGCCCAGCAGCCTGTCATTCCCTCTTCCCTCAGCCTCACTGGAGGTTGTCGTCTTCCCGGCGAGCTGGAAAGCTGCAGGCAAGGGGCTGTGCAGTCATGATACCACTGTTCACCCTGGCCTGGGGCCAGCTCAGATAATACCTCTCATCACCCCCGGGGCCCCTCGATTCCTTCTTCCTCCGGGATGGGTATGTGAGGCATCTGGGAAGCCGCCCGCCTACCACCCTAAAGAGGGTGGTGAGGTAATCCCCAGACACGTCTGACAAGTGCCTGGGGTGAAAGAGGCTCTGTGTGGAGGAGAGTGCCTCGCTGTGTTTCTCTGAACCCCCAGGAGCACTTCACTGATATCCTGGCACCCAGAAGAGATGAGAAGTTAACCCGGTTTTCTTGTCACCACAAAAGCATCTTTCATGCCATAATCGAGTCTGGATTGGAAGGAAGATTTCACTAGACAGTGGCCAGAGGCTAGATACTCTGTTGTCACTGCCCACCCCTCCACCCACACAGCCATTCGAGGATTCCTACTGTAACCCAGAAAGTGAGGGAGACAGGCACACTGCCTAACAGGCGGATGCTGGTATGCTAAGGACAGGGAAGCAGGACGACGTTCAGTTTTGACCGGAGTTGGCCCTGCGAGAGCAGGCTCTGTCACCTGGGCTGAGGGGGTGTTCTGTGATGCTGACGACAAGGGACTCAAAGGAGAGGGGCAGCATCCTCCAGAAGGTGGCTCCAGGCTGGTCGCTGGCAGGAGAAAGGGGAAAGTTGTCTTAACTGCGCCCACCTGAGTTTCAAGCACTTGACAACCGTCTCATCAGGGAGCCGTGGAGCACCCTTCCCTCCACTTCTCCCCCTCCTGTAGCCCCTGCCTCCTCAGAGACTTGGCCATGCTTCCCCACAGCACACTCTGGAGGATACGGATGTGGGAAAAGCGTGCTTCCTGCCATTTAACTTCTCAGAAGGCAGCAATGGTAATGACAAATCTCAGAACTTAATGTTTTCACCTCTAACCAAAGTCAAAATGGCAGGTGCCCACAATTCTAGTCTGTGCAATGACAGCAAACCCGGGGCAGTGACTGGGGGAGGGCACAGAAACTGGAACAGTCTTTTGATCTTGCATTAAGTTTGAAATTTTTATTACAAAAGTATCTTTCCAAAAAAATTTTTTTTTGAGATGGAGTCTTGCCCTTGCCCAGGCTGGAGTTCAGTGGCACGATCTCAGCTCACAGCAACCTCCTCCTCCCAGGTTCAAGCAATTCTCCTGCCTCAGCCTCCCAAGTAGCTGGGATTACAGAAGCACGCCACCACACCCAGCTCACCCAGCTAATTTTTTATATTTGGTAGAGACGGGGTTTCACCATGTTGCCTAGGCTGGTCTCAAACTCCTGACCTCAAGTGATCTACCTGCCTCAGCCTCCCAAAGTGTTTGGGATTACAGGCGTGAGCCACTGCGCCCAGCCAAAAACATTTTTTTTTTTTTGTTTCGTTTTAATAGTAGAAGAAAGTATACAACCGATTAAAAAAATTCTGCCTAGGTGTAATCACTGTTATTAGTTCTGTGTCCTTCAAGATCATCTAGGACACCACCTAATAGGGGGATGCTGATACGTGCTCTTCTCTGCCCTCAAATTGCTTTCCCCTTAGAAATGTTGCATGTGGCAGAGTTGCATCATATACAGTGCTTAACTTCTGCAAATTCATCTGTGCCTTAAAAAAAAAAAATGCAGGCAATAGTGCCAGTGTCATTCCACTAAACAGGCATCTGTCCAGAATAAGCTCAGTGGGGAAAATGGTGTAAGGTTCCTGTTCCCTCATGCGATTCCAGCGTTTAAAGAAACATTTTTCTTTAAGTCCCTACACTCAAAGCCAGTACTTCAGCTGGAACTCAAATAGAGAAATGGTGATCTGCTCCAATGCTGAGGATACAAGACGTGCTGATTACCGCACCAAAGGCGTTTAGGTGTAATTTAGACTATGTCATTCTGTCTTAAGCTCAACCTAGGACCCAATCCCTAGCAAGATGACTCCACTGGTCATATACTATTTTTTTCCCCATTTAGTCTTAAAAGTTGTTCTGAACCAGTTTATACAGTTGACCCTTGAACAACTCAGAGGCTAGAGGCACCGACCCTCTTATGCAAAAATCTATGTATAACTTTTGACTCTCCCAAAGCTTAACTACTATAGCATCCTGTTGACTAGAACCCTGATAATATAAACAGCCATTCAACACATATTTTGTATGAATTACATACTGTATTTTGTGTTCTCACAATAAGGTAGGCTAGAGAAAAGAAAATGTCATTAAGAAAATCATAAGGAAGAGAAAATCCACTTACTATTCATTAAGTGGATCATCATAAAGGTCTTCATCATCACATTGATGAGGAGGGGAGGAGGAGGAGGTGGAGCGAGAGGAGCAGGGACTGGTCTGTTGTCTCAGGGGTGGCAGAGGTGGAAGAAAATCCTCATATAAATGGACCTGCACAGTTCAAACCTGTGTTGTTCAAGGGTCAGCTGCATAATATGTCTTGTTCTTTAGATACTTTAATACAAGATAGTTCACAGCATGAAATATACAAGATGTTCAATGGAAATAGTTCTCTTTTCATATCACAAAGGAAACAGAAACATCACCATGAAGAAAGACAAACTAGGAACAAATGTACAAACCAGGAATATATCATTTTATTCATTTCCAGATTATGAGTATTACACAGCATATACAAATATTTAGATAATATATAAAACACAGCATAAACTGCAGGAAGAAATATTGGTCTGGAATTCCTTAAGGGCCATCTTGAATTCTGTAAGTTCATGGAAAAGGTATCTGCCCCGACACTGGGACAGGCGGCGGAATAAGCTCCAGCGTTCACGCGCCACTCACAGGACTCCTTACCCCCACTGCACTTACAATGCAGTTACAGAGTTACGACATGTTCACCGGTGTCCATGACAAGCAACACAAAGTATAAATAACAGAACTACAGCAGAGTGAACTAAGATAAATATGTTTTTGCATCATCCTCCACATAGTTTCCTCTTTAAAAGAAGAGTCACATCCAGGGTCTATCCCTTGAGTCACAATTCCAGTTATTGCTGAAGGGAAAAAACAGAAAAGAGGCATCAGTTTAAGTTACTAGAAAACAGACGGTCAGTGTCACAGGCCCCTGCCTCTGGTGACACTTGAGTGGACAGTGACTGTGGAGAATGGACACACATCTGCAGCAGACAAGCAGGGAAGCACCCACTATTGTGTTAGCAGGTACCTATCAGCTGATAATACTTTTGGGCTGATTAAGAGTTAAGATGGGGCCGGGCGCGGTGGCTCATGCCTGTAATCCCAGCAGTTTGGGAGGCCGAAGCGGGCAGATCACTTGAGGTCAGGAGTTTGAACCCAGCCAACATGGTGAAACCCCGTCTCTACAAAAATTAAAAATTAGTTGGGCATGGTGGTGGGCGCCTGTAATCCCAGCTACGCAGGAGCCTGAGGCACAAGAATCCCTTGAACCGGGGAGGCAGAGGTTGTAATGAGCTGAGATAGTGCCACCGCACTCTAGCCTGGGCAACACAGCAAGACTCCATCTCAAAAAAAAAAAAAAAAAGAGTTAAGATGGAAGATATTTTCTGAAGTTCTGTGAGCCAGTGGTAGGAAGTGCCTCATCCCCTCTCACCGTGGAGAGGGGAGACAGCAGTAACAGAATCTTTCACAGGAGCATTCCTGATTCAGTGCTGATGCTAGAAGGAGACCTAAGATCTTGTGATATAAAGACCCCCCAAAGTGTCAACACAGAGAGGCTCTGCAGCTGAATTCTTAGACCAGAGCACCTTCCAGGAGCACAGCTCCCCCAACTCACTGGTGGGCCTTCCTCTGGGGAAGACTGGCTTACCTTTGCCTTGTTCTGAACTGGGAGATACAGTTTGAACTCTGCCGGCAGCTCATCTTCTGAGTAGAGTCTGTCTGAGAAGTAAACCCGTCGGATGCGACAGTTTGCATGGATCTGTCAAGGCAATGCTTCTTTTGAGAGGCTAAACGTGACCGTTTTCTCCCTTTTCCAGAGTCTTCTAGAGGCCCTCTTCTAGGAATGGAAACGCTTCATCTCTGGCATTTCCTTGGCTTGTCTTAGGGATGGATTCTGGTAAGAGGGAGGTCTTTCTTGCTGCATTCACCTCTATACCTGATCCGACTCCTCAATATTTCCTGGACCTTTGTGAGGCCAAAGCTCTCTGGACAGTGTGGGAAACTGAAGCCAGAAATACACACTGTTCTGCTGTGTGGGCCACAAGCCAGTATTAGACGCAGTGTGCCCTAACCCCAACCCGGGGCTCTGTCTGGGAAAGGAGCAGTACCTGCACTCTGAGGGTCTCAATGTAATTGGTGCCATACGCTCGCCGCGTGAAGTCTAATAAGTTGAACTGAATCTGGTTCCAGCCATCATCCAGCCGCATGGGCATGGTGCAGATGAAGGGTTTGACCCGGGTGGTGCTCTGGTAGTTACTTGCCCGAAAGCGACGACGCACATTCTTGTCATCTAGTACCTGTGAAATACAGAGAAGCAGCATCACACAGAGAAGAAGCTCTGTCTTGGAAGCAGCACACAACCTTGTCCAGACAAGGACCTGAATTCCCACAGCTTGCTTTCCCAAGGCTGAGACTCACAGGAAAATAAACAGACCAGACACAGGTCATACGCTGCATGCAGATGGGCCGGAAGTAGCAAGTTTATCTTGTTTGTTGCCAAGACAACACCAGCTGTTTATGACATATAACAGTCGGCTGGCTCTCAGACCACAGAGTACCTAAATGTTATTCCTTTTGAAAAATCAGAAATACTAAAACAGAACAGCCACTGAGTATTAAATAGTCACTCCCGAAATGGATACCATGCTAACTCTGAAGCTTTGAAATCGCTAGATTTTCTAGGTGCTTACTATTTCTTTAAAAACCTGGCATTAAATTTTGATTACTAATGCCAAATTTACATAACAAGGACTGCATTGGGCTTATAGTAGAAGCAGAAAAGAATACATGCGAAAGGATAAAGATACTTTTGTAGGGCCACTTTTTCCCATCAGGTCAAAGGCTCTCTCTCTGGTATAGCCAAGAGTGGACACATTCACGTCCATGTACTTACCTGTACTTCGAAGGTAAAATACTTCTTCAGGTTTTTGATAATCATGACGAGGAAAGGAAGTTTAATTCCCAGTGTCTTCTTGGGGTCTGCAGGGCATGTGATGTATGTGGTGCTGTAGAGAGAGGAAATACCAATAAACACACTCCTGGACTCTCTTCCTTTGTGGTATACACAACAATAATACAGGGTCCAAGAGGAAACACTGGACAGCAGATCTAAAAGATTCAGACACGCCACCCAGTGAATCCCTCAGCCCTAAGTCAGCAGATGCTTTAACAAACGCTGGACCCAGAAATAAAAGCTTAACACAGGACTAGACAGCAGCAATAAAATATCTGGAAAAAAAAGCCAGACAGTGGATCTCAGAAGCTCCTCCGGTGAGAGAAGACCTCAATTCTGGTGCAGGGGAGCCACTGAATGACAGAAAACCAAAACTGAGACCTCTATGGCCCTGAAAACCACACTGTCCACCCACTGGATGAGCCGTACAACACCGCCCACTCCCCACACCAACACACGCTTTG